>NC_142719.1:29593164-29896194 GCF_055471065.1 Atractosteus spatula
TAACAAAACAAACCTACAAAAGCATAAAGGGGAGGCCAACGCTGCTTCTGGAGAGCCACAGTCAGGTCTTACTGGTCACCCTTAAATCATCAATTTTTAAAGGACTTGGAACACACGCGAGTTCTGATCATCTTATTAAAGTTACATGATTAATTGACAACGAAAAAAACTCAGGGGTGCCCTTTTGGCAGTGCTTTCTTACAGGGTGCTTTTTTGTTTCCAAATCATCTCTAACCTGCTGATTTGGACCAAACACCTGCTTAACTGACCAAAATGGAAGTGTTTGGAAATTGAGGCTTTTCTTGGCGACCCTCAAAACCTGCTGGACTACAGCTCTCCCAAACCATGGCATTGTACTCTTGAAGCATTTAGTTAGAGTGGACTCGTGTGGATTTTGACGTCAATTGTGTTTGATGTACACAATAGATGTCATGAAATGAATAAAATGGAATGACTGCGATACGCATTTTAATGCAGTTAAGGACACAGTTCCATAACAATGAACTGTAATGGACTCTAAGGACTGGTTAAGCAGGAACACGACATAGAAGGACTGATTCTATTCTGTTTTTGGTTTTATGGCGGTAGTGAGAACACCACACGAGCTAATGTCTACAAAAGAAGAAAATAAAAAGAGCACTGCACTGAGGGTTATGTCCTATTTAGGAAAGTCTAGACATACCATACATTCAAGAGGAACATTCACAATCCATTCCCAACAGACTTAAAGGGGATCGGAAAATGCTTCAGTGTTCTGAGACAGTAGCCTGTTTTCCACTGAGAGGCCGGAAGGGTTCTGCTGCCACCTACCTGTTGCATGCGGTGCGACTGCTGTGACTTTGGCATGGATGAGACTGGCCTTAGCTAGCTTCAGCAAGCCGGAACAGACCAGCTTGTTGCCTCCTTCCACTGCCCACATATTGGCCTGGGCTCCAGCCAGGGATACTGCTCCTGTTACAGAAGACGTAGGGATCAGATGGAAATCAGTCACATGCAGAAGCCCGTGTGATAAACACAAGAAATACCCTCACCCTAGGCACTTGATTTGTCCAGCTTCGTGCCTCATGGTACAAAACCCCAGTATCTTGCCCCAGTGACCGCATTAAACTTGCATTCATAAGAACCAAAGAGCATAAAGTTTACAAACGAGAGGAGCCCCCTCCAGCCCGTCTGGTAGATACTCGTTAATTGATCCCAGGATCAAAACCCACTGTGTCTTGAAAGATGCCAGGTCAGGTTGGCTTCAACCACATTTCTGGGTAGTTTGTTCCACACTCCTACCGCCCTTTGTGTAAAGAAGTGCCTCCTGTCCTTGCTGGAGGATCTCATCTAGCTGTGACTTGAAAGAAACCAGGTTATTGGCTTCAACCACACGGCTTGGTAGCTTGTTCCACACCCCCACCTCCCTTGGAGCAAAAAAGTGCCTGTACTTTCACAGCCCTGGGGACTTATTATACACATACTGTAAAACTGCACTACCATTACATAAACCACTACTATCTGTCATTGGCAAATTCAGTATTTTATCAAGAACATCAACTCAAAACATATAACGCCCGACCTTTCTCACCAATGAAGAGCTGGATTCCAGTCGGTTGGGGTCAGGAGGGCTGCGGAGTCCCAGCCTGCCCCACGCCCACGCCCACTCCACCCCCACGCCACTCCGCGGCGCCCGGCATACCTACGAAGGCCGGGATGCTGACAGGCTGGCCGTAGTTGGCCCTCATGACGGCGGCGATGACCTCGTCGATGAAGCGCTGCGACACGCCCAGCTCCAGCAGGGACTCGGACACGGAGCGCCGCGTCATGTTGATGAAGGACGAGCCCCCCAGGGAGTCCAGCAGCTCCTCCACCGAGCTGAAGGCGTAGCCGTGGGCCTGGTACTTGTAGATCCTGGACAGAGGGACAGAGAGAGCCCGGCAGGGGCCGGGGAAGAAGGGAAGAAGGAATGAGGAAGAGCAGGGAGGAAGGAGGTGACTGGCCTAGTGGGAGCAGGGGGTGGGTCGAGGGCACAGAGCAGGCGCAGGAGTCGGCCGCGTTCGCGAGCACACACACACACATATCCCCACCTCATGAACTTCTCCATGATCTCCTCCACCCACATCTGCAGGCGGATGAAGCTGAAGCCGTAGCGCCACCATAGGCGGAAGAGGTCCAGCAGGTACCAGTCGGTCTCCTCCAGGATGAAGTGCTCGCCGTTGAACACGGCGGTCTTCCCCGCCACGCTCCTCCGGTACTTCAGCCCTGATGGACAAGCAGAGGTGGTC
Organism: Atractosteus spatula; assembly: GCF_055471065.1. Taxonomy (NCBI): domain Eukaryota; kingdom Metazoa; phylum Chordata; class Actinopteri; order Semionotiformes; family Lepisosteidae; genus Atractosteus; species Atractosteus spatula. The sequence goes on from NC_142719.1 coordinate 29,595,432, forward strand.
AACTCACGCACTCACACACCTACCTCAGCCCTGCCCAGCCCCTGTCCCTCCTGGGTTACAGAAACACCACACCACCCTGCTTGATTTGCATTACTTATCTATCCTGTTGTCTAACTGCTTTATCCAGTACAGGGTTGCAGGCGAGCTGGAGCCTATCCTGGCAAGCAACAGGCACAAGGCAGGGTACATCCTGGATGGCACGTCACTCAAGCGCGGGGCCCACACAGACACAGACACATTCCCACCAGGGCCAATTTTTCAAGAAGCCAATTACCTTCCAGTACGTCTTTGGGCTGTGGGAGGACACCGAAACACCTGTAGGAACATGCAAACTCCACACAGACAGCACCCCAGGTCCAGTACTGCGAAGCAGCAATGCTTAACCACTGCGCCACCGTGCGGCCCTTGCATTACTTATTTGCTTTACTTTTTAAAAAGTAACATTAGACCCATTTCTTTTCTTACTGTACCGATTTGTTCATCTGTTTAATTATTTCTGTTACATCCAACTGTGAGTGCCCGGACCTCTTAACAACAACATTATTAGGTAGTAGCGCGCAAACACAAAAGACAGAGAGTGGCATCTCCGATAGGAGAAGAAAATAATAATAATTGCTGACACTTACATAGCGCTTTTCTGGACACTCCACTCAAAGCGCTTTATAGGTAATGTAGCCCCACCTGGATGATGCGACGGCAGCCATAGTGCTCCGGAGTGATGAAGCCAGTTCAGAGATGGGGATTATTAGGAGGCCATGATTGGTAAGGGCCAATGGGAAATTTGGCCAGGACCCCGGGGTTACACCCCTACTCTTTTCGAGAAAGGCCCTGGGATTTTTAATGACCACAGAGAGTCAGGACCTCAGTTTTACATCTCATCCGAAGGACGGCACCTGTTTACAGTATAGTGTCCCCGTCACTGTACGGGGGCATTAGGACCCACACAGACCACAGGGTGAGCGCCCCCTGCTGGCCCCACTAACACCTCTTCTGGGAAAGCGTCTCAGCGCCATAACTGACCCAGCTGCTTGACGAAGTCCTGCATGTGCAGGTTGAGGGAGTGGATGATGGAGGCCCCGGACTCGTACTCCTGGTTGTTGACCGTCACCGTGGCCAGACGGCCGCCGACCGCGCCCTTCTCGTACACGTCGATTCGCACCTCCGGCCCGAAGTGCTGCCGCAGGAAATGGGCCGTCGCTGTCCCGCCGATTCCGGCGCCGACGATGGCTGCGAGGGCAAAACGAGGGAGAAGTGGGGAATCTGTACGGCTGCCCTGTGTCAGAGGTCCTACCGGCGCAAATCGCTGACCAGCCAAAACTGCTCATCCAGTATTGTAAGCTTAGTCCTGGGCTACTGTTCTTCAGGTCAGCTTAAAATCTTTTTGAGTTATAGAGAGAATTCTATTTCACTTTGTAAATAGGTTTACGTTAATATACCTTTCTGTGTTTTCTGATTGGGTACAGGATAACGTGACTAGAGAGAAAGGGAGAGATCAGGGAGAGAGAGAGAGAACGGAGCTGGTGTAAATGTGACTGTTCAGAAATAAACTGTACAGGGAATATCCGTCTCCATCCAGCTCCCATCCCATCCCACGGGCGGAGCGGTGGCTCTGTGGCTAAGGATCAGCGCCTGTGGCTGGAAGGTTGCCGGTTTGAATCCCGTGGCCGGCAGAGGAATCCTACTCTGTTGGGCCCCCGAGCAAGGCCCTTAACCCCAACTGCTCCAGGGGTGCCGTATAAATGGCTGACCCTGCGCTCTGACCCCAAGCTTCTCTCCCTGTCTGTGTGTCTCATGGAGAGCAAGCTGGGGTCTGTGAAAAGACAAACTCCTAATGCAAGAAATTGTATAGGGCTAATAAAGCGATCTTATCTTATCCTCACAGGCAGAGTGTTTAACCCCCACCCTGCACAAACACCTCAGTACCTGCACCCTGCACCTACAGTCACAGTATCACCACTGACTTCTTTTTCTGTCTGTATCTATCTGTATTGGAGGTGAAGGTGTGATTGGGTTTGGTAGGTGTGAAGCTGTTCTGTATAAATATAGTGTAACGCAACGGGGGCTCCGGCGGGCGCCCTTGCCGCATCTGGTCGGCCCCATCCCGACTGAGGCTCGAACCCGGGACTTCCGCGTCTCTCTGCAGCGACCTAGCCCCGTGAGCTAAAGAGAGATCTCTCAACAGCCCAGTAGCTGTAGTCCTGCTATCACAGGGAAGGGCGGTGACGTCACCTGCTCTGGTACGCCGGCTCTTACACAGTACCTGTCGGCCGTAAGCGTTACAATAGTATCCCCAGTCTGTGTGGAAACTTTTTTCGTTGTGCTTACATCAGCACTACAGTGCAGACCTGCTATCGACATCCTTATTACTGTTTTCTTACAGACGTGGCCGGTGTGAATGTCATCTGCACACTTCATCCAGCATACCGCGTGCATGATGGTTTCACCCATTATCCTATAGCAGACGGGTAAAAGGGCCTGGTTTTATTAAACCTGCAACAAACCCGCCCTGGGCCCTGCCTGTATTCAGACCTCAAAACTTTTAAAAACTGATTTTAGAGAGGGTCGTCCCTCCTGTGAAAACTTGCTTGACCCCCAGCTATATAATTAAATAATTCGCTGATAGATACCATCATATATATGCAATACACTATAAATACTATAACTCACCAGTTGAACTTGAATAATCTCACGTTCTTTGCAAACTTTTGTTGTACAGAGATGCGGTTTGTTTAGCAGATTTGAGCAGAGTCTCAGATGGCTCAGGGTCATATTATATAATGAACATTTCGATGATGATTTTTCGGATTTCGGATTTCAGTGAGACTCCCGGAACTTCCGGGAGACGTGGGGTGTCTGTATTTGCTGTGCTTTAACTGAATGCACCGCTCTCCATGAAATTAAATGTACTGAGCAGTAATACAGCCCGCAAGAAGCAGTAAAAAAGCGAGCCTGTAAGAGTGACGCTTGACTGCCCCTTTCCGTCAAGGGATATCAGAGTGACGACTTCTCATTTAGAAAAACGCACGTTTCAGGTCATTCCCGTTTGAGCTATCACGTGTTTTGAGGAGAGGGCCACCAGCTGAGCGAGGAGTAGATCGAAAAAGAAAAACTGTGCAAAAAAGCGCCACGGTCACGCGCACGCCATGAGTCTGCCTATACCGTGGGCGAGCACGTCGTCCCACAGCCTGCAAGGACTATAACCCGCATCCCGTCGCAGTCGCAAGAGTGATTCGAAACAAATCTCCGTACCTATTTTAGAAGGCGGAGCACCGTCCACTTGGGCAGAATCGGGATCTCCCCCAGCGGCCGAGCAGCACCAGACGAGCGTCAAAACGCACCGCGACAGCAATAGGAACCGGGTCATGATGCGAGCTGCCGGAGAGCTAGAAGCTGCAAAACATATTAAAGCATCACGAGCTGATTACGAAACATTTGCTCCTGACAGCCCCGGAACTCCCTCCACCGAGGAAACAAATGCTGGGTTAACGCAGTAAAATAGCAGGGATGTCACCTTCACATAAGGCATATAAAGCCATGCATCCCTGGTCCTGCCGTCCACCTTCCTCTTGTAGCGCTCTGCGCACTGACGTCCCCTTGGCGAGAACTGCGCATGTCCGTTTTTTTCATGGGAGACTCAGAAAAAACCTTACAAAATATTTTCACAAAGCATGGGATGTTTGTTGTTCTTTTGGAAGAGGCTCGCGTATGACTAATAATGTTATTGAGCTGTTTTTGTTTCCAATAACTGAACTGATCCGAGCTACACGTACATGTCTTGACGTACACGTCTTTTCCTCAAGACACAAAATAGGGAAGGGAAATGTGTTTATCAATGTTAAAAATCAATCAGAGTGGCATTGAAACAGCATGGAAAAAAAGCGCTGCTTACAATAAAAGGTTTTGTTTTGGTCGGATAGTTGAGTCGTCTTGTGCTTCCTTGGAACAACCAGCAAGGGGAGCGCTGAGCCGAGATTACGTGCAGTTGTAGTGTGAAGTATTTTAAAGAATTGCTTACGAATTATTGTTCTGTATGACCCCTCTGCAGACCACATCTTTCTGTGAATCATCAGCACTGCGCGCTCCCCGTCTGCTGCGGTGAGTTGGAGTTTAAATATGGTACAGCGCCATGTTAAGTTTAAATGTGCTGAAACCGTAGTCCATAATTATGAATAATTCTCATCATAATTGCGTTTATACAACGCTTTTCATCTCAAACGATCCCAAACGATTCCACGAACAGGAGGGGGCGTGAGGCAGTAGTTAAGCACCAGCGGTCCCACTACACTGCGGATCAAGTGGAGAAGTAAGACATCGCTGTAGGCGGAACTTTAGGAAAGTCAGACTGTTCCAACCCAGAGTGGCTTGCAGCCAGGACACTGGGATGAACACCCTAGCTCTTTCGAAAAGTGCCAGATCTTTAAGGATCAAGCAGTCGGGACTTTGGTTTAATATCGGTGCGATAATAATAATAATAATAATAATTTGGGTCCTTGTTTATTGAAGGTCTCCCATTCCACTACTGGACAAGCCCAAGATCAGCCTACAAGGCAAAAAAAAAAAAGATCTGTCTCATGTATACCAACTGTGCCAGTATGCCAAACGCCTGTACATTGGCATATCATTGCTTTAGATTCCATCACGACAGCTGTCAATTATATTATCTTTTTCACCAATTATTGCTCCTCAATGTATTGTACATTACACTATACTATATACACTCCATACTTTGTGTGCTTGTTTTGAATGAAGCCACTTGTTACTGTTGCTGACTGTCACCTACTTTTTAGTGTTGAATAAATACCATAGGGAAACCAATAACTAGGAAATTGTATGTAAAACATCTGAAAAAGAAAAAAATGCTTTTGTAGTTTGTGACCAGGGTTGTTTTCGTTCGTGCTTGCTCTTTATGATGTGAATTATGTGTCCAGTTTGCGAAATTTCTGGTATTTCTGGGAGTTCTGAGAGTCTGCTTTTTTTAAAAGAACCCCTTTGCTGCGAAGCACACTTCTGGGAATAGTGCCAAGTGAAATGTTGAGTGTCGGGTGCTAAAATATTGCTGTTAGAGCAACTTCTCGAAACAACGGGCCATCTCTGCAACATCCTCTTTCTGGGTTTTTGCCTGTGTTCATCTGAGTTTTATAAAGGTCACGTTCTTATGCGAGGCAGTTATTCTTGAATGCACTTTTTTGTTGTTTAAATTTAGAACGTCCAATTTTGTTTTGTGTGTGTGGGTATTTTACTAACCCAGTTTTGGAACCACCAGTTGTGTGTTTTTGCCAGAGAGAGCGAGGAAGTGCAGGCAGACTCCTCCCACTCGCCCACCCTCCAGCCACTCGTGTTTCAACATGTCACGGGAGGTTCACTGCCGATTGGAGGACAGGCATGTCACTCGCCAGCAGCACCGCGAGCCTGCAAACACCGGGGCGGCCACAGGGGGCGCTGTGTCGTGGGGAACAAAGAGAGTCCTGACCGACCATCCAGGTCACAGTCTCTAATGACATGACCCAATTTCAAACCCACTACACCTGGATCATGAACACTTAAGCTGTGTCTGGGTGAGCACCTTTGCCACCCCTGTGGTCAATAATATACATCCATAGAAGGTCCCATGCAAGCACACATGAACATAAGGACGGTCACAGACAAGAAGATCCATTTGGCCTTTCAAATCCATTTGGTAGTTAGTGGTAAGTGGATCATTGGGTCTCATCCACCATTCCTCAAACAAAGGCAGGGTTTTGGCTTCGACAACGTGCCTAGGCAGCTTGTTCCACACTCCCACAACTCTGTGAGTACAGAAGTGCCTCCTGTCTGAACTGGAGGACTTCATCGAGCTGTTTCATGAAAGAAGCCAGGGTATAAACATCAAAGACATGACTGGGGAGCTTGCTCCATACTCCCGCCTCCCTTTGGGAAAAGATCGTACAGGAAAGCTGCCGCATTCACAAAACCCATTACCTCCAAAGTGGTTCTCCAGACTTGGTTTATAAGGCTTACAGTATATCTACAAAATTGATACAAATTAAAATGTTGGTGATTTCTCCTTAAAAGTGTGCAAGATTAATGCATCAGTGTGCAAAATTCATCTTGATGACCTTTGTTAGAACAGAGCTGTGTCTTAACTATGTCATTAGTGGTTAAATTGGATTGAATTGGATTTATTCTAACTCAACAGTAGTACTGTCCCCATACTGTCCCAATCGTTTGAAACCACTTCCCCCTTCATTACTGTCATAGTCTTCCAGTCCTGAACAGACAGGTGTATGTAGGGGATCAACACAAGTGTTCAAATCAATTTACCTGTACTAACAAAGACACCTCCACAAATTGGTTTTCACAATAAAACAATGACCTAAAGGTGCAAGTGGAGTCTGTGCAGAAGTCTGTTTAGGATTGAAGCGCATTTAAAACTTGGAAGAGGATGAATTCTTTTCAAAAAAGGACTGTGAGAGTTTAGAACAACTAACCAACATCCGGCCTTGCTTTCAAAGCCAATACCCTGACTTCTGTTAAGAAACCACTATTTGAGACCGTTGGACTAATTAGCTAATCATAACCAGCAAAACAGCTCTACCTCAGTGCTTCGTTTGCCCTGTTATTATTCATTTGAAGGCTCTGCAAAGAGATTTCCCCTGGTAATATACACACCTAAAGCTGCTCACCTCATAGTGTACCTGGAAACCTGAAATTTGCTGAAATTTAACTTGAATTTGGAATAACCTTTACTCGATAGAATCAGCCTTAACATCCAGTTTCCAGTTCTACCTTCTTTGAAAAGGAGAGACACCAGATACAAGAAAACTCCAACACCAGAGAAATACCAAGAAAGAGAGGTTAGCTACCTAAAGCTAAAGTGCTGTAGCTATGTAATATATTGAGAATCAATCTAGATAAATACATTTTGGGTTTCTCGATGTGTGTCTGTTTGTGGTGAGTGATGAGCTGAATTAAAGCCATCTCTTGCTCTCTTTTTTATTGACTTTCTACCAACCAAAAGTTAATGACTGAAATAAAAGTCCCTGTGTTTATTTTTTGCTCCTCTCACCTTCCCCGTGACTAAAAGTCATCTGTTGATCATTTGATTTAAACTTGACTCAAAGCCTCCCGTCATGTGAGCTAAGTTTCGTAGTTCAGTAGAGTAAAACAAGTGGGGCAGAGCGTCACACTGCCTGTACTCAAGTGCCTCCAGCAGCTCCCATCTGTACAGTGTGGGAGGTAAAGGCAACAGACAGACATTCTGCTGGTCACTGACCTACAATGCCCACTTCCTCTATCACAGTATTCCAAAGCTAGGAAAGGAAAACTCTTTCACATGATGTGGGGGGGATTTCCAAGCATTTTTTAATGTTTTAGTGTGGTAGGTCAATCAGCTCTGCTGTCTCAGAGGATCCTGGGTTCTATTTCATTTTGGGTTCCCTCTGGTGTTGGTATGTTCTCCTTGAGCTTGTCTCCTAACACACAAGTTAGGGTTCATTGATTAGGACTTGATAGGGTATGTTCCCAGTACTGACTACGGGGACGAATAGCACATGGTATATATATATTAATGTACCCACTTTGAGTTATGCATCATTAGAAGTGCTTAATGTGGTATACCAACTACACACCCATCTGTCAATTCATGGATGGGCACCTCTGTTACAAACACACCACCCTAACCACCCCTCCACAATGCTGCTGGCTCCATCATTGGACACAAACTGTCACGATCGTAATCCCTCCTCTTAAGGGCGCTCCAGCTCTTTCACATTTTAGTTGATCATGTGCACCTGCCGCCAATCCTGCCCCTATCGGCGTCCTGACCCAGCTGAGTCTGGGGCTCAGAGCGCCTGGCCGCGTGATCCTGCTTTTATTCCCTCTCCCTGTACCAGATCCCATTCCGGTTTTTATCCTTGTCTAGTTTTTGTCCTTGACTGTTAATTTTGGCCAAATCAGCCCTAATTCATGGGACCAAAATAATGCACGGATACAGTGTTCTAATGCAGTAGCAAATTTTGCTTAGCTCCACTCTCACCCTTTCCACCTGTCAACAGACTTAAAATGCAAGACAGAACCTAGTTCTGTAATCCTACACATTGGGTGATCTGAGCTAAAAATCAAGGAATTATTTTCTGAGATGCATTTTAATACCTCGTTGTAAAAGAAAATGTGATTTAAAAAAAAAACATTTAGAAGTTGCCAAAACCTGCAGATGTTATCCCTTACAAACGTTTGCTGTGGTGTCCAGGTAGGTGAGAAAAACACCATGACATCACGGCAAAGCAGAGGACTTTACAGTAAAATACCACACGAGATAAAGGGAAGAATAGTACCGCACCCTGTGTGCGTCGTACAACTGCAAAAATGCCACACAAACGCACGTTCCCTTGCTGATCTTTAAAATACACAACAGGTAGAGGGGAAACCTTTCTTTATGAAGCTGTCAGTCAGCTGGAATGACCACAATCTGCATTGAGCAGAACAGAATCCAGAAAGCTCAACCCGCTCTTCTTAGCCTTTCGGGGTACCTGCTGTCATAGACTGTTAATGCCCTTCTCAGATCCAAAAGGCTTCAAGCCAAAGCTTGTTGTTTACAGTTCACTTCAAATCGCTAGGTTATGAACACTTTTAAACCATGTTTATTTTATCGATTTCACAAGACTATGTTTTTTTTTTCAGAGACCAGTTCAAGTTCAAGTTTATTGTCATTATACTCATATACAGGTATGTGGTACAACGAAATGCCATTTAGCTAGCTCTCAGACAGTAAGAAGTACAAAAAACCCAGCAACAATACAATTGTATAAGAAAAGAAAGACAGAGACAACAGGCAATGTGCAAAACAACAACAGGTAACAGGTAATGTGCAAAACAACATCAGATGTGCAAAATCATACATCAACAAAATGAAATAAAGGATAGAAAATTAGCTTCTTGACATGTGAGGTAGAGGTAGATTTCAATGTGTGTTTGAGTTTTGGTAAAGATAGAAGGCACTGTGAGGTTCAGATTGTAGGTGAGAGAGGCTGGGAGTTTAATAGTCTGATAGTGCGGGGGTAAAAACTGTCTCTGAATCTGGTAGTCCGGATCTGAATGCTCTGGTACCGTTTCCAGATGGTAGAGGGTCAAACAGTCTGTAGCTGGGATGTGTGGGTCTGTGTCTTAGAGCTTTCCTAAAGCACTGTCTGTCATAAATGACCTGGATCGATGGGAAAGCAACCCCAGTGATGGACTGGGCAGTTTTCACCACCCGCTGTAGGGCTTTGCGGTCAGCAATACTGCAGTTGCCATACCACACTGTGATGCAACCTGTCAGTGTGCTTTCTGTAGTGCATCTGTAAAAGTTAGTGAGGATCTGGGGGCATATCTTAGCCTTCTTCAACCGTCTTAGGAAGTACAGACGCTGTTGCGCTTTCTTGATCAGACAGGTGGCGTTGAGAGACCACGTGAGGTCCTCGGTGATATGGGCGCCAAGGAATTTGAAGTTACTTACCCTTTCCACTTCAGTCCCGTTGATGTGGATAGGGGCATGTCTGTTTTGCAGTTTTCTGAAATCAACGATCAGCTCCTTGGTTTTGCTGACGTTGAGGGTGAGGTTGTTGTCTTCACACCACGTTGTAAGGAGATTGACCTCCTCCCTGTAGGCCCTCTCATCATTGTCTGTGATCAGACCTACAACTGTGGTGTCATCGGCAAACTTGATGATGGAGTTGGTGTTGTGTTTGGCCTTACAGTCGTGGTTGTAGAGGGAGTAGTGCAATGGACTAAGCACACAACCCTGGGGGACCCCAGTGTTCAGAGTTAGTGTGCCAGAGGTGTGGTTTCCAAGCCTGACAGCCTGAGGTCTGCCTGTCAGAAAGTCCCAAATCCAGTTGAAGAGGGTGCTATTGAGACCCAGTGCACTGAGTTTCTTGACTAGTTGGATAGGACTAGGAATGATAGTGTTAAAAGCTGAGCTGAAGTCGATGAATAGTAATCTTGCGTATGTGTTCTTTTTATCCAGATGGGATAGGGCAGTGTGTATGGCAATGGAGATTGTGTCATCTGTGGATCTGTTGGGCCAATAGGCAAATTGGTATGGGTCCAGTGTGTTTGGAATGGTGTCCTTAATGTGCCCCGTGACCAGCCTCTCGAAGCACTTCATGATGACTGGTGTTAGTGCCACCGGTTGGTAGTCATTAAGACATGTCACTGTGGTTTTCTTCGGTATTGGGATGATGGTGGTTGTCTTGAAGCAGGTGGGGACTATGGCTTGGGCCAGAGACATGTTGCAGGCTCTGAGGAGGTGTGTTCACTTTTAGCAGAGATCTCCTCACCTCATCTGCAGACAGCGAGAGCAGCTGGTCAGCTGCAGAGGGTTCAGCTCTGTTGACTGGTTCTGTATTGCTGGCTTCAAACCAACCATAGAAGGTGTTGAGCTTGTTAGGCAGGGAGGCATCATGGGCAGATGCACAGATGTTCTTCCTCTTGTAGTCTGTGAGGGCCTGTATACCTTGCCACATGCGCCTTGGGTCATTGGTGGTGAAGTGTTCCACTAATTCCTGTTTGGGTGTGTTTTTTGCATTGTTTAGATTGATCCTGGCTGATCTTAGTTCTGATTTAATGCCTGATTTGAATGCTGCATCCCTTGCTTTGATGAGGATGTGGACCTCACTGTTCATCCATGGTTTCTGGTTAGGAAAAGTTCTTATTTCTTTTGTGAGTGTAACATTATCAGCACATTTCCTGATGTAGCTAGTGACTGATGATGCATATTCCTGTATGTCGGTGTATGATCCCTGTGTGGCCGCCTCTTTAAACACATCACAGTTCTCGTCCTGTCACGTTTGCAAAGTGATGGCCTTTCTTTTTTAATCCTCTTCATCTCCAAAATGGCAAAGTACTCATTTCGCAAGCTTCGAGCGTCTTTAGAAACGAAATGGTTTGAGAGAAGATGCCGTTTCCTCGGTTCTCCTGTCGGTAATAAAACATTGCTCTCACGCTGCCAGCAGGGAGGCAGTCGATGACACAGACGTGTCGCCGGGCCGTCAGCACCAACACAGACGGCACTGGAGGAAGTCAATGTGTTTAATACCTCGGGGAACTTTGTAATAAGGCAGGACAGCAGATGCATTTTAGTTGGCTTTAGCAAAACGTGTGGGTGGATGCCACAAAACAAAAAACGTGGTTGCTCTTTTCCTTTCCTTTTTCAAAGATGAAAGAGACGGCAGAACAAGTTACTGAAGCGAAGGGCCCAACTAGCCGGCTCTGGTTTCACCGAGTCGCCCACGCTGTGGTAAAAAAACATAGTTTTGCCAGTTTTGCCAGGGTTTGTGTCGCGCAGTGCCTGCGAGGGCTATTTTCATTTGAAACAGATGTTCTGGGCATGGGACCCTTTATCGAAGTTTGCTGGTGAATTTATTCATTTATTTTCTCAGCCGATTTCAGGTCTGCTGTGGTGGTAAAGAAAGGGACAAATAAATATATTCAGATAAACCCAGATAAAAACCAGATGCTTGTTAACCAGATTATTAAAAAGAAAAGAATGATTAATCCCCTTAAGAAGAAGCGTGAGCATCATATCAGGATTCTTACATCGAATTCAATAACGTACTTCACTTTTTCTGGCTTTTATAATTGGTCCTTATTATTATTATTATTATTATTATTATTATTATTATTATTGCAAAGCCCGGGTTCTAAGCAATGCTTGAAGAGCTAGCGAGCTTATCAGCCGGTCGATAAAAAGTCTTCGGCAGGACTTCCCCGCGTTACCCCACGGAGTTTACAGAGAGGAAACGCTGTATCGAGTACTTGACCAGAGTTTCCTTCTTCATCGCCGGCTGGGGTTTTCTCAGCTGAATTCGGTTGAAGCTGTGTCGCACGGTTTGTTAGGAGACAATATGATAAAATAAGATTATTGTGTAGATTTCTGCCATTCTTCTTCTTATTATTATTTCATCAACGCCGTCGGTCCATAGGAATGCCGTCTGGGTTACGCAAATAAGCCTCAGCTACAAGTTTCGGAACATGTTTAATCCTGTGAACCAATTCTCAATGAACAAGGGATAATGCGGGGACTTTCCATGTCTAAATGTGTACGTACTGTGTTAAGTGGAATATACGCCTATGCAAATCAGCGTTGATCTCTGCCTTTATATACCAATGAGGCCAAAGAATGAAACAGAGCAATTGAATGTAGGTGGCTTTTTTTCTCTTTCTAAATCTGACATCAGTACTTATGACAGATGAATCAGCAACTGTTGAGAGTCCTAAGATTCGGTTACTTGGTAGCAGAATGAATCACCGAGTAGTGGTGATGATGTTTTTAAAACGGCGGTACAGAGAAAATGAAAGAAAAACCGAAGGAAAAGAAAAAAACGAGATGAGAAAGAATAAGACAAACACGAAACTACCTTCGTCTGAACTTCCCGTGAGTAATTGAAAATAATGAAAGGATAAACTGGTTTGTGTGAACGTGGTGCTCTCAGGTTAAGATCGCACCTGAAGACGTTATAAGAAATGTACTATGACTCTAGGGTTATAACTTATACTGTATAGGTGGCCATTCTTTCAGTGCAGATGTATGTATGTGTATTTTATGTGGGCATCATTCGTGTTCTGAAACTCCTGGTAATCGTTTGGATTTTGTGGAAGTGTGGAAACAATACCAATAACATTTTTCGTTCTGTGCACACGCCTTTTTCTTCATTGCACACTACAGTATGTCCTTAAAAGGACCGTATAAACGTATTATATAAGACATGTATAAAGATGGAAAGATATTGATATTCTGTTATCATTCGCTGTCTAGCATATCTGGGTAGATGTTTAGCTCTTTTGTGAGATCAGTCAAGAGAATTGCCATACTTTTGGTGTAATAATAACAATAAAAAATAATACTTTCAGTCCAGCGTGTATTGACACATCACCGACTCTGGAACACACATTACATATAAAACTCTCGGCTGGGCGCGTGTATGAAATGATAATGGAATCAATTCGGACTCAATTGTAGTCCGCTTGTGTTTTAGAAAGTGGGGGGAAAGCCGGTGTTTTCCATGAATTATCGTTCTGTGATGTGACTGAATAGACACAATATAAATATGTCAATTTACGTATTACAACGGCTTTTTATAATTTTGACATTTCTCCAACGGCAAAGATTAATATTAGGCTTGCACCTTTGTGAAAACTTGGATGAATTGTTAAATGGAGAAACGACTTCTTTTTAGAAAATCCGGATCGCATTTAGAATTATTTGCAGTTTGGGGTCTTTGGAAAAGGGGTAGCCGATTATTTATAACTGGTTTCAGAATAGAATTAACTAACATGATATTCATCGTTGCCTTCCACAGCTATTTGAATGTGTTCCTATTCACAAAGTGTAGTTTCTCAGTGTGTGTATTAACAGGCGTTATTGTGTGACTCAGAGTTAGCGGTAAAACCACTCACAAACGGCAATATACTGTACAACACTTGTACTGCAGGGCAACTTTTGTGTCTTGGTAAATAAGACTATAACGATGTTTCCAGAAACCAGAGAATTAGCAAATAACACCTCTCTTGTGTGTGTGAGATGCGATGTGTGCTGCTTATTAGAACAAAATTAGCATTCTTTTTAATTACACAAAGTGAAGCAATAGAACAACATAATTTTCTGGGTTGAAGATTTAGTGTAACATCGTCATACAAATTGTTTCAGCAAAAGCAACGTTTTGTTGTTTTGTGTTTCATTTTCTCTGTAGTGCATTAGCTTTTAATCCTTTTCTAGTAAACGACATCATAACTGAAAAACAAGCAAAAACGGTAATCGCTGCAAATAACACCAGAAAAGACTGGTGTAAGGCTTTCGTTTTCAACGATCTAAATTTATACAGTGTATAAACATTTTTTTTTCAGATATTATAAATGAATTTGTATGAAATGATTCTGTATAGCATATCTTTTGTATGGGACTGTCAAAGGCCGAGTCCCCTCTGCACATTGGCTGATGTACTGCATTTCGATATAAAAGTAGAAATTATTCCGATTATTATTATACAAACTGTGAACATTTAGAGCAAAGGGGAAAAAAATGCAAAATAACAGAACGACTTTACAACTGAACGCAGAAAAAAAAACCTCTTAAAAGAATAAAAGGACCTGTCTTAACATGGTTGCCAAGCGTCAGTGAGTTAACTGTTGAAGTGCTGTGTTACAATGAAACATATATTACATGGATTAATTTTGTATTTTCTGTTCCAAATGGAATGTGCTGTTCCAGTTATTGCTGTTCTTGTGCTAGCAACCCGAAACGTTAGAGCACTTCTTACAGCTCTGTAATCAGGAGAATGGATTGCAGTTTCCAGTGTGCTCGAGGTATTTTAGTGGATTTTCACCTCAGCTTTAAGTTTTGCTTTGTCTCTCATTCATCAGAGTTACAGAGACGTGGCTAGGGGGAATGAGGCTGGAAATGCAGCTGTTTGGAAAAACAGGCCCTTTTTATCCATCAGGAGAAAGCTAGGATAGGTTGGAACTGGGCTGTTCCATAACAGCAGCTGCTGGAAAAATCACAGAAATATCACAACAGCTGCCCTTTAAAATATCTGGAAAAATAGCTTGATTCTCTGTCTGGTAATATTAACAACAACGGCAATAGTCACTTCAGTAATTCTGACCATAACAAAAACATTTACCAAAGTTAGGATTCTGCTTTTTCTGGTCTCAAATATTTTCACTAAGGGTGGAAGATTATTTTGCATTTTGGTACATAAACAATATAGCCATTCAAACAATCAGTTGAAAAAAAGAAATCATGTAATGAAAACTATTTTGCAGTTTGACTTTTAACCTGTTCAGTATCTTCATAATACTATGATTATACTATGAATACTACAGTCATAATACTATGATTCCTGGTTTCGGGAATGGAGATAAATACTGCAAATGCAAAACATTGAACATAAATGGTAAGATTTTTGGAAGATTTTTGGTTGTCTCAAAACAGGTGCAACAGAAAAAAAAATGCTAATTAATTGGCAGTGGTGTTTGTTGACTTTGCTCTCTGTTAATCAAAAGGTTACAGAGCACCCTTCACAAATGAAGAAACTTTCTTCTTGTCTCTTGTGTTATGTGTTTAACACACTACTGCAAAGCATTCTCCGGGAAGGAGAGTAAAGATTTTGACAAACGTTTCAAGTTTCAGTTAAAACAATTTATGTATATAGTAATTTAACTAGACACATATTCTTTACTCAGTCTGTATCCATTTACCCCTTCCCCCAAAGAAAACGTTTCTTTTTTTGAGGGAAAGCTCATGAGAGTAAAAAAGGTAGCCATTTTAGAAACTATATGTGTGTTCTTGTGTGTGTTTGGATTTTCAAACAGTTCCCCTGAATGTATTGCTGGAAACTGCATGAGAGCATGGATTTCTGCCTCAGTGGGACATCCTGACATCCACATTCAACCTTTGTCCTTTCACAGGGGACAGAGTAGACAAATGTTCATCCTGGGCTGTCCTGCCTGTTCAGCTCTGTGGTCTTGGAGGCTCTGGCAGTAGGGTGTGTGGCTGGTGACGAGCTCACAGTGGAAAACGCAGCCTTGCCACGAGTGGGCCTGAAAGAAGAAGATGAGTAATGCTTCAGATGACGGGAGATTGTTGGTGCGAGAAAATTCGCTGTGTGTTCCACTGATTCACCATGTGCTACAACAGCCTGCTTCTTTTAAAAACAGTGTTGAAAACTGCTATCAAAAAATATAATCTTACCAGCACACGCAGAGCTCTGTAGGACTGGTCTTTCCATGTATGGTTGCATTTCTGAAGCTCTTAGTTTTCATGTCGGCTAACAGAAATGTATAAATGTGGGAAAGATGCCATCAAATGCTGTTGTTTCTTAGAATATTATCGCATTATATGTCCTCAGGTTGTCATTTTGTTGTAATGTTCTTGATGCTTTTGCTCAGTTCTTACTTCACTACACTTTAGGGTAATGTCTCTGAGCCAGTGGCGGCTGAGTTCCGGCCTGACTCTTGAGCTCAGAGAGAGCTGGAGTTGAATTTGATTTTACAAGGTTTGCCCAGTTCCATGCGTGTAACACAATGCAGGCCTTGCCATGTTTTCAACATGGCTATTAGGACTGGGGCTGTGGGCTGAGGTGGGGACATGTGACAGGAAAAGGAAATGAGGTATGTAGCCCTGCGATGTGATTGGCTGAGTTGAGATATCAAGCCATAAAAGTGACAGGAAGCATGCCAGTGTTGGCTCTTTCTTCATTGAGGCTGATGAGCTAAGAACAGCAAGGTTTCAATTGCAGCAAAATTGGTACTGACAGGAAAACTACTTTAAGATATTATGGAGTTAAACTGGAAGATTCCATAGAGAGGTGAAAGAAGCCCAGGTAATAATTTTGAAAACCTAATAAAATGTTTGAGATTGAAATGTTATTGACTCATAATGGTTGTGGAACAACGTCTTTGTGTTTATTTTATAGTACATTCTATTCTTATTCATTCAAGACAAGCAAAATGTTTCTCTTGTAACAAGTAAAAGTGTCGCTCTGTTTTAAGATGAACATCCTAAAGAATAATAAAATGCACAGTGCAGGTGTAGAAAGATATGGAAAACTGTGCTTAGCTTGGTTTCTGAGAATACATGTTAAACTGTGCAAAATTTGGGATGCAAATTCTGCGCAAGAAACATGAGGTGATATTACAAGCCACGACGTGCTGCACCAGAGTGTGAACTGATAAGCCTCTGCATTTACAGTGTAGAGCTGGATAGCAGAGTGATGAAATCTTTCACATGATTCCTGGAACACAGCTCTTAAAAATAACAATAATGCTCAGTATTAAGCTTTAATAATTCTGTTTAGACCTTTTCAGAAATAACACATACGGATGGTGTACACACTAGTGCTGTAAGTATGATCCTTGGGACAGCTGCTAATCTATACAAAAAGGTTTGTTTTTGAAGAGAGTCTTTTCTCTTTCCTTAATGACTTTACAAAGGAAAAATGTTCTTGTTGCAAATATGATGTTTACTTCTAAAGTTCGGAATTTCATCAATGCTATGGGGAGGATGGGGGTGCAGTGGTTAGCGTTGCAGTCCTTGGGGTGCTATAGGTGTGGAGTTTGTCTGCTCTCCCTGTGTTTCCAAGGTTTTTCTCAAAGTGCTCTGGTTTCCTCTCAAAGCGCAAAGACATGCTGGTAGGTTCATTGGTTTCTAGGAAAAACTGGCCCTGTTGTGAGTGTGTCTGTGTCTGTGTCTGTGTGTGCTCTGCGCTGGACTGGTGTCCTGTCCAGGGTGTATCCTGCCTTGTGCTTGTTGCTTGCTGGGATAGGCTCTGGCTCCCCCTTGACCCTGAATTGGATGAAGCAGTTAGAAAATGGATGGATGTTATTACTATTATAGGTGTTAGAATTAGAAAGGTGGTGACCAATATATTTTTTACTTTAACGTTGCTATAACAACCAGAAAAGACATTTGAATGCCTTTTGATTTCAGTTCAGTTAAAGAGTCAAGAGAGATGTGACCTTGATAGACACAATGCATCGACTCCAGGAGACAGTCTGTGCTGATGTGGCTTCTGTGCCCTGAGTCACTCTTGAGCAGGGCGCCTTTAACCCCAGTTCACTCCTGCCTCTTGTCACAAGCTTGATGCTATGATCTGCCCCCCCCCCCCCTCCACACTGCTCTGCGGAATGTGTGTGCGTTTTGTACAGCTGGACATCGCCCATGAGAAGAGGTGGGAAAGCATGGAACAGCTGCTTGTGAGCTCAGAATTATGAAATGGTCAGGGGGAGTCAGAAATAGCATGTAGAATAAGACCAAGGACTCAGCTTCTTTCCATTAAGAATTCTGTGCTTTTAATTGTACGCGCGTGTGCTCTGTCTGTGTGTGTTTCAGCTTGAGGGAAGTAGAGAAAACCATTGTTTAGACATTATCAACTCGATCAAATGTACTGTAAGCGCTGGAAGAAAAGTCCTTTGAAACTAACACGGAAATTTACTTCGGTATTTTTTTCCCCACAAGGAACACTTTGTTCTTGGCCCGTCACGCCCCCGCCTTCACTTTCCAGGTAAAGCCGGCCAGTCCCGTCTCGACCTGCCGGGAAGGAAGCGCGGCCCTTTCTAGCCCCGTGATCAGTTCGGGCGGAGAACTAGGGAGGGGGGTCCGGTTCGGGCGAGGAGCGCCGGGATCGCTGCGGAATTCTCGGCTTTGAGAACTGAATTCCAAGGGTTGAGGTTTACCAGCCAGCCCATGGACCTCAGTTCTGGAGCTTGGGGTTTCTAAACGACACCGCTGGGACTCACACTTCCCTTCGCGCCTTTCTGAGTTGGAAAAGTACAGGGGTTGCGTCTGAAATGCAAGTGTTGTTTTTATTTGGTCTTCAGTCCGTGGGGAAGCACAAAAGGCGTCTTGGAGAAATGCAGACCGTATAAAAAGGACTGGCGGTGTTAAGTGTGTGTCATTCTGTAGCTGTGCAGGTCGGTGCTCAGTGGATTTCAAGCTGCCGGACGATTTCAACAGACTTGCAGAGTAGAACTGAAGTTAATGTTCCTCCCCCACATACACCCTCTTTGCCCGTAGGCCAGCAATGGCCTAGCTTTTTGCTGTTCTGCTAGGAAACGCCGTAAAACTTGGGGTGTGTAGGTGACTTCATCCTGCCCACACCACTGGATCTACCCTCAAGTTTCGAAAGGTTAGATTTATGCAGACTTCCCTTGAAGAGCAAGCTGGATCACACGGCTAGCTCCTACACCAGATGCAAGCCTTGCTAGTTTCACAGTCCTGGGGTCAAACAGCATCTTTGTTAACCGCTAATGAGTGCCAATAGAAACGCGATATTTTCTTGCGAGGACTTCAGGAAATTGTTGAAAATGATGTTAGTCTTGTCATTTAAATAAAGGTTGGAATGAAATCAGAAAGGTGGCAATGGATTGGTCACCCCATTCGAACATCATTGTGTTATGTTTTACGTATAACGCAGCTGATTTCCATTTTATACTGGCTACAAAGATAATGTTAAAACATAACACCCCCATAAACAGATCGACGCGCAATCGCCTTCAAATGTATTGGCTTCGCTGTTAAAGAGCTCCCTCTACCGTGTTCAACTGGAAATGAAAGTTTCGTCTACTTTTGGAGACGCGAGCTGTAGTTTTTTTTTAAATCCTGTATCCCTCTAGAAGTGCTTTTAGATAGAGAAAAATTATTCGTTTATAGTAGTGACCCGGAGAGTGCTCGCTTTGCTCAAGTAAAACCACACCATGTGCCCTACCTACGCCTCGAACCCAGGCCCATCTCCCTCCCAGCCCTACCCACTACTGCACTGCTAACGGGGCTGGCGGAGTTCTGTTCTCTTTCTGATGTTATTTATTAAAATGTCAATGTAAAATGCACTTATATAAAAGTATAACTTATACGTTTTAGCTGAATGTCTGTAACCTCGCTCCCTTCCAACCATTTAATTCATTAAAACAACCACATAACATCGTTCGACAACGATAAATGACTGTCTTGCAATAAACATTTTTGCTGTGACTTAACATTATGCGATTGATTTCTTCTTCAACCTCCAGACCTGACTTATGGTTTAAGACGGTGTTTTGAAAAACCGTTCGGGGCATTCAGACCATTATACCTTTGTTGTGCTCGGCTAACTGTTTTGATACTGTGCTAACAGCGTTTGATTTATGCTTTCAACATTCACAACTTTTTGGATTTAGAAATATTTAATTATACTCGAAATATCATTTATAGGAAATTAGCCGAGTGTTTAGACTACGTCAGTCCAGGCAGGTTTGCTAAAACACGAACTTCGCAGCCGTCTTAAAATTCAAACTTTTCTATATATAAAAATATAATATAGGTCAACGCTACAGCAGCAAAATTTAATACAATAGTATACAATAAACTATATAGGTCCGTGCAGTAATATTGTGCTAGTACAATTTGTAATAAGTAGGCTACAGGTTGTACAATAGTAATTACTTAATAAATCAAGTTAAGAAATATTACGTTTTACAGAGGAAAATGTAAGATTTTTTTTCACAAATACTTCAAAATAATCATTGAGACTGTGAATCTCAGTCAGATTATGATACAGAGAAATCTGATTCTTTAACGTGCTCTCACGACTGAATCAGTCAGGGACGAGAAGGTGGGCAGACTTGAACCAGATTTTTTTTTTTCGCCATTTTGAAACGGCATT
The DNA here is from genome assembly GCF_055471065.1 of Atractosteus spatula. NCBI lineage: Eukaryota > Metazoa > Chordata > Actinopteri > Semionotiformes > Lepisosteidae > Atractosteus > Atractosteus spatula. The sequence continues at coordinate 29,615,585 of NC_142719.1, forward strand.
TAAATAGTTGAGACAGGCAGAACATCACCACATATTTGCAATCGTCCACTCCCCTCCATCTGCACGCTAATTCGGTAACAAACGGCAGCAGGGGTTTCGGGAGAGCTCGGTTAAGACGGACGACAAAGTCTTCAGTATCAACCGCCTGCCTCAGGAATCATGATTCCCGGTATGTCATCTAAAAAAATCCGCACTGAAGGCAAATACAGCATTAGCTAATTCTGGGGGGGAAATAATTGTGCACCTTCGTTCGGTTCTGTCCAGGGTTCGGTGGAGGCAGCGCGGAAGACACCAGATGGTGTTTCGCACAGGTGAAAGGTGACGTGGAGGTCAATGTCACAGAAGGTAAGAAGTCACCTGGCTACGCAATTGTTGTTTTACTAGGTTTTTGTAAAAAAAAAAACATTCTCTATATATAATTGTTTGACGCTCGAAGTAGTCCTACGAAGTGTTTATGTTGATTTAAAAAAAATAACTCGTCTTTATCAAACGAGTTCTTTGTAAACGGCGTGTTTCGGAAGTTGTTGTTTTTTTTTCTTTCACACGCCTTTACAGCAGGTGTTGTAAGCGCGGTCGAGCTCATAAGTACAGTATATTGGATTGTGTTGTGTTTATTTCCTCCCCCTTTTTTTGTTTTGTCCTGTAAAGTTATATTCCTCTGTGTGCTGTCAAGCATGGAATATGATGCAAATATCTGTGTTTCTCAGCACTCTGTTTTTAAACATGGTGGTTTGGAGGCGTGGGAGAATTAATAAAAAAGTATGTTGTAGCGTAGCACAAGTCCGTGTACGTGTGTCTATGGAAGCAATATCTCACTACAGGTTAGGTAACTTGAGTGGGGAAAAAGGCGTTTTTTTTATCATTTCTTCTTGGAGTTGAAGGCATTACATAACCTGCTCTGACATACAAAAACGCTGAGTTGGTACCTGCATGGAGGAAAAATAACTGTTATGTGTTTTGTACTGCCCTTCCACAACCACGGTTTAAGCTGGGGACATGATTTCCTTATGCTTTCAGTACATTTGGAGACCATCCTTTGGTGTATCAAGGCTTATCGCGCGTGTCTTTGACAGAGAGGGGGAGTAAATTTTAGTATAATACGACTTACAGTTGTACTGTACTTTATAACATTGAACGCCCAGCCGTTTCTATGGAAACCTGAATGATTCCGGTTTTGACGAACATGCTGCGGATCCTCATTGAGTGCCTTTGCCTGTAACTGAGCACCGATCGTCGGAAACCGGTCCTTGCCCACTTTCAGTCTGAGCAAGCTCACATTTGGGCGAGAACGCCTTTTGATTTCAGTATTGTGATTTAAGGGGCCGCTTATATACGTCGATTTATTATTAGAGTCGGAAACACAGTAACCTCGTAGCTCGAAATAGCGGTTTCTGTCAAATTTATCGAATTTCTAGGACGGTATGAGGCGCTAGGTTTGTTTTTTCCAATATTCACTTGGTTATCAGGAAATCAAGCGGGAGACGAGAATCGGTTGTCGTGGCGGAAGGTTTTTAATTTGAACGTCCTAACGGGGGTGTATCTGTTATTTCATGATTTTATTTCGAGGTTTTGAGGGGCCATCAATCCGGGAGTCTAAGGGTTAAGGAACATTTCCGATCTTGACTGAAATACCACATAAACGGATGTGTCATGTCGATTAGAGCCGCGGCGCGCAGTTTGTCTGCCGGGCGCTGCCGAAGCCGTGTGCGCTTTGAAAGGTGCCGTGCAGCGAGAGATCGGTGTGTATCCGGGCGAGGTGCTGTCGGCGGCGGAGCCCCAGCTGTGATAAGCCCAGAGCCTCTGGGGGCTGAAAGATCAGCGCATGGAAGAACAGGAAGAACACCTCAGTCCTCATCTCGCAGGGGACTCTGCGTCTCGGACAAAACCGAGATAAATGAGTCAGCGTGGGTGCAAAAATAATAATAAAAAAATGCCAAAGGCTATTGTAACGACAAAACGTCCCCTCTGCTGTTTCAAATAACCCCCTTTTTCACCTTTCCAAACATATCTGTCTATCCGTCTATATATAGAAACCTCTATTTCATAAATATTCATTGAGAGTTTCGGGCTTCCTAAAAAGCCGTGTAAAGGCGAGATAACTGCTGCGAGAGCGCGCACGGGGGAGGCGCGCTTCCGTGTGCTGGTGGAGTGGGCGTGAGGTAAATACCACTTCCTTGTCTCCAAGCTGTGGTTTAAATTGTAAAATGCACAGTTTACCGGCAAGCTTAAAATATTGATACCTCGGCACATGAACAAAACAAATAATTGTCTTCTGCAGCGGAAATCATGTCGTATTTAGGCCTGTTCCCAAACAGGTATTTGCATATTTTACACAAAGGCGCCGAGGCGGACAGCGCGTTGCTGGCTGTTGTACTAGCGGGATCCGATGGTCGATTCGAGGCTCAGAACTGCGTGGAGCTCGCATGTTCTCCCCGTGTTAGCGTGGGATGCCGTCTACGCTTAGACTAGCCTGTTCTCGCTTCTCCTGCGGGCTTGCACCCCGCTTTGGGACAAAGCCTTTCAGCCTCACCCTAAACCCTGTGCCGAAGAGACTGCGGTTTGCCTCCCGCCCTCTCCAGAAAAGCATCCTTCCCAATTCTAGGACGGCTTGAAAGTTAATCATCAAAGCTCACCACATTGGGATTCCTCCGGTCATACGCTGTACAGCTTTTCCGCTTATTGATACTAATTTATTGCAGATTTTGGTCTACCTTGACTCCCGTGTCTTCTCTTACTAAAATAGATGACCTCTGTATGTAGCTTATTCAAACGCTAGCGGAAATATAACTGTATTATATAATATATAACTATATTATTTAGAAAATGTGATGCAATTCTGTGTACATAGGTTGTCAGACGGGCACTGTGAGCTACGCGTTGTAGCGCATCCTTGTTGTAAATGAAGAGCTTTAGGGGAATAGCTATGATAACAGTTTTCTATGTATTGACACTTGTTGTCTCAAGGCCTTTGTCACTGAATTTTTAATGAGTAGTAGCAGGTAGCTTGTTTTTTGTTTTTTATATTATGTGTTTTTCAAAATTTCAGACATTTCAAAAGTTCAAACTACATATAAAAAGGGAACCTTAATAGGGAACCGTTCATAAAAGTGTTTTGCCACTGAAATATCAAAGGTCTGTGCTGTCAGCAATTTCAAATAAAAATCGAGATTGAGTTCTTAAGTCTGTAAAACATCCACTAGGTGGTGCTGTAAAAGGAGTCGTACTCTTCAAGTTTTAAAAGCAGTTCCTCAGTCACAGATAATAGCATTGGTAAGTACTTAGAAAAGCAAATGAATATATGTGCCTTATTTATCTAAAATATCTTGTCAGTACAGCAATATCACAAAGTTGCTGGGACAGTAACACTGAGCATGTCCAAGCCATTTCTCAAACAGTCTCAGGAGAAGCATCCCAGTAATTTCACTTTTGTCATGCACATCTGGGTCTTCTTGTTGAGTATAAAGTCCAAGGCAACCTCACAGAGAGTTAACTCCACAAATACTTGCAGAGGGAAGGTGTGAAACACATTCCCCATGGAGATAAAGATTATGGTGGCCAACGTGTAGAAAATCAAGTATTGAGCTGTTATAAAAGACATTTTATCCAGTAAGAAGCACCGCTTTGCAATTCTTTGTTCATTCCATTTTCAAGGACTTTTTCTGGCTGGGCAGCATGGTGAGACAGTGGTCAGCATGGCTGTCTTGCAGCGATGGGGCCCTGGGTTTAACTCCTGGTGTGCTACCTGTGTGAAGTTTGCATGTTCTCCGTGTTTTTCTGTGGGGTTTCCTATGGGTGCCCTGGTTCCCTGCCAAGGATAAATGACATGCTGGAAGGGTGATTGGTAATATCCCTGAGGCAGCAGAGCAAGCCTCAAGATGGCTCTGGTTAAGAAGAGAAGATCCATGGGGTTCTGCAGCTTAATACCACTTGAACACAGGTCATGGCCTGATTAACCACGGTTGGGTCACCTGGGCGAGCGTGTCTGATGTTGAAAGACCCGAAACACGCAATGACCCTGGGAACATCACCAAGGATGTATTCAAGAGCATCGGAGGATGTGTCTTGTAAATTTGTTTTTGTTCGGTGAATCCAGTGACATCCAGGAACAGACTGGCTGACAACCATGAATAAGTGTAGCTTCTGGGAAAATTGGCCCTGACGTGAGTGTGTGCGTGTCTGGGCTTGTGTCTGTATCCACCCTGCAATGGACTGGCGTCCCCTCCCAGGCGTATCCCGCCTTGTATCATTGCTTGCTGGGATGGGCCCCGTGACTCTGTATTGGATGGATGGATGTTGGTGGCCTCAGGGCTTTTTCAGGGCCGCAAATACAATTCTCTACACAATTAAGATGACCAGAGTAAAGGCTTCCTTCCAGTTTTGTTGTTAATAATATAGTTATCCAGAAATCCCACAAGCACTCTTTAAAGGGTCCCATGGAGCTGAGGTCATCATCCTTGTTAGGGAGACTGTTCTTGGCAAAAGAGAGTTTGGATGGCCTGGAAGTGTCTACTGTTTTTCAGTCCTACGTGCTCCTAAATTAAAATTCGGCTTGTATCCCTGAGGACCCTGAAAATGTCTCCTCCTCATGCTCATGGCTTCCATGGTCTGGTCCTGGACCAAGCAGGCCTTTCCAAACACCTGCTGCTTTCTTCTCATGCCTTTATCTTGCTCTCTGTAGATAACTGAGGCCTCCAAAATACCCTCATCTGGAATCCAGTCATTTGCTGAATTGTGGCACACAAAGCTTTATTGCTCAGTAATTACATTTTACAATTAACCAGTGTTTTACTAAAGACCGGCACTGGGATGGAATGGCGTTTATCTGACCATCTTTAACATGCAGTGTACTCATTTTGTACATTATCAATGTAAATAAACTAGACAGACACATAATCTAGACGAACATAAAAAGGTAGACTGTGTAGATGACTGACATCACCAGCATTTGTTCATTTGCAGGGCTTGCTAGGCAAATCCCCCGGTGCTACAGCCTCATCTCTGATGTTGCTGTACAGACACAAGACAGTAATTGATGAAGACACTTGAATGCGAATTAGATGGTATGAAAGTCGTTTTTTTTTTTTCCAATACCAGATCAAAATAGCCTAGCATGGCAACACATCCTGCTCGTCGACAGTGGCTGCCTAAATGAGAACCGCACGACAAGAAGAAGTTCCTCGTCTTCAAGCCTTAATGAGCGTGTAACGAAGGCGTTGACATTCATTAAAAAAGGGAGCCTTCTAAACCCAGAGGCTCTCAAAGTGAGAGCTTGCAGCTGTCTTCTGCTCCCTTGTTGTTTTATTTGTTATTTTTGTTGCTTCCAGTTTAATTTGACAGACAGCACTTGTGTGTTACATTTTGAACTGCTTTTGTAAACACTGATTGCCACCTCTTACTAACGGAATGTAGATGAAGTTGGAAAGTAGCTCATTAGCCTGAAAAAGCCCGATGCACAATCCTATGCATCGAGGGAAAAGTTCACAATGCCAGGCGATTAGCATGATACATCTTTCAGAGCCTCCTGTTCTTCACCGTAAGAAACAATTAATATCAGATTGATCCTTGGAGATTCCTGTGGGAAGAATGGTAAAGATCTTGTGTGAATGTTGCAGGAAAACTGACACAGATTGTAAAATCACAGTAAAGTACCTGTGATGTTTGTCCTGTCTCATGTTTATCATCTTCAGCCTACAACCTGGGAAGAACAGCACACACACACACCCCTGTTCAGAGCCAGCTGTGAGATCTGTAAGTGGTCCAATTGTGTGTCTACAGGAAACCACATAATGCTGACATCATCCCAGTGTAAGCCTATACCTCACAACATTGCATGTATCAAAATCTGTACTGGATTGTTTGATTTGTCTACATGACTTTTAACTCATTTCCAGAAGGAAATTTCTGGACAGCAATTTAAAGATCACATTTGGTGTTCAATTGTAGGGCACTCCAAAGGCTCATTCTAATCAGCCTAAAACCTATCTGTGTGAAGAGCTAAGAGTTATGGTTAGGACTGGACATACAGAATTGGACCCTGGATTCAAGTTACATCTCAGACCAGAGTTCTGTAGGTTTTCATTCCAATAACAATTTTTTATGATGAAATTGAATTTACTGGGGCAAGTAAAGCAGTTTAAGTGCTCCACGTTTTCCCAGCTCTTCAGGTGTTACTGATTGAAAGAGACCTGCAGTGACTTCAGTCTGACATTTTCAGAATATACAATGAGACCTGTAGTGATTGTGGGGGTTTGTTGGAAAGGGGACGGACTTGTATTATAGGTAAAGAAAAAAAGTTTTGAAATGAGATTCAGTTTCTTCCTAGAACAAGAACAATGCCTGGTAAGTGTGTGTTTTCATTGATCCATTCTGTTATCAGTCACATCAGAATACAGCTCACCCCTGCCTTCATTTTCCTATCGCTGAAAGAAATGGACAGGCGGCACAGTGGTGCAGTAGTTAAAAGGGTGTTCCATCATTTCAAGACCATGATCACCAAAAGTGGGCAGCATGGTGGCGCAGTGCATAGCATTGCTGCTTGGCAGTGTTGGGGCCCTAGGTTCAGTTCCTGGGGTGCTGTCTGCCTGGAGTTCACATGTTCTCCCCATGTTCACATGGGTTTCCTCTGGGTGCTCCGGTTTCCTCCCACAGTCCAAAGACATACTGGTAGGTTAACTGGCTTCTTCTGTGTTCTCTGCGCTGGACTGCCGTCCCATCTGGGGTGTGTCCTGCTCTGTGCCCCTTGGTTGCTGGGATAGGCTTAAACTTCCCCGCAACCCTGAATTTGATAAAGCAGTTAGAATATGGATGGATGGATAAAGGCAAGACTGATGCGTTCAACAAAAACCACTCACTGTGTTTGTCTTTCCATGCATTGCACAGCTCTCTCTGAGCAAAGTTCTCTCTGTGATCTGCATCAAAAAAAGACTGTTACAAATCTCTCAGCAAGATGCAGCTAACGCTTTCTTCTCATCTGCCTGAGCTTTTTAACATGATGCCTGAGATTAATGGGGTTTTGCAGCCTGCAAGTGAATTAACAAAATGGATTAGAGTAAGAGGCTTCTTTTGCTTTTATATAGCCCTAAAAGGAAAACGTGTCAAGTGCAAAGCTCCTTTATAGGCACCATCCCTTAATCTTTTAATTGAATACCTGTTTGACTAACATTTTTCTCTCTTTTGTTTCCTCGTCACCCCTTCTCAGTGGAACCTGGAAATTTAATTTAAACGTTTTGGGGATTACGAACAAGAATGGTATAAGCCACCTTTAATCTTGACGTCTGTCTGATTAATAGGGAGGTTAATATTCACTCATTCCCTTATCTGATGACCCAGATAATATTTTTATAAATAGCATGGTAAACCCTTCCAGTGTTCCCAGCCTACTGGGTCGATTTGATCACACGGATTCCAGGAATCTTTGATTTACTGTCTTATGATCGCTCACATTCTAATATTCCAGGCCCTGGGGCCATGTATGCTCCATTTGAAAGGAACAAAGAAACCACAGTTGCAGACTGCTATTGATATAAACACTGATATTAAGAAATAAAAGCGGATGAGTGGACAGTTTTACAGTACATGCTACTGGTAGGAGTAGCGTCTGGGTTGTGGGGGCATCTTGTGACTCCCGTGGACAAAAGAGTAATAACACAGCTATGAAAACATTTACGTTTTTTTCAGCAAGACTGTTGTGGAGCAATACAAACCATGCCCATTAATTTGATGAAATGATCAAATAAGATCACTTCATTAGCCACATACAATTTCTTGTATTAGGACTTTGACTTTTCGCATACCCCAGCTTGCTCTCCACACAGACACAGACGCAGACAGGGAGAGAAGCTTGGGGTCAGAGCACAGGGTCAGCCATTTATACAGCGCCCCAGGAGCAGTTGGGGTTAAGGGTCTTGCTCAGGGGCCCAATGGAGTAGGATTACCCTGCCGGCCGTGGGATAAAGTCGCTGGGTGTACCAGCAGTCCTGAAATATTCTAAAACAAAGCAAACATTTTGGAAAGTCCACTATAAGTCAAGAAGCGGTTCATTTCTTTTATCCCTTTATTAGTAAACAAGTGGAGTCGGTGTCATTTTTTGAAGCTCATGAAAATTCATTTGCTTCATCAATTCTTACAAGGCCAGGTGATACTGCCCCCTGAGTGGGGGGAACAAGGGAGGTAAACAGTTTCCCTTTCTTCCAAATTGTCATTGGTTTTTGTTTTTCAAGCATGTCCAAATCCAACACAAAATACCCTTTTCCCAGGTTGTGAATACTTTGACTCAGAAGGACCTCTTTCGAATTTATGGTTTGTGTCAGGGCGGGCAATGGATAGGCGTCTTATCTGTAAGAAAACTCTCCCACTCCAGGTTTTTCTTCCAAGTTCCCCATTTAACAAATTGATTTTTAATTTATATTGCTTCTCTCCTGAAGTATAAAAGGCAGGGTATAGATTTTCCTCTGCTTATTATATTTTGCTGCAGGTGGCAACAGAGACAGTTGAAATTCAATCCTCCTACAGGGTGCCTAAAATGGAACAAACTCAGGATTGGGATAAAGATTCTCACAGTGCAAGCTTACATCTTAAAGCTCTTCAGCCCCACTCTTATCTGTTTCCTTCAGGCTCTTTAAACAGAGTCGCTTGTTCTGTGAGTTATACTCGCTGTAAGAGAAACCTTGCAGGATGATTTGTAAATGTTGCGAAGAAGAGCATAAATACATATTTTATCTCCTGCTCCCTTCATCAGGAAACACCCTTTTCCAAACCTTTTATTTAAAAAAAAACCCAGGAGTTTCTTACATAATACAGTCAGTATCTTGGCAACGTATCTACTGTCCAGTCATCAGAAAATGTACCTGTTCCTTAATTAAATACCAAAGAGCACCACTTTCATTAGCAGTATTCTTATTATTGTCTGAGTGTGGGTGTTATTGTGAATGGGAGCAGTGCAGTACCATTAGGGATCTGCTCAGATAGAACAGCACTCAGTTTGTTTACAGGTAATTGCTTACTTAGCAAATTCTGGAGCCGTGATGGGCTTGAGTCAGTGACGGATCATTTTATATATGTGTGTGTGTGTGTGCGCGCGCGCGTGCGAGAGGGAGAGAGGGGACCAGGAGAGAGAGGGAGGGAGACGGAGAGCGAAAGAGAGGGGGAGCCAGTCCACAGACACTGGGGCTTCGGAGTTTCTGCTCTCTAGAACCGGCAGCAGCAGTAGCGCTGGCCACAGGCAGCAGCAGCAACACAGGCTTGACTCCTACAAAAATCCCCTCCCCTCCCCTTCCCCACAACCTCCCCCCCCCTCCCCTTCCCTACGAATCCTGCAAAAGAAAAAGCAACATCCTCGTGTCCTGCTGGCGGCAGGGGAAGGAAACATGGTGAAGGAGAGAGCAGCCGCGCGCGGAGATCGCTCCCGTCCTCCAGCTGTGATTGCCGTAGAGGAAGGATTAAGCACTGAATAAGTGATGCCGCTGTAGCGCTCGGAAACAGGAGCAGCTCTGCCCCTTCTTCTCCTCTTGTTCCACTCTCCTATCTCTCTCTCTCTGTGTCTGTGTGTGTCATCGGCAGCCAGGATGGACTGAACACTAGGGCACCACTGCTTTTTTTTTTTTGCGAGCAAACGAGCAAGCAAAAAAAGATGAAATGCTTTTCCCGTTACCTGCCTTACATCTTCAGACCTCCGAGCACTATCCTCTCTTCCAGCTGTCACACAGAAGGTAGGGACACGGGGGGTTGGTGTTCTGGGGCTGCTGAGGTGTTTGTGTGGCAGAAGGTGGCCTGGGAACAGAATGCACTGTTGGGTTGTTAGTTTGGGGGGGTGGGGGGGAGTTAAGGAGTGGGATAGTACAGTACCCAATCCTACTTGGGTACTTTCTGCATGCTGTTTCAACCACTGTCGGGGTGTTACTAGATGGTGCTGAGATGAAGAGCACTGGAAGTAAATCGTACTGTATTTCATCTGCCTGCATTGACTTAATACTGTTTTGGAGGACCTGGGGGGGAGTGGCGAGTGTAGGTTACAAGACCAGCGATCCTGAGGTTGAGAGGCGAGCCACTCTTTGAGAAAGAAAGGGAAAGGATCTGCCGTGCAGTATGTGGCTGACTTGTACTGTTTGCATTATTGATTTCTAATTATCAGCCTACAGAAGAAGGTGGAATGTCTCGCAATAACATAACCCATAGTTGAGTACACTGAAAAATTAATTGTCCTGGAGCGGGTGGGTTATTGTGAGAGGACGGAGCACTCACTTCTGAAACGCCTAATGAGCGTGTGGGGCCTGGAGGTCCAGATAGCTACACTACATAAGTTATTTCATAAAGCTGCAATAACATTGTGCATATTTGTCTAGAAGCATTGCAACCCCAGACTTTAACCCAACGTGATTGTGGAGCATGAGAACTTTCTCAGGCTTGTTAGCATTCCCTGTAAGGAACTAGTCAGGATGATTGCACTTGTCAGAAATGTAGAGAGAGATGTCGAATTACGGACATATGTTTGTTTTTTTTCCAAATTCAATGAAAAGCAAATGTATGAACTTGATACAATTTTCTTTGGCAGGTATGGTACGTTTATGGAGATCCGCATCTGTCACTTAGGATTTCCGTGAGATGATGACTCATGTTTGCACGGCTCCATTCTTATTGCATAAGGGTTTAGAACCGAGACTGCACCTAGAAATCGGTTAAGGTGGCACCTCTGTATGTAGTATAGCTTAACCTAAATACATCACATGATCTGTCTCCGCACGCCGCAGCTACAAGCCAGTGACAAGACGCTCTTCGTTTTTAAGGTGAACTATGTGACCCAGACCTGCTGGCTAATGTGGCTGTTACACTCTGACAGTATTACAGTGTTACAGTATGGAATAATACTTCTAAAAATCTATTCATAACATCACTTTTTTAGCCCTATACAATTTCCTGCATGAGGAATTCATCTTTTCGCATACCCTAGCTTGCTCTCCATGAGACACAGACACGGAGAGAGAAGCTTGGGGTCAGAGCGCAGGGTCAGCCATTGTACAGTGCCCCTGGAGCAGTTTGGGTTAAGGCCCTTGCTCAGGGGCCCAACGGTGTATGATTCCTCTGCTGGCTGCGGGATTTGAACCGGCAACCTTCCAGCCACAGGCACAGATCCTGATCCACAGAGCCACCACTCCGCCCTTTTTTTCCCATCATGAACCTGCAGCGTGGATGAAGTCTCATATTACATGTACAGTTTTCTGCCACTACATACAGTATGTTGCAAGATCTCTTGTCCAAATTACAGCGATGATGCAAATATATACTGGTTAGTATATATGTTTACATTGGTTGCCGGTGTTAAAACAAGCAACTGGTAAATCCTGGAATGGATTCAACTTTGATGCTACAGGAGTCTTAGTTCATTCCTGTACTGGGCCCATAGTCACTTTGTTCAGGTGGAAATGGCAGTCATTTTAGGTCTCCATTCACTAGATGCATTCCCAAGGTGCAGAGAGATGGGGGGGCAGGGTTTCCCCACAATATCGGGGGACATCACCTCATATTCAGTCCTTCCCATTCAAGTGTGAGCTGCAAGTGGTGAGGTCAGCGAAGTAGGACATGCCATCTTGGGGGGATAAAATTAGATGAATGGCCTTTTCTATAATACAAACTTAAATACAGATGAGGAATGAGTGCTATAAAAGGATTTATTAGGTCTGTGTTTGCTAGAGTTAATGCTCTCTGCTGTTAGTTTTTAATTATTTAACTCTTGCCCCAGGGTGCTCACAGCAAGGAGCATGTGCTTATAAGAGGGACTTTGTTTAACTTGAATTCCATGGAGATTACTCTTATGAATTCACATTATTACACAGGAGACCAAGTAGGGCATTATCTGAAATGATGTTTTTTTTTAGTTCTGAGCATGATGTGATGAAAAATAGTGACTTTCCCTGCAGCATTTCCTCCTAGTTATTTATTTACGTACAATGTATATGGTGCTCAATTATCGGAATGTGTACAAAACACTTGTGTTTATACTTACACATTCATAACTCACTGTAAGTTTGTTGCTTAGGAGGTACTTCCAAGCACAGAGCTCTTCGGTATGCATGGAGCAAAGGTTTGCTCTGTAATTCTTACGTTGTCATTGATTATGAAGGATTGCTAGACAATTGGTATACTGAGTGAAATTTTAGGTCCTATGTAACACCTTATATTGAAAACTGCTGAATTCCAGTGTCAATTCATATGACCAAACCCAAATCCTGACAATCACCTGCTCCCACTAAGGTATAAATATGTTACATTAGGCTTCCCTTCCCAGGGTTCATTGCTCAGCATTTCTCCAACAAGTTTACCGTCTCTGCTTCCCTTATCCCCTCATTTAGTTTCACCTTCCCGGAGTTCACTGTTCAGCATCTCTGAACAACCCCACCATCTTGGCTGTTGTAGCAAGCCCATTGGCTCATCTCACAGGAGGGTTCAGGAGGCCTCATCCTCATCCATAGGCATTGCATTGCTAGCAAAAATGAATTGACTGAATAATTCAGTTATATAACGTACAATAATTCATTATATATCAATAATGAATAACATTTCCCTAAAGGCTTTTAAAGAACACTAGACACAGTCAACAAGCTGTACTCTTTCCTTGAGCTTCAGAGATGGATGGGAAGGAAATGTGCAACGTAGCTTGTTTGAATATTTGCCGCTTCTTGAAGAGGTGACAAATCACAGGGGTGACATTTACTTTCATGGTAAAGCTGATGAAATGCATTTGTGGCTATAGAATGGCCGGTCGGACTGTGATGTAGCTTTATGCGGGTCTGATAAATCTTCATTTGCGTCCTCAGCTCTGGAGGTGTACGCAGTTAATTCAGGCTACAAAGCTGCTGATGTCCCTGTGCAAACTCAGTGGACACTCAGGGTGGGATCAGATGTCCCCTGTCCTGTTCCCTTTATGGTCACTTTTGTTTCCGAGGCCTTGTTTTTGTTTGTTGCAAGTTGAATTGTCAGTGACAGTGGAAAACAAACCATATCAGACAGGGGTAGTCAATTGGCAGATCATTGTTGAATTGTCGCAAATCGGCTGATTATGTTCCAGTTAATATAATAATGCAATCAACATGCAGGTGGTAGACAAGACTCAACGTGGAATTGTTTTGAAGATGACTAACTGGTTCAAGTCTTATTGTGGATGTTTTCAAGCATCAATAACCTAGCAAAATAAAAACCAGAAGCAGAATTTTTGGCATTTGTTATAAAAGACTTGTGTTTAACATTGCTCAGGGTTTCAGGGGATAATAAATCAGGCCTCCATTGTAGAGCACTATATAGTATTTCAAGCATTAAATATGAGTATAACACAGGAACCTGTTGCAGCTGGATAATTCATAGTGAAGCTTGAATTGTTTTGTTCTGCACTTTTCCCTTTCAGCCTAATTTGTATTCTTCTTGCTGTGGTTTCCCTGATAATGAATTTGGCATTCCACGTTACTTCTGATGGATTAAGGCTTAAAAAGCAACGGGTTTTTTGAGCATTTATTATTTTTTGGGTGTAGTTTTAGTGTGTCATTTGTGAATGCATAGTGGAAAACAAAATGAAAACATCTGTTGCTCCAGATACCATAGTGCTGTCTGACATGTCATCATTCAGCACTATTTAGTCAGTCTCTTGAGTTTAGATAACAATGCTGTGAAACAAAAGAGGAAGAGGAAAAGCTAAAGAAAACAAAAACTCTGCTGCTTTTGGTGTCCAGGTGCCGCACAGGGTCTAATGACTTGATTTTTTTGCTGCTGGGTGCTATTTTAGTGCCCAAGCCTTTTTGTAATTGTGTGTCCTATAGATAAATGGTCGCTCTCAGTCATAAGACTGCGGAAGAAGGAATTGGTGTACGTTATCCAGATAGCAGCGGATGTGATAAATATTTTAAAATGATAACATGGGAACTTCTCTCCTTGGACATTGTAATACAGCACGTTACATTTGTTCCTTTAGCCTCCAATTTCCTGGATAATATACTGGACATAAGGAATCAAACAAGAGGTTAGCTTTGTTGATCGCTAGTGCCATTTTAAACCAAGAATGTAGTCCAACAATAACAAGCAGGGCCCTGGGTATCTGCTTCAACAACATAGCTTGTTCCATACTCCCCCAACCCTTTGTGTAACGTGGTGCCTCCTACTCTCAGTTCTGTACGCACTTCCCTGAAGTTTCCACTACAGTTTCTGTTTCGCTGTTGATCCTGAAGATCCTGGATGATTTAAGAGAAAAAAGTTAAATTTGCAACACACATTTCTACTTAGGCTGTTTTCTTAACATGGCCCTGGTTAAAGATCTGTGAAGATGTGCTGTGGAGAAAGCAAAGACGGAAGTAAAGCTGAGTGAAACCATGGTAAAAACACAGTAATGGAAATGGACATATGGTCAGTCATGGTATAAAATGGATTGAAACGCGGTAAAAGTGTGGAGCTGGTGATGAAAAAAAGTTGCACAAATGCAAGAACTTATTATGATGATAGTGGTGATGGTGTTTTAGCATGATAAAACCATGAGAAAGCTATGAAAACACTAAGGTAAACCTTCGCAACCAAATCAAACAAGAGGTTAGCTTTGTTGATTGCTAGTGCCATTTTAAAACAAGAATGTTGTGCAACAATTTCATGAAGGATCTCTTTGTGTAAAGTATCGCCCCCTCTTCTAGGACTGAGAAATCTTTAAATGTACACTTGAGATTAGCGGGGGGGTGTGATCTATGTAGGATCTATATGGCTGTACTGTAGCTCAGTGGGCATTGGTAGGATTAAAACACTGAGCTGGTTTCCAAGGCTTTGGGGAGAGCTGTCTGACCAGGAATGTCAAACTATAAGAAAGGGAAGAATCCTCTGGAGACGCCTCACTACCATGGAGAAACCACGAGTCCAGTAAGTGAAAATAAAAAAGTGGGCAGCTGATATTAGCATGGAAAAAGAATTATTTTATTTTATTTTTTTATCATTAATGTTATCACATTTTTTACCACAAAATACATTTTGTGTATTTTACATGTTAAAGTAACGTTACAGGAGACATAAATTGTTGATATGTTGTTTCCACATCTGTCAGTTATTTATGAACAGGAAAATACAGTATTTCCCATCCCCTTCTAGAGTTTGGATTTTTAACAGTTTTAATCTATTGCCGTGAACTCACCACGACGTGCGAATGTTCCCTCACCCTCGGTGCGTACTGCTCCCTTGCAGGACCTGACTCATTGCGACGGTGATGTATCCGTGAGGGCGAATGTGCAAGTCATAGTGTGCTGCCCGCCCTCGGGGGAGCTCTCTTTACTCCGCTTGTGTCTTTGCTCCGTCCCTGTCGCGTCTGCGGCGGAGCCTGCTGCTACAGTCTGGGACTGTCCCACCTGCTCAGACAACACCCTGCCCAGGTCGGCGTAGGTCGCTGCTATTTTGTTTTCGTGCCTGCAGGGGAGGAGAGGAGTACCCTCTGCTGATGCCCGCGCATTAATCACGGAGCATCAAAAGCTACATTGCGCACTTTGATGTGCACGGGTGCTTGGGATTTGTTGCACTTTTATAAAAAAAACTCAACTAAGATGGTGGGGTGGGGGGGAGCCGTTTTGCAGAAACGATCTTCTCTGCCGCCGTTTAAGATTAGGAAGGGACAGGGCAGACGCAGACAAGCTGGCCACGCTGCTGATCCCTAGTGTGCGGTTTTGCACGGTCAGCACTGAGGAAAAGACAAACCTGCTGCAGACAGACGGAGGAGGCGGCTTGGAAAATAACAATAAGCACAGTGTGATTGATTCCCTTACAGAATGTCCGTAAAAGCCTGCCATTCTCTTTTTTTAGCCTTCCCTTCCATCGTATTCCCATTTATTTTAGGTCTTGGCAGCCCGCTCAATTTATCAGAGGCCTTTGGCTGTTTATTCATTTAATACTATATTATAATTTTGACATTTCATTTTCACCCTACTATGCTGAGCTTGTGGGGCTGCTTTTTGTTTTCCTTATGTTATAAGGAAGTTGTCATGTCATGTCATTTGCCAAAACGCTTTATACCATACGGTGTCGGAGGCAGCCGGAGCCTACCCGGCAAGCCACGAGCACAAGGCAGGGTACACCCTGGATGGGACGCCAGTCCATCACAGGGCCAGTGCAAGCCAATCACACATGGGGACAATCTGGAGGCCACGGTAGAGGCCGAGGGGGGAAATTTGGCCCGGACACCGGGATAACTCCTTACTCTTATCGAGAAATGCCCAGGGATCTTTAATGACCATTGAGAGTCAGGACCTCGGTTTAACCTCGGTCTCATCCGAAAGACGGTATAAGGATGTTTTTCCAAATAATAAAGACAAATCTTTTGCAAAGTTTCTTTGTACAAAAACAAGTGTCTGGGAAGGTTCTTGTGTGGGTTAAAATAAAAAGACTATTTAAAGCCATCCTGACAATAGCACTACATGAAAGAGATAAAGGGAAGATATATTCCAATTATCTCTAGCTTATTAGAGATAATTATCCCCCTGTGAATTAAATTTTTAACAGCACCACTAGCAGATTGAAAATAGGTTTCACTGCAAATAAATTTCAGATAATTTTTTTTTCCGTAGGAGATCATTATTGTAATTAACGCTGGATTGCATCTTTTCTCTTAAAATAAAAAGAACAGTCTATTGGATGCTCACCAATTTGTACTAACACCAAAGAACACCAATTTGTTCTTTCAGGTCATGTCTATTGGTGCATAGAGATACAGTGGTCAGAGAGCTGGCTGTCTTGTGGTGGCAGGAGAACTGCACATACGGAAATGTGAGCTCACACACACTTTGTAAAACATGGGCTTTGGAAAATAATGCTATTGGTGGAGAAACGGTTTCTGAAAAAAACTCCAATCTGGTTTAAAGCTGTAAAATGCTACTACAGTTACTCCCTGTGTGCTTCTTCCCATCTAGTGGTTATCGCAGCAGAAAGAGCAGGGTTTTGGTTTTGAAGTTGAGCTCTGTGAAAACTGCAAGATCAGTGATGGTAACAGCGAAGGCCCTGACGTATTAAAAATAGCTGACTGGGTGACTGGGCTGCCGTTGAGGAGCAATGTCACGATCGCTGATTCGATGCAGAACAACGAGGTAGGCAAGGTCTTCCTGTTGATTTGAGATTGTGCAGGAGCCTTCTTGCCGGTGCAGACAAACACTTGCCAAAATGCATGAGTCAGGCCGTTCTTGATACAGTGACCCAAGCTGTCAGATAATCCGAGATTTTACATGGTTAAGTCATGGCTGGTTGTAATAGGTAGCATGTCTACTGGAGAAAAAAATCTAATAATGCAACGCTGGGTGGCACGGTGGTGCAGGGATTAGCATTGCTGCCTCGTAGCGCTGGGGCCCTGTGTTCAATTCCAGACCTGAGAAGCTATCTGTGTGGAGTTTGTGTCTTCTTCCCTTGTTCACATGGGCTGTTCACAGTCCAAAACCATGCTGGTAGGTTAAGTGGTTTCTGGGGAACATGGCCCTGGTGCGACTGTGTCTCTATCCTCTCCCGGACTGCTGTCCTATCCAGAGTGAATCCTGCCTTGTGCCCACAACAATGTCGCCGCCATTATGACTGCAACAGTAACAGCTGATTGAGCAACATTACCAGGAAGCTGTATAAGTGGCATGGTTTGGTCAAATTAGATCAATTTTGTTTCTATCTAATGTCCGCGGTAATGATAAGAAAGCATCCTGTACGCGGAGGAAATCATAAGAAAGCAACTACAGTACGTGAGGCACATATATTCAAATTTAAATGGGAGAGAACACAAAGCCCTCAAAATCATTTGATCATAAACAATAGTCTCACCAAGGCAGCTGGCCCCATAAATTGGAATATTCTTCCAGAAATATCGAGCCGGTCTGTATTTTTAGCAAACTTTTGTGCCCATGCGCTGGGGCGCGGGGAAGGCGTAGTGATTAATTACATGGTGCTGGAGCTGTGCACGGAGAGCAGTCTGGCCCTGCCTTCAGGGCCCACACAGTGCAGCAGTGCTGGAGGCAGGCTGTAATTTATTAGAGAGAGGCCTTCTCCTGGTTGCGTGTCTAAATAGGAAAATAGGACTTCCATTTCGGTGGGGGGGGGGATGGGGTATTTGCATGGTGAGTCTGCACCCCCAAAGTCAAGAGGAGCCAAGGAAGACATATGGAACGTGAACGAGCCTCCCAAGGGAATCATTTTTCAAATGAATAAATCATGGAAACCACAATTCCCTCGCACCATGGGGGGGCCTCAGATGTCCCTGCAGGGTACAGATTGATGTATTTTTAGCTGTGCTTGCCTAGATTTACCTACCCCATGTCCAGAATCTGCAGGGAGGGCGCAGGAACAATGGCAAATGCTTCTTGTTACACGTGATTAACACTGAATGTATAATTGCCATCCTGTTGATAGATCATAGTCTTGCACATGGTGTGTTACCAAGCTGGAGAAAAGAATTCAGGTCCATGCCTGTAGTACGTACAGTGTTGTTGAAATGGAGGGTTATTACAAGAGCCATTGCAACCTCTGCATTACTTTTTTGATCTGTTCACCTGTTATGGATTTATGCATTCCCCGAAGAGACAGGATCGAAAAACCTTCAGCAGAAGGAGATGTGGATTGGATAATGCATCATATTAAAGTTCATTCTGCTCTTTAGAAGTTCAGTAGAAGCCTCCAAAAGTTTCCTGTATACCTGTAGTAACTCAGACAGCTCTTTGCAGACTATAGGCAAATCGTCATTGATCTCCACAAGTTGGGAGATGATTGGATCTCCCATTGTCCAGTGTCCAGTATTAAAACATGTAAAGCTACTGGCATAGTGGCCACTCTGTGCAAGAGAATCCTGTTATCAAGGGCTGTTCAATACGGTGTTTGGACTGCAGCTGTAAATCCAATGTCAAGTGATGGAGATCTCCAACACAAGCTGGCTTCTTCAGGATACAAATGGCTAAAAATAATTATTTATGGTAAATCTGGATTTTGTCCTATGTCATGCTATTATTATTATTACATTTTTAGAATTTCATAATTGAGAGACACTAACATCAATCCAGAATGAGGTAAGGACTGGTATCTGTTCCTGTTTCAGCCAGACTATGAATAATTTTGGAGGACACTGTATATCTACATATCTACAGTGTAGAACATGGAGTACCTCTTCGGACTGTTGGTACATATGTGGTTTTGGCTTGCTCATTAAATCTTTCATGTGGTCCTAAAGGAGTGTTCAGAATATACCCAGATTTCTATTGGGCAAGCTTTGCCATGGGAGTAAACAGAGTGATGAAATTGCACCCCCACCACACGTTTTGCCACAGGTAAATTATATGCTGGGCTCATGTAAATCAGGCAACAGAGACTTTATCACCTGTGGTATTAAGAAAACTGCCTTTCTTGTTTCCTGTCAGCTTAGCCCTCTGAAGGTGAAAGTAACTAGCAGTCTTGAATTGAATGGATGTTGTACTGTAACTCCATCTTCACGTCTGATTCAGAGACTCGGTAATGGCGCCGGTCTGTTCTAAAGCAGCTGTTCTGAGATGCTGAGGGAGCCTGTTGTTCTGTGATCCATTTTGCGAGTGTCCCTCAGTGAGGGCTGTGACGTAGTGGGGATAGGACCGTTCCCAGGAGCGAGGGCTGTGATGTAGTGGGGATAGGACCGTTCCCGGGAGTGAGGGCTGTGATGAATGAGCACACGCAGCAGGAGTGAAACCCACACAGCTCGGATGCTGAGCGTGGGGGGGAAGCCAGCCTGACGCTGCTCAAGCCCTAAAATAGAACTTCAGTTTATCACCAGGTTTTCTTTTCGCTCTCAGGTTTGGTAGTTTCTAACACTGCTCCCGGGGGGAGCGTGAATCCAGCCCAATTCAGCACTGAGCACGAAGATGTTCTGTGGGCGTAGTCATCCTGTTGGAATTAGTGCATTGCCAGTGGTATTTGTGATCATATTCCCAAATTATTCCTCGCACTCCCAAGGGAATCCAAAGCATGGGGTTTGAAAAGTCTGAGTTTACCTTCTAGTCCACCAGCATCTCCTACTGTACAACAGCAACATGACCCTCCTACAGAGGTGTCTACTGCCAGCCTGGCAGAACTTTTGACATCTGCTGAGATCAGGCTGTGAGCTGTTAATTCTGCTGTTATACACCAGATTGGCCTTGAAGAACCCTAGGCCAGCGGGGAATGCACAAAACAGTAAAACAGTTTTTAACGGCTTAATTGTTAGCTCCTAACAGGCGTAGGTTCTTTCACCCTCCAGAGTTCACACTTTACTATAGCCCTAATTTTTTGGTTAGAATGATCATCAAGGCTTTAAATGTATTGCCATTAAATTAAATGCAGTTGCTTATATTACGTGCTAAGCAATGTCATATTACTTTCAAATTACATTTAACTAAAAGATAAAACCATGTAAACAGCAAAGTCTCCTTTAAGCAGTCATAGAGCTGAACCTTAATAGAATCTATTTCTTCCAACTCCATTGTGTAGGAGATCAGAAAAAGATCATTTTTCTCCTTTTAGTATGATCATTTCTGTGGTCATCCTATAATAATTGGCATTGATTAATGTATTAAGATAAAGTAATACGACATCATTTAACCCTCAATAATATGCAATTTCATACCCATAAATGTCATGTAGAATAAATCCTTACCCATAGTTCCTCAGTCAAGATTAGTGGAGAAAAAGATATGTAGGAGTGAAAGAAAACTATAAATGAATGCTTAATAAACATGTAAATGTCTGGTTTTCATTTGGTGAAGCTTTCCTACTGGCACCTGTTCTAGGAAGTAATTACTCATTAATTGAATTGCTGTTGTGGTTCAAGAGCTATGCAGCCCAGCCTGAAAGCTCTGCTTATACACTCCTACCCTTTCAGAGCACTGGGGCTTTCAAGCCAAGAACTACAGCCTGAAAACATCAGACTGGCTGTCCAAGGCAACTGCCAGCAGATTTAATTATGCCACACTGTAGGCTGAACAGAAATGTGTCTCTGATCTGGATTTCACCCTTGTTTTCTCTCCGAATTGAAAAGCTTAAGTGGAATGTCATAAGAAAGCTCACACCCGTCAGCTCGAGAGTCAGGTAATCAGGTGTAGGTTGACTCTGCCAGTCTGGTCTCATTGTTTATTGCAGCACAGCTGCTGACACATTGAAATGCAGGGCTCATCTCAGGCAGTCTTTGCCTGTGGTTTTGTGATATGTGTTTATTTCTGGGTGTGCTCACGGCACAGGAGTGAAAATGAGATTTAGCCACCACCCGAGATGGTTCCCGGAAGAACTATGCTGTTGCCATTTGCAGAGAGAGCAAGGTTAAATGTTCGGATTTTATTTTTCAGTATCCCAGTCTTCCTCAAAGTTTCTGTTTTCCTTCTCTGTCTTTGTGTTATTTTCTTTTTTTCTGTTTTTGTTATGGTTCTTACCAGCAGTACAGATACATTATTATATAGTTTCCAACAAAAATATTTTTCAATTAGATTAAAAACTGTTTAAATTTGAAAGAATTGTCATTTCTTATAAAGATGGAGAGGGAGTTTCAGCAACAGCAGTATAACAGCCTGAAGTCATGAGTCACAGAGGAAGGTTTCTGGGCATTACCACTGAATTTCCTTTCTCAGTAATAATAATTGTAATGAGTATAATAAGGACATCCTAAAAGTGGGAATACCCTGACCAGTGAAGAACCGTATGTGTCATTTTTCCTAACGTTTCTTGTGAGCATATGCTGTTCTCATCATAAAATCAATTCCAAACTCACTGGTCACCAGTCTATAGACCTAAGCACCGAAGTGATGCAATCAAAGAGATGAGTGCAAGTTAATAATTAAGTTTATCAGCAAATAAAGAACTATAAATGCCCAAGTAAGAACCTATAATCCTGTGTTCCACTATCCTCTATGTCCTTCCTATCCAAGCATAAATGTCTGTCATTAGTGTAGAAGTGAAAGCTAAGTTACACTTTTCTCATTTTGCCAAGTATTAACATACAGTATACGCACTGAACAGCAAGAGCCCAAAGATGGTATCCTGGGGAACACCAAAGCGAACAGTTCACAATGCAGATGTCTCTTTATCTGTTGAGACATCCTGAATCTACAACGGTAGGAGTTAGACAAGTCTGGAGCTTTTCCAGACAAACCAGTGCAAGACTACAAATCATCTAATCACAACAAATGATTGGACCTTTATATGCAGTCATCACAGAGAGATCTAACACCAGGCTAGAGTCTGTAGCAAGAGGAAACATCCTTACAGAAAAGCAATCTCAGCGCTATGACCAAAACGAAGCCCAGACTGAAATTTCTCAAGATAATCATTTCTGAGGAGAAGCTCAGATTGATGGTGGTGATAACTTTCTCAGTTACTTTAACAAGAAAAGGAAGATGGGAAATAGCCTGATAATTTCTTTAGACCTCTGAAGGAAAGCTCATGTTTCTGCAGAAGATATATTACTTTAGCCACTTTAGAATCTATGGGAAACATGCCTGGTTTTGAAGAGCTCCTGTATTAGGTTAGACAGGACCTAGACTGGAATGCATTATTCATATAATGGTTACAAATAAGAGGAGATCATTCAGCCCATTTACTTGTTTGTTTTAAATGAGCTACAGTAGTTGGGATGGTTTAAATGAGTCTGGTTTCAGTGAGGAGCCAAACATACTGAATTAAGTTTTGGGGACTTTCATCCTTTATGAAAGATTGTTCATCATTCTGGCAAAGTTGGGGTGCAGTGGGGGTGATGAGCTGGTGTTCATCCTGGGAGAGTTGGGGTGCAATGGTGTGATGAGCTGGTGTTAATCCTAAAATAGATCTGTGAGGTGGCCAGGCAGCTTGTTTCAGACACTCCCATGGTTTTTGGTGTAAATTATTCCTCTTAGTTTCATTCCTCATAAATTCAATCTGCGACCCAGTGTTCTTGTGTCACTGTAAAGCATGAAGTAATCCTTTGTGTTGACATTGTGAATATCTCTGAGGATTTTGAAAACTTGCAGTTTCCTTTGTTCAAGCTCCTAAAGATTGGACTCCAGGTCACCTCTAAAAATCTCAATGAATCAGTCCTGTAAATCACCTGCAGCAAATCTATAGAAGGTTTCTAAGATGTATTGGAATTGCTCTGCCTCTTACTGCTGCCAAGTCCTTAAGTGAGCAAACAGTGTGGAGATAAGATTCCTAGTGGGCAATTACTTAGAGAAATGGTCGCCTGGGGTTTCTCTTGGAATGCTGTACAGTCCTTTTATTTGCCTTGCCAATGAGAATGTGACAGAACGTAATTAACACACCTTAACCGTGTTATTTATTGTAAAAACGGTGTGGAAGTCAGGGCCTGTCATGAACTTTGTTATTGTGGCTGGAGTGCTGGATTCCTTGGGTCATTTACTTGGCTCTTTGCCTGACTTGAAATCATTCATTGCCTGTGCAATAACTCCATTAGCTGCTTGGGGAACAGCCTCCAACTTTTATGAGGCTGTGTGAGGTGTGGAGATCTTTGACCTTTTCTCCACTGTCTTGTGCCTTTCATTTGCTGTTTCTCCAAATAAAATATTTTTTTTGACATGACCTCTTGCCTTCAGCCTTCCTGTGAGCCACATTGGGTCAGAGGCAGAGTCTAGGGGTGACCAGCCCTGGTCCAGAGTGAACTGGTTCAATTAAGGGTGTTGATATTTATAACTAAACAAATCACCTGCTTCAGTGGTTAAAATTAGTCTGAATGTTTAACATTGGCCTGCTAAACCAGTTGGCCATCCCTGGTCTTTACCTCTCACAACTGGTCATTGCTGCTTATTCTCAGGTCAGCTTTTCTATTCTAAGCTTCATTTGTTTTGCAAATAGGGGTCCTTTTCTCCGTTTCTACACCCTTATTCCTTCTAGACGTGCACACAAACCACTAACCAAGTCAGCTGAAATATTCATATGGATGATAAGCATTGTCCATTAACTGCCTTTGCATTATTAAAAGGCGTCATTTGGCCATATCCTGAGTTTTATAACCTCAGATGATTATCGGAGAGAAGAGGAGGATTTGTTCTGTAGTCCTGGCTGTGCACATTTGCAGTGGTGAGATTTCACTTGGAAACTCATGACATTTGTCACTGTGTCCCAGAACATATCTGATGGTTATGTGTATCTTTCCATCCCCTAGGACTCTAGACTGATGAGCCATTTCCCAAAGCATCTAGCTGTTCTGCGTAGCTTGGAGCGACACAGCTATTACATCAGCTCGCTATCTGAGGGGGAAGATATGAAACGCAGGCAAAGCTAGTTGAGGTTGCAGATTGCCGAGTTTAATGATACCAATAGCGCATAATAACCAGTGATTGATGCCTCCTCCCAAAATGAAACTGTCGCTTTTCTGTGCGTGACAGATTTGTCTCCCGACCAGCGAGGACTGAGGAGAGGCTCTTGCGGATGTGGTCCTAAATACTCTCGCTTGGTTCGTTTGCACGTCCGTACATTCCTTTCGGATTTAACTCTTCATTCCTGGTGTGATGGGGTCTGCTAGAACCTTTTTTGTTGTCGAGCACCCTGCCCCTGTGTTAGGAGGTGCTCACTTTAATACGCAATTCCTCTCCGTGCTGTGTGTCGCCCCCCCTCCCCCCCCTGCCCCTCGAAGGCCTGCGGAGCTGGCGAGCCGCGCATCCATCCGACCTGCTTTGGAAAACATTGCAGTCCAGCGCCGCCTGCCAGCGGCCCATTGATCGCGACCCCCACACACTCAATACCCGCCATCAGCGGCATGTGTATAAAAAGAGATCACTAGGGGGGAGGGGCTAAGCGAGCATCAGGCAGGGAGGTACAGCACGGAGCAGAACACACCGGTCTGGGCAAGGCGCTGGCGCTGCTGTCTGTGGCAGCGCTGCTCCCAGACCACAGCTGACAGGCTCGGGCTATGTGAGAGCTCCCGATTCATTTAATTCAAAGTGCTGGCAGGTCAAACAGTGGTGTGTGTCCTACTGCTTATTCACCCACACTGAAAATCTGTCACGCATTAGGCTGGGTTTGGATGTCCAATGGGGCCAATGTTAGGAGCTGGGTTTGGGGTTAGGGTTTGGGTCGGTTGGACTTTGGGATTCCCATAAAGAAAAATGGCACAGAAAGGGCAACATGTAAAAGATTTTAAAAGCTTTCATAGTCTCTTTGTTTGTTTTCTCTGTAAATTTCTAAGTCTAAACTGAGAAGTAAAGTGCAGTGTATTGACAGACAGAAAGACCTTCTCCATTACACAAGACAACATCAGCATGACTTGCATTGAAACTTATCTCTTCCTTGCCAGCAAAAAGGAATATTTTTGACAGAATGCAGATTTATTTAGGCTCATCTTATTATATTTCGGACTTCCTGTCTTGGGGATGTTCCTTCCAGGAGATCACTGGTCATTCTCGCTGTGCAGTGGTTGCATTCCGAATTCCCAGTCTCCTTGTGCGTGCAGCTCTCTTGATTCGGAGCTCGGTGACGCAAGCACGCTTTTGTGTTTGTCAATCCGCGCTGACTGATCTGCAGAGTCGAACTTTTGAGAAGGCGACAGAGCCCCCACTTTAGACATGAATAAAACATCAAACAGGCCTGTTACGTCACTGCGCAGACTCACCGTGCCTGCAGCTACTGTAGGTATCCTGCAAGTTCAGGAGACCGGAGCAGCTGAAAGACCATCTGCAGTCACTTCAGCGTTAAAATCCAAATGTTCCTCTCAGTCTATTTATGCAGCCTGGCACACTGCTGTGATAAACTAATTACGGTAATTGTGTGTACACTACATTAAACACAGATATTTCCTTCTTTTGTTCTCCTGTGTTCACTAAGTTCTTTGCTGTATTTGTACATGCTGTTATACATGTTTCCTCCTTTAGCTCAATAGAAAAGGTACAATTGACCCAATAAGCAGATTTGTTGTTTTGCCAACTAACTGGCGAACCCGGATTTTAATTTATTATTTGCATGTTAAACTGCTGGACTAAACAAACATAGGAAATTGAGTACATGAGAGGCTGCATCTCAGTTTGCCACAAATAAATTCTGCTTGTTAAAGCTAATGCTGGAATTTGAACTCTGGTATGGCTTTGTGGTTGGAGGCAAAATAAAAATTATATTTATTGTTAATTTATTTTGGAAGGTTACTGGCATTAGCATGCATGTGTGAGGAAGATTTTGCTTGTTTGTATTTCTTCTAAGATCCATACTAAGTGATTTCCCTGGGCCACACACAGCTATACCACTCTGATGAGCCTAATAAAGCAGAAACAGCTGTCTATGGCTGCAGATTTAATGAAAATCTACCGGAACCAGCATTAGAACCTCTTCAGATTTTGCTTTCTGTCACTGTGAAATGGTCAGAGCTCATGTCTATCTACAGTGTGTGTACAGGCCACATCAGTGCTGTCATTTTCACTGCTGTGCTGTGTGGAGGCTATGTTGTGTTCAGGTGTCCAGTTTTGCTTGCTGTGGCAAGATGCACATCAGCTGTGTCAGCCGAAAATAGCTGGC
Organism: Atractosteus spatula; assembly: GCF_055471065.1. Taxonomy (NCBI): domain Eukaryota; kingdom Metazoa; phylum Chordata; class Actinopteri; order Semionotiformes; family Lepisosteidae; genus Atractosteus; species Atractosteus spatula. The sequence goes on from NC_142719.1 coordinate 29,642,033, forward strand.
AGCAAACACAAAGAAAGAGAAAAGGTCAGGCGTTTGGCTTCAAACCAAAAGCAGAAAATCAGATTCTGCAAAACCTACTGCTCTGAAATGTCTGTGACTTTTCTTCACCTTACTCTATCTGCTGCAGAAATGTGCTGCGTGATCTGTGATTCACAATCAACAATGTAGTTGCAGTGTTTTGTTAGCTTTTGCACTGGCCTCTAATGCTCTTCCTCTCAGTATAGATCTACCCCATACAGTTTTCAGTGTAGGCTAAAGAGTATCGCTGAAATTAGAGTTGCTGCTGTAGAAAAGGACAAACACGCCTAACTGTGGTCCTAGACATGCTTCTAAATTTTGCAGATGAGCTGTTTTCAAACATGTCTCTCATCCACTGCGCTGTGGTGGGATAAAACAAAATAGAGAAATAATGACCAAGATTATAAAAAGCAGCTATAAACATAACCTCAACAATGACTGGAATTGAATCAAAATCGGAATGCCTTGAAAGCCACATAGCAGAATGTCTAGAATTCTTGTACAAACATAAGAAAGAGGATAAAAGCAGAGGCCATTTGGACAATCCTCCTTATTTGGTAGCTGTTTCTTTAAGTAGCCTAGGTCTTGGGCCTTTGTATATGGAAAAAAGAACTATTTCTTGTTTCCTGTCATTAACTTCCTTTTATTTACCAGTTTACGTTTCACCACTAAAGGCTGAAATAGGCCTTTATTGCTCCATTTGTGTTTGCCATTCCCGGTTTTTTCCCATCCATCCATTGTCTCAATGCTTCATCCAGAACAGGGTTGCAGGAGAACCAGAGCCTATACTGGCCAGCAAAAGGCACCAGGCAGGGTACACCCTGGATGGGACGCCAGTCCATCGCTGGACAGACACAAACACGCACCAGGGCCAACTTTCCCAGAGGTCAATTGATCTACCAGTATGTCTTTGGACTGTGGGAGGAAACCAGAAAACCCAGAGGAAATCCAGGAAAAGAAGGGGAGAACATACAGACACCACACAGATGGCAGTATAGGAATTGAACCCAGGGCCCCAGCATGCAATGCAGCAATGCTAACCACTGTGCCACCTTGCTACCTGGCTGTATTTTTGAATTTTTAAGATTGAACTGATTTGTTAATTATACCAGGATCTAAATTGTTGTTTTACATCTGGAAGAGCAATATGTCTAAAACAGACATCGCTGAACACCTCTGCTTACATTGTCTAATTAGCAGTTAGACATCTTAAGAGGACATATTTCTAATTCATTTCCAATTCTCAATTGGATTCAACATGTATCGCTTTAGATTCTCTTAAAATGCTGAAGTTTTGTAAATATTCCTTTCCTAGTACATATTATTGAGCTTTTCAAATCGTTATTTACACTATTATTTTTTACTGTATCAGAAGACTGACTGGTCCAACTGATTCGGTTTTCCTGATTTAGTGTTATATTCGCAGTTCACGGATCTGAGGATACATCTCCCATCTTTAGCAACGGTTAAAATATCCAAGGTCAGTTATATCCGAGAGAATAACATCTCTCATTTCCTTAAGTACAACAGGGAAAATTCCATCAGCAATTCATTCATTTTCAGCTGCTCTATGTCCTGTAGAACCTCAGTGTCTGTTATGCTAAAATTGCTAACCTTCAACAATTATGGTGATCTATGGGGGTGTTATTTATGTCTTCTGTTTTAAAGCCCAACATGAAATATTCATGAAGTACCGTACATTCACCATGTCTTTTTCATCTATTAATCTTAGGTCACATAAAGCAAAATTTAAAATGTGTTTTTGTTTTATGGAAGAAACACTGAGGTGGTCACCAGCCATGTATATTAAATGACAGTCTAATATTAACTCTGTCATTTGGAATAGTCCTCAAGCTACTACAGGCAAATCCATGTAGATGTGGAAATTTCCACATGTCCTTGAGCCAGAAGGTACACTGATCTATCACGGACCTAAAACATGCCACATACTGGTGATTAAATATATTCAGAACTTTATTTCACGTGTTAATCAATCCGTGATTTGCAAATTCCCAACTGTTCTTTCAGACTACAATGTATTTTTATGCAGTGATTTAAGGAGGCAAACACTTTGACAAACAGCTGTTGTTCTGAATAAAAAGTAATGTGATGTCTTGGGGGAAAATCATCTGAGGAATGTAACTGGGAAATACAGCACAAATCATGAACAGGGGTTGTAGTGATATAGTTTGCCCAGAAGGTGGAGCTGCAAGACAAGATTTGATTAATTTACTGAGCATTTAATATGTACAGCAACTGACTGTACTGTACTAACCTAAATCTAAACAATCACAATATAACAGATCAGGAGTCTGTTACAGTTTTAATTAAGCAATTCATAATTAAATACAATCACATGATTGGAAGTTGAGATACTTTTTATAGCTGCAATAGTAATTACACCACAGAATCTACACTCCTGGTCAATTACAGATCACGTACAGTAGTAGTATTTGGTGTGTTACATACAATTAGTGTGAATAAGTTTTTGAGTGTAGTGGGTTATGTTTTAGTAAAATGAGTCTGATCTTATATCTTCACAATTTTAAACGGCCTTAAAAATTTTATATTAACATGTAAATTAATCATTTCACCATTGCCAACCCTGTCACTTAATTACGTCTTAGAGAAATAATGATGACCAAATATTCAGAAAATATATTCTGAAAGTGTTTTTTTTCTGTTTGCTTTCACGTTTATAAACATCATAAAGTATTTATTCAGATTAATTAATCATATATATGGATTTGCAAAGATTATACTGAACAAATCAACAACATTGATCAGCTGTTCGCTTATTGTGGCAGGATTAGTTTAATGAGTTTTCATGAAGCACTAATATTGATCATAGGAAGGAGCAACAAACTATTCTTCCTTTTGATTTAAGGACAGTCTCTTCCCATCTCAAAGTGTGCAGAGGGATATGCAATCTAGATTCTGATGAATTTGTAATTATGGCAGAATAACTGGAAAAGCAGAGGTAATTGATCAGAATATCTATCATTGGACTGTAACAGTAATGTAATTGGAATTTCCATGAAAGACACTACTGTAAATTTTAAATGCAGTTATTTCATCTTCGCTTCCTTGTAGCCCTGTGGCTCTTTACTGGACCCTGACAGCCTGAAGAGTATATTTTCCAGTGAACAGGTCTTAAGGTATGCAGTAAAGTGTAATGAGCTCGGCTAACACTACAAAGAATGCAGCAGTGGTATCTGAATTGAAGTGGACGGTGAACATTGCTGTTTCAAAGTGGGCTTCCCAGAGCAAACTGATACCCCAGGGACAGTGCTTCATGAAGGCCTGCCAGCCTCCCCTCACAGATGAAATGGACCCAGATGAGTGCTGTATGCACCCAGACGGCAACCTACTGAGATCTGTGCTTGACTCCAGTCTGGAGACATAATATGAGGTGTGCACAGCAATATTCACAGGGTCACATTATGAGCATTCTTTAGTCACAGTGGTGGACAAATGCACCAGCATTAAGACTTTGTAATTAATCAATTTGTGCAAAAATCCAGTTGTGGTCTGTAATATTTAAGTGAGAGATATGCAATTTTTGTACCATCATTCCATACATGGATGGATGTTTGCCTGTTATGCCTTCTGGCACTAAGGGGCAGCAACATCCTGTTATGGTAACATTTGGTTTTTACGGGAGAGGGTTGTTAGCCTTGTGCCCAACCTCCAACATGGAGGACCTGGTGCCTGATGTGGGACACGAACCCAGTACCCTGAGATTATGAGTCTCATGCTCTACCAACAGAGCTAGCCAGGGCACATATTCCATATATATATATCCTTAATTATTTGATTGATTTTCAACATCATTGTCAATGAAAACCCATTAAAGCCAGTTAAGCACATGCTGTCTTAAGATCCGGAACTGGCTATGTCACGGAATGGAATGGAACTGTCCTGTGCTCTAGGGGTAATCTAGGGCAGTGCTTCTCACTCCTGATCCTGGAGTGCTCCAGGTCCATTGATGTTGACTGTCCAGCAAGTCTCCAGACCAGCCGTTAACAATGGACTCAAGTCTGCTAATTCAGGTTATCTTCCTGGTGTCCTGTACATCATGAGTGCACATCTCCAGTCCTGAAGGGCCAGGAGGTTTGTGGTATTCTTTCAACATAATCCCTGAATAACTCATTGCTTAATTGGACAAGCCTCTCTTTTTTCCCAGAGAAACTGGAGATTTAAAGAGAACTAGAAAACCTGCTGTACAGCAGCCCTTGAGGACCAGAGTTGGGCTTTCCTGGTCTAGATGCTTATGGACAGGTTTGAGGGGGGTCTATCCATCACAGAGCTTCTAAGGGGGGGGGGGGTGAAACAATGCAGCATGTTAATCTGGGTGTAAATCAGAAACAAGAAATTGCCAGATGTTTGAGTCTGGTGAGTCTCTCTCATGTGTGAGTCAGAAGAATGGTGCAAAGAAATGAACTGTGCCTGAAATAAAAAAGAAACAAAGGAAAGACCTTGACATTTTCAATTAAACTCAATGTGGGTGCAACAATGACCCAATGACTGGATCTACCTTTGGTACCAGAAAGCATCTGAAAGTGGTAAGACACAATCTATTGGAAGATGCTGGTGGGGTTAGTGCACATGGGGTGGAGGTGTGTGCCACTGCCAATAAGTAAAGCGCACAAACATCACCCTTACAGCTAGTGATGGGAGTCTGTGGCAGTTCTGTAGATGCCATGGCATGATTAACAGGGACATCTGTGGCTAATCAGTGAGGGTAGCAGTGAGAATGTGGAGCCAATAGGAAATTCTTTAAGGTCCTCTTAGAGGGGAAAAAAAGGGAACTGTCCATAGCTCAAACTTGTCCATAGTTTTTATAGTTATATGATGGTGATGAAGAAAAAGCTGGAAATACAAAATAAATAAAAATGCATAACATCATTGATTTGCCCGAAAAAATGTTTTCCATCATTGTTGATTGATGTATTATTTCATAGTAGGCTTTTCATTAGAACTTTGTTTCTAAACTGTATATTTCATCTTTGCATAGGCTGGCACTTTTATCCCGTGTTTTAAAATTAATAATACACCCAATACATAATATATAGAAAGTGTATTATAAATTCAGAAGTTATTGAAAAGCAAAGTGCAATAGTAAGCAGAATAATCAGGAAAAGTGCGGGATACAGCACAAACCTGAGGCTGCACTTTCCACAGTGCAGCTCTAATACAACGACGGATTGCTCTCAAGAATAGGACTTCATCACCAAGTAGAGAAAAGCATCAGCCAGGACTTGATGCCCAAACACTGACATTAGCGACTCCTTCTGTGACCACTGGGTGGAAGTTGGCCAGCTACCCACAGCTTGGGAAGGATCTTTCAAATCCAGCAATTCAAAGGCCCAAGAAAACTGTATGGGGGAAAACCGCATGTAAGGATGAAATCCACAGAAGGGATCCTTATGAGAAACTACAGGGAAGTGCGTTTAAAACCAAGCACAGGAGGCACACCTTTACACAAAGAGTTGTGGGTGTCCAGACATGTTGTTGAAGGTGAAACCCTGGCTTTTTCTGAGAAATGGCTGCTGGATGAGATCCTTTACTCAGTTAGCTACTGACTACCGATCTGAGCTGATTCGTCAAATGGCCTTTGCTTAGTGGTTTCGTTCCTATGTTCTTATTGTACTATCTGCTATTGTATATATACACTTAACACTAGGTAGCGTTTTGAACCATAAAGCCTATATAAGCAAGAAATGCAGTTTAAAGTAATTGACCTTTTCCATAGGGAAGTTCTATTTGTGGCACAGTGTAAGACAGTGAGTCTAACAGGATGATGACAGCTCAGCAGATGATAGCCACAGTATGATGAAGGCCACTCCGGTGCCTTGTCTGACTGTCCCCTGTGGAGGGAGAGAATGAATCTCTCTACCCAAGGTGTCTCCGGTGAAGATCAGTATGCGCTTTCCAGTGCTGAGTTACATAAATGGCAGACTGCTGTGGTCTAATCGCGCCATCTCCTGCCAGCTAACGCTGTACGAGCTCTGTGCCATGCCATATGGCAGCTTCAGTTCAAACTCTGCAGTGTGGGATGGCGCACGGGCTCAGTGTGTCTAGTTTATTTCCATGACCCCCCCGTCTTCAGCTGCTTACTGCCCCGTATGAGAACTGAGGGACTGCACTGTCTGGATCTCCATCTCCATAGTCTTGGATCAGGACTCCTGCGCCTGCACCTGTAGCCTTTGTAATCCTTGTCTGCAGCATTCGTGATTTTTGCATTCTGTAGGAAACTGTAGAAATTCATTTATAAACCAGATATTAGATTTGATTTTACAGTGGATTAGATCTTTTTCAGGCCTGTTTAATTTAATCAGTATGGTAGTTTAATCATCATATATGTATATAGCCCATACATGATAGTTTACAATGGACAGAAACGTAGTCCTCATACAAACATGCATTCATTATAGTACACAGCCCCCTCCGCCCTATCAAAGTAATATTCGTTATTTTACAGTGCCGCAGACAATTTATTAATAAGCATTCATATTTCTAAAGCAATAACCTCTCTCCAGCATCAGAGATGTGCCTGAATTTGCAGATTGCTGAGGGGGATGTTATCCTGTTAAATGTTTAGCTTCATATTTATTTATTTTTATCTAGTGCCTGCTTGCAGCCCCTGCAGGTAACACAGCAGCAGTTTCCATCTGATTAGTGCTGGCTGTGTGTCCTCCAAATGGGTTTTTCCTGTTAGAGGGGGAAGCCTGAAACCGGGGCAGTTTGTAAGACTCTGAACGCTGCAGCCGAAAGGATGTTGTTTAAAAAGGTTCTAATACCCCAGTACGACTGATTTAATACCACACCTCAACGCTGCCCTCTTCTGATAAACACTTTTCGAAATATGTAGTTTAGCTAAATAAACCATGTCAGCATTAAATGCTCAATAGAAAAAATATAGCTTTCACATTCTGTGTGAGATGTTCAACATATTTGTTCTATAAGACCTTTGTTTTGAGCTTTTTATATGAAGTTGAAATCTCTGAATCTAAAATGTAATTACTTACTAGTTATTATAATATACAGATTATAACAAAATTATAAATTATATAAATACATTATATAAAATTATATAAAAATCCAACTTTTTCTTATCACCAGCATGTTTTGCTGTGTAATGCACACGTTTTATTTTGGGCAGGCAGGTACACAATGTTTTGCACTGAAGTGTTATTTGATGGGATTACGTCTCCTTAATGTAAGAGGTGTTTAAATTCCCCTCAAGCTGCTTATTTTTGTGCAGTTCAAATTTAGAATCAAAGCGGTTTAGCCCTGATGTTGCGACAGCTCTCGAAAACGTTAGAGCTGTGAAAGGCACAAGGTTTTGTGTCTGCTTTGGCTTACAGCCCAGTAACAACAGTCACTGTGCCCAGACAGGCCCTGCTGCAAGGCTGAACAAGGAGGTCCAGGGCGGGCTGGGCTGTCTGTGCACAAGTGGTGTGTGCTCTCTGGGAGCTACTGCACAATGAAGCCCTTTTCCTGGGTTGTCTCTCTTGATTTGCCACATCTTCATTGCAGATGACGGACCACAAAACCGGAAATAAGGCTCCCATCTCAGTGCAACTCGATCCAGTTCACAGTTTGTGAACCGCAAGGCTCTTGCACAATTTGTATTGCCGAGGCAGAACAAGCATATTTCATTTCTCCACGCTTGTCTCTGGGCCAGATTTTTTCAGCCCGCGCAAGTCTTGGATCCTGCTTTGAGTGCAGTGCGTGGAACTGCTATGCAATGGAAATCTTATTTCTGTACCCCATCAGGCATTTAGCTGGTAGCTTGTCTGGATTGTGCTTCTTCTTAGGTGTCTTTGTGGGCCTCACAGTCCTTCCCTGATTTCTCTGTCTGTGCTATTTGACCTATCTTATTGAACTCCCACCTCCCACTAGTGTCATTGTGCACTACACCATTTGAAATCGATAGCCACGCTGCCCACTGTCTGATTTCAAGGTGGCATGCCATGGTGACATCATTTTGACCAATAATACGAAGATCTCTTTCATTAACTGATTTATTTCCCCTTAAATATTGCGGCCTCTTTTCCTATCCTAGAAAAAGCTTGCATGGATAGAAAGGAGTTAAAGTCATCTTAGACTTTGCCTTTAGCCGACACATTTCTGAATGGAAATTATAATAAAGTAACTGCAAGAGCTTGTGTTGGTGAGATTGTAAAACACCGTACCATGTAATAGTTACAAGAACAAGATCATTGCCTTGTTTGCTTTTTCGTTCTACGTTGTTCCGTGTTTAGCCCTAATGAGGGCGTGCTTTAGTTGATCGTTTTTAAATGACCCCGTACGTCGATGAAAATTTATCAACGACAAAGTAAGACTATGTAATTAGGTAAGAGTGCAGTGATAGTAACTTAGGAATCAAAATTATTAATTGTTTTTTTTTATTGTCGCTTGTTTTCGCTTCCTGTTCTCTTTCAATCACAACTAAAGCAAGGCTGATGAGTATCAGATTAAATTATGCATCAGCCTTTTAATCCTTCTGGGGCTTGTTAAACTTCAGAAAATAAGATTTTCATGGTAAAAGGAGAATTATGTAAATTAACTGTTCCGCGGTTTTTTAATGTAGCCCCTGATTACGCGCACTCACAGCAGGTTTGACAGCCGACCCTGCCTGCAGTTGGTGATTTAAATATATAGAGTGAAAGACATTTTGAAAAGACTTGCCTAATGTCTTTGACCGTTGCCCGGTATAAAAATACGTCAGCCAATAACAGACGCTTCCTCGTATTGAATAGTTCTGCTTGAGAGCAAAATATAGTTTAGTAGTATATATGTTAATGTCGAATCTCCAATTATCGTTTCTTTCAATAGTCGGTTGAAAGGTTGCTGTCTTGTCGTTCCGCGCGGGCCAAGGCTGTAGAGGTGGTAATTTGTGCTTCTCCAACCTCCTCTTCACGAAATTGGAATTTGCTTTCGCAGAATTGCGATGTGTGGGAACTCTCCAAGGTGCTGAAGCTAGGAACCGCGCACCGATATTTCTATTTCTCTAGTACACGTCGCTCGGAATTCTGTCCGTTCGGTGTCTTTAATATTCACTTGCATCTTTGAACTACAGAAGTGCTTCTTTACAGCAGTAACATACGTTTTAAGTTCCCATTTCCTCTATATTTCACGCCGTAAATGAAAACGCATAATGTACTATATGTACATCCTAAGTACCATAATTTTTATATAATTTATTAACGACATTAAAATTCATAGAGCCTTGCTCTTAATTACCCCCATAGTCTTAACTTTGTCTTCGTTTATATGAGCACACAAACGAGTTGGTAATATGAACTGCTACACTGAAGTGCTTTAAATGATCTGATTATCTAAACAGCTGCTGTAGTACAGGGCAAAGCTGTCTCTGCAAGCAGTTTCCTAGCAACCAGCAATGGAGGTGTTAACTGGTGAGCCATAGCCCAGAACGCCCAAGTTCAGTTTTAGAAAGGCAATCTGCTTGTATGTCGACACAATCCAATTTGAAATCTTGAAGTTATTTTTTGTAGTCTTGATGGGGTATCTCTATGTTGTGCATTGCTTTAAAAGTAACACAAGCACTCTGAAGGTGTAAGTCCTAATTGATTCCCCAGTTGTTGGATGATATGCTTACAGAGACCTGTTTTGATTTGGAAGGCAGTATCTGGAAATCAGGAACAATCATTAATGGTGTAAGTTCAGGTGGGGAGCTGCGTCAGCATGCAAAGAAACAAGTAATAGGTTTATTCCGTGCTAAAAAAAAGAGAACACAGAAATGGTGTAAGTTGTTGTGTGACTAATGACTGCGAGTGCCGTAATCCATGCACAGGGAACTGGGTTTCTTTTTCTCTGTGTGTAATGAGCATGAGTGAAGTTGGATGGGCTGAAACCTATCCAACAAGCAGCCCATGAGGAGGGAGCTTGTCTTGGACAGTCTCCTTACAATACCTTTTCTGTAGGAGTCTCTGTGGTGCATTGAACTGAATAGACCTCATTTTATGAGAACGTCTTTTGTATAGCATGAAAATGAATGTAAATACTTACCTTCTGAAAAATCCAGTAATGGGCTGGAGTATTTTCAACTGGAAACGGTTGTAGTGAGATCTTTCCACATTAGGAAGGTCTTTCGGTATAGGATGGTGTGCAGCATTAAATTCACATTAAATTCAGTGATTTTACTCACTTCAATCTTGTTGTTGTTATTTTAGTAGAAATAATAACAAAATAGCCAAAAGAGGTAGGATAGAACAGGATATTGATCTTATCTTACTTAAAACAAGGTCAGCGCACCATGATGAAATTCAGGAGGATATTAAATACACTGTCAGTGGATCATTTTTAATAATAAACTCAGAACGCTGCACTGCCTTTATCGAATAATTAATGTTAATTAAACTTTGCATGTTTCAAAAACTTGTGAATTCAAATCTATGAAATTGCTATGACTGTCATGCCTCGAGAACTGTGTGCTCCCAGACAGACTGTACATGTGCACTCAGTGTTGTTTAAAGAACATGCGCTTTGAAGGTTGTATCCTATTACCCTGTAAAACGTCTGTTTGCACTCACTAGCAGAGTGACTTTTCTGAAGGTGGTGTCGCTCCTTACACCTCAAAAAACTGCAAATGGAAGGTCCTGCGTGTCTTACAGTCAGTATGTGACTCTCAGAATGCTGCAGTTCTCTGGAGATGAGAGGGACTCGAGCTGGCAGAGAGTGGGAATAGTCTGGGGCGCTTGAAGTCTGGAAACCACAGTTTGCATTTCAAAGCCGCACAGCGGTAGAAGGGATTTCTGAGATTTGCCCCCATACTGTCAGCTGGATTTGACAGTCCATAAATTAATCTCCATTTCCTGTAGACTTGTCACTTGCTTTCCTTGTCTTCCGGAGAATGAACCCCCTGATGACCTGAAACCCCCTTCCACACGTGCACACACGTACCCCCTTCACAAGGTTTATAAAACATTGATAATCACAAATAATGGCATTGATTCCTTATTGTCTTCTTTCAGTAAATATCAATATTTCATTGTCAGCTGAAACGGAGACAGAAATGTTGGCATTATTATTCCATGAGCAGTTTATCTGAAGAAAATCAATTAGTTGTTGACTAATATTCTGTAAATGTATACATCAAACTTACATGTATATAAACACATAAGAAGCAATAAATGTCTGCATCAGGTGTAGACAATACTAGAGGACAAACTGACTTCTTATATTGGTGTATTCACAAATCTATTTTGAATTCCTAAATCTGTGAACGCCACGCAGGGTGTCATGCAGTGCTAAATTCAGATGCATTTTGAAACAAAGCAGACACAGCACACAAATTTGCAACAGCACGTTAAATGATTTTGCAATTTGACTCATTAAAATCCCAGACAGGATGCACAAAGCATGTGCACTATTTATACTAACAGAGGCAGCTTTGAAGGTAAGATTTAAATTCTAAACCAGAATTTAAATTAGGAGTCATTGAAGGCTTCAATATTGCCCATGTTAATCATATTTTTAAGCAACCAGGTTTGCCGATTAAATGCAAAAAATGTCAATGAGTCAACATTATTTATGGAAGTCATTTAGGGAAGCAGTAAGCAGTGTTTCAAAACTGGCAGAAAGAAAACCATGAATGATCACAGTAATGAGACTGGAAACAGGGTGGGGGTTTGAAGTGCAGTTTTTTTCCCCCAGAATTACACAAACAAAAGAAATTTAATAACTGAATAAGAAAGTAAAATCAACAAAGTGTCTGTTTAGATCAAAATTGTGTGTTCCAGGTTTACTGCAGTAACAGAGGCAGTGTACAGAATAGCAGTACAAAATCTGCACGTCCTAGGAGCATACTGTACAGCTAGTCTTTTCTTCTGCCAGAATAAGCCCTGCTACTAAAGTCGCAGCCAGTAAAAAACAGCAGATCAGCACAACAGATCATTTTAAACAAAATACCAACCCGTGCGACTTTCATCTTCTTGTGCCCCGCAGTACTGATTCCCAGTGTGAGTCAAGAAAAGACATAATTTGTCTGTTGGTGACATGCAACAAAAAAAAAAGAAGCCATTTATTTCAAATAAAGTGTAGTCGTTTCAATAACCAGAAACCATTACTGCTTCTCCTGTTGAGTGCACACAACAAACCAGGTTAAATGATGGACTGGATTTTATTTATTCCCTCTCCCCCCCACCACCCCGCAGTCCTTAGCATGAAAAAAGCCGAATTGCCGTAGTCATCATGATTTAAGAAGCGCTATTAGACTGTGTTCCCCCCAGGCCGGATTTAATCCTCTCCGTTAAAACTACTCATTCATCTTGTTTGTTTCTCTCTCTCTCACTCCATCCTGCTGTCTTTTCCCCCAAACAGATGAGCCAGCTTTCTTCCTAATAACAGAAGTTTACATGCTTGATATGGAGATGAGGAGGGGGAACTGATGGGCAAGTGTTAGCAGCCTGCTTCAGCCACCCCTAAAATAAACCAGAGCCCCCTCCTAGGACACTGTAGCCAGGGGTCCTGTCAGCCAGTCTGTGGATTTCGGAATAAACACAGACGCACTAGATGAAATAAAGACCACCTGAAGCATTGTTTTTCCCGACTGAAACGCTTGGCTGTACAGCACATCATAGGCATCTGGCTGTTGAGAGGGGTGGATTAGGTGGAAGTAGTTTTTTCTATTTCTTCATTACTATCTATAGAAACATTCATACTAGTGTCCCTAGGGAGAGCACTGCCCACAGAGACAGAACCCAGGGCCCCAGCACTGCGAGGCAGCAGTTCTAACCAGTGTGCCACTGTGCTGCCCTATTATTTTTTATTTATCATTACTCCCTAAAAAATGTTGATGACAGAATGTGCATGTCAATGTGAATGTATTATATCACTAGCATTTGTCTCTTTAGAAGATGCAGCAGGTGCCTAAATAGTGACATGCATTTCTAAATGCATGATGTTCATATTTATTCTTGACTTGGCAGTCGGTGTTTTGTGAATCCTCCTTTGGCTTTGATGCTTTGCATAGCCAGTTAGGTTCTTAATCTTTGTGTGAAACACTTTTGACAACTCCTGCATACAGAACCTCTCCAGCCCCTCCAGGTCTTCACGGCCTGTGCTTGCAAACTGCTGTCTTCAGGGCATAAAATAACTGTTCTATTAGAGAGATGGTGATAACCCAACACGGATTTCTATGCCCACTTAACCATGTGGTCATTAGGCTTCATTCAGTGCTATCCTATTTGAAATCATTGTGACAGAAGATGCCATTATTCAGCTAGCATATCCTGATCATTTGTGAAATCTGTCTGTCCCCCAATTCTGTTTATTTTACCTGAACCAGAAATTTCTTGAAGGAAACTATCAGTCTGAACAACATTTGCTGGGTAACTTTTTGCATACTCCCACAACCCTTTGTTTAAAGAAGTGCCTCTTGTTTTCAGCTTTTTCATTTCAGTTTCTGCAGTTCCAAATGTAGTTTCCCCCTCTCTCCTTTTGGTACATGTTTCATGGTAAATTCTGAAGTTTTCTGGGTTGACTTTGTGAGTGTCTTAGAGGATTTTGAAGGCCCCGTGAAGTCTTTGTTCAAGACTAGAAAGGCTCAGCCTGTCAGTGTAGGGAATTAACATAAACCTCTGAACATATTGTTTGCTCTTCCCTGGAGATTGTACACAGTATTGTAAATGAGAACTGTATCTCATAACATTTTGTTTGCTTTATTTATTGCTTTCCCCTGCTGTCTAGAAGATGTAACAATGTGTCAACATAAACACCAAAGTCTTATTAGTAAGAAGTATTTTCAAACTCAAGAGCTTCTGATTTTGTATTTATAGTATAGTAAACTTTCACACAAAACCTTGCATGGATCATCTTTCAGGTGTTTGTCCAATCTTGAATTTTACCAAAATCATTTTGTCTAGTGTTAGCTAATACTCTGAATTTGGTATTATATTTAAACCTGACTAGTTTACCAGCTATGTCATATTCTACTGTCAATCACTGCCGTATATTAGGAAAAGCAGTGGTCCTAGAACAGATCCCTGTGGTACTCCCCTAATTATATCATCCCATTTTGAACTTTCACTCCTGATCTGTTTTCCCTTTATTGACCAATATCCAGTCTAAACACAGTCATTTCTTTGAATGTCTACCACAACTTACCACATGTGAGTTGATAATCGTTTATGAGGACCTTATCAAAAACCTTCTGAAAATAAAACTGTACCATATTGTTTAGTTCTAATAGTTATTTCCATAGCCTTACATGTAAATGACATCTGACTTTTTTTACCTATAATTATTTGTGTCAGTTTTGTTTCCCTTCTAATGGATGGGCAGTGCATTGGCAATTCTCCAGCCCCTAAGGTACAAGCCCTGTCTTAAGCAACTGTTAGAAGAGATGCATCAATGTTTTCTGAAAAACCTCACTGATGCCATTGGCATAAGTCTTCCAGCCCACACATGAATCCAGTCTGTGCCACAGAATTGAGGTAACCAAACCCATGTGCTTCCTCTATAGGAGAATTTAGTTAAAGACCACTCCCAGCTCAACAGTTGGTCATTAACACGATAATGGATTCCATCTCAGGTCTCTCGGGCTACCCCTTGCCTACCTAATACCCCAGATACTGAAACACTTTCTGATTCCTTTGCTGTCTCATAGCGGGTCAGGAGATCTGCTCTCCCTCCATTCCCCCAGCAGAAAAGCATTACTCATAAGCCAGTACACTTTAACAGAAGAAACCCTTCCTGAAAGCTTAAGGCCTTAAATTACTGCTCACGTTAACAGGTTTTGGAGTTGCATATGGGAGAGATGAGCCAGTTAAATGTGTCCTTAACTTATGCAAAAAGGGTCGAACTGACAATGAATCAAGCCTTCTGAAAGAGGTCAATCCCCAGGTCTGAAAAGGAGCCTTTTTGAGCAAACACAACTATGGGTAATCGAACGAGAAGAAAAGAATTCAAAAGGGCAACCCCTCACTCAATTGCTCGCATTCCAGACAGGCATGGTCACTGACAGAAGGAGCAGACAGCGCCTTTTGCCTCGCATTGCTATGTCTTTGTGCTTTCGTGCTGCCTTCAAAATGAATTTTGCTTTTGACAAATGGCTGGGATGATTTCTCTTAAGTTTCCTGCATCCCTTTAAACCTCTGTCGGATCATATAACAAATGAGTGGATCACCGGAGCTCATGGAACAGACCGACTCAAACGATATCGGCACCACAGGGCCAGATGTGTCAAGTCGGATGCTGTTATTTGACTGTGCACCATCGGCGCTCTGTCCTGCAGTTTCTGTGCTGCGGGTGTATTTAAAAGGTTAGGTCAGGTCTGTGCCTGGTCAGGTTGTTCATTCCTAGATTTGTGTTCTTTATCATGGCACCAGATGGCAGAGTGCCATCCTGCCTGTCCACTAAATCCTATTTCTTGTAAATGCAATTAGAGCATTTAATTCAGAGGTTTGTTGTTCAGGTGGCACGGGACCTTAATCCATTTTGAGAAATGCAGGAACTTTACCAACACTAGTGCAGTAAATAGAAGGTGAATCCAATGACTGTGATGATCTTAATATTATGTAAACAGTGTAATTGAAAGTGGACCAAAGTAACACAATTACTCAAGATGAAAAGAATGCTAATATACACCATATTAATCCCAGAAAATAAGACTAGAGAGCAGGAGGCACCTTGTCGCCTGAGTTCTCACCATGTGGGACTACCTTCAAGGCTTGTTTCTATTTTATTATTCAAGAAACAGCTAGATTATCAATTCGCTAAGCTCCCAGAAACTTCATATGATAGGTTTTCCCCTGAAACAACTTGACTTGCATTCTTTTGAATGCATATCTATATTGATTGACCAAAATATCGGCATTAGGCCATTGTGGCGTGCTTTGAAATTACAGTGGAAAGTCGATCTGTGATGTAAGCTTCTTGTCCATGACGCCTGTGAAACAGTCAGCTACAGTAGGTGGCCTGCTAACACCTGGGTCATCCCTGGTCTTCGGTGCCTGTGGTGGGGTCAACCGGAGGCATTCTTGTTCTTCTTAAAGGTACAGACTAATCATCATGAACAAAACGCAGGGCTGGATAAACGACACTTCCTGCCAGCGCACGATGTGACATGTAACATAGCAACCCGCAGGATCTTCTTCTTCCTGAGCTGTCAAATCGGCAAACGTGCCCTGCCCTGCTTAATTCTTTAAGCAGAACAAAGGTGCCCATACATAGTGAGCTAGTCATTAAAGGAGGGCTCTTGTGTTCTGCTAGAGGGCATGCAGGCCAGGCAGCAAGGCTAGGAATTCCAGAAGCATTCGTGATCCCTGTGCTCTGTGTGAAGGGAATATTCTGGAAGTGACTTTGAAAGCAGACCATTGCCACCTGAGGCAAGACTCCCACTGTGCAGGATGGATCGGGTAAGCAGGCAAGACTTGAGGCTTCTTCACAGCACGTGGCCTGTGCTGACGTTTATAAAACTGGCTTTTTAATGGGGGACTGAAAATATTTCTCTGCTTTCTTTGAGATGTAACCTACTAATTAAACACATTGCATAATTCACCCATTAGATCTTTCCTGTCTAAATGTTATCACATAAACTCTGCTGTGCAAGTCTTCAATACCATAGACAGACACAAACAGGAATTACAGCGCAAGCGTGTTATGACCATCAACAATTTACTCAGAGCCTCCATCAGTGTTTTTTGCTCTAGCACACCAGACTGGCAGTGTTAAACCTCCCAAACCAGAATGATCAAATCTTTTGGTGAGGAATCCAAACATTTATCTACCCCCACCATGCAGTAGTGTAGTGTAGTAGTTTTATAACAACTTTGTTATTAATACAGATTAGTTTGAATAAAAAGAAACATTTATCTTGGAAATCACGTCAAATTAGAGTCCTCAAAAACTTAATCTCAACAACACGGGTTGTTAAGACACAGCTAGTCAAATCATAGTTACTAATCAGATTTAATTGGCACATCGTTAGGCTGTTCCTCATCATTAACATCATAACGCTTTTACGGAGACTACTATTCTGCTACAAATCCAGATTCAACAGGACTATCAGTTAATTTAAAATGTTAGTCTCCAAAATACCAGTAAATGATAGTGGTAGAATTTGTATGTCTGTATACTGTAAAAAATGAAGAACATGGAGTACAAAGAACAGAACATTACAGAATGACTTTCGCACAGCCATAATTGCCTGAAACGCCTCTGATGGTTAATCTCCATTTGTGAATTGCAATGCAGGGAACTCTGACATACTGTGATCAGGTAATATTACACATTACCTCTTCACCCCTAGCAACCACTATCTAATGATTTGTTTCAAAGCTGTGTGCATCTTTTTCTTCTTTCTCACTAGTGCTGACTCTGGTAATGGAAAAGGTTTTTTTTGTGCTTTTCTGAGTCATGCAATTATTGTAAATCACAGTGTATAATTGTGTGTGACCTGAAATGTCGCTGTAGTGTAATTAATGTTCCTGTGTTTTGTGCATCTATAGATCTGCAGTTTTTCCTCATGCAGCCAGCAGAGAAAATTGTTCTCACTGAATGGCAGATTGTAGAGGCACTCAAAGCCTGCCCAAGTTTGAAAAGGAGATCCCCATGAAACACCTACACAAGCTGTGTACGAGGAATAGTGACTCAACGGTCTATACAGTATTACTTCATATTCAATCACCATTAAAAAATGTTGTATTTCAAAGCCAGATTTCAATCAAATTTACAAATCTGAGATGGAGGGGAAAGAGGAGCTTGGGGGAGGAGTTTTAATTAAAACATTCTCATTGATCTCAGGGCCTGGGCTGTTCTCTGTCTTTTTCCTTTTTTAATTACGTCCTAAATTTGGGATCCTTCCAGATCGCTTTCTGTCCTAGTGTAACCATCCCTCAGGGTTATTATTGACTTTAAATATCACACATTTCAGACTCATCATTAAAGCTGCAGTATGTATATATGTGTGTGTGTGTGTGTGTGTGTGTGTGTGTGTGTGTGTGTGTGTGTGTGTGTGTGTGCGTGCGTGCGTGCGTGCGGGGGGGGCGACTGGTGGCTTCAACAGCTCGGTCATGGTGACAATACTGCCAGGGGTTTGATCTCGCCTTCTTCATTGCCTGGATGGGCAGTGACCGGTGGTTCTCTCCCCTTCAGCTTGAAACGTTGTCTTTTGACAAAAAAACCCACATTGCAACACCACCAGAAATAACCGTGAGACACCCGCAGTACAGTGGTCGTTCTCCTGTTTGCGTGCATCAGAACTCGCGCGCGGCTGTCCCAGTCCCCGGTGTGCGCGGTTGAAGAGTGTCCCGACTGTGGGAATTCATGGACATTGTCCTGGCATGGCTCGGCGTTTCATCACCCAAGCCCAGTTGAATGATCTCATGGTTGATTAGCTTGGTCAGATATTCAATCGATCTGGGTCTCAATTGCTGTTGGATTTAATGTTTTTGAATATAAGTTTCTCAGAGGGCAGCAGACTGACAACTGACACAGTGGTTAGCATTGTTGCTGTGCTGTACTGGGGTCATAGGTTCGATACTGGACCTGGGGGGCTATCTGCATGGGGTTTGTATGTTCACCCCATGTTTGCATGAGTTTCCTCCCCCAGGCCAAAGACATCCTGGTAGGTTTATTGGCTTCTGAGAAAACTGGCCCTGGTGTGAGTGTGTGTGTCAATGTCTGTCTGTCCTGTGATGGACTGGCGTCCCCTCCGGGGTGTACCCCGCCTCGCTCCTGTTTCTTGCCCTCATAGGCTCTGGCTCCCCCCCGGTGAACCCGAATTGGAAGAAGAGGTTAGAAAATGGATGGATGGATTAGTGAATGTGGCGCATGCCTGCCAATCACGCACACCTGCTATTTCACAGCCTGGCTCACACATTGGCGTGAGTGGGCACGAGGGAGATGTAGCACTGCTGTGGATCTTTTGTGCATCTCTTCCTTGTGCCACAGCAGCAGTGCTCTAGGAGCCTGTTGATTACGTCTTGATTAGCCGTCAATTTACAGACGTAGGTCTGGTGCTCCTCTGTGTGGTGCGTGCGCTTCAGTGCAGTTCTCACAAAGTTAGCATATGAAACCCAAAGTTTTCATTTCTTGGCCCACTGTGGGGATATTTGCACTAACTGCAGACCCGGTATAAGCATTTCACATCACACTGAGTGTGTGAATAAAGGAAGCTCCACAAAGAAAAAAATCTATTTGTGTTCATGAAGAAACCAAAAGGCTTCATGTGTATTGTACAAAGGGGAAGAAAGTGTCAGCTGTCAAGAACGTCTTTTTCCTGGGCCATTCCTGATTAAATCATTGCTGAAGCAGGTGATTCATTTTTCATGTGCCCTTTTGATCATCCTTGCTAAAATCTTACCATAAGCCACAAATAGAAAATCTTATTTTAGCTTGCAGGCAACTGAGCTGGCAGATCACAACACCATACATCAGAAACCATAGAACGAAAGGAGCAAAAGAGGGGTTTCATCTTTCTAAGCAGAAAACTATTAAAATGATCATGTATCATCTCTCCATTCATTTTCTAATCGTTAAGGAGCTGGAGCCTATCCCGGCACAAAACAGGTGCAAGTTGGGGCTACACCCTGGACAGTACACCAGTCCAGTGCAGAGCACACACAGACACACACACACTCAGCATCCCAGGTGTGAAATTAAAACCAGGGCCCCAGTGGGAACCACTGTACCACTGTGCTGCCTGGGTATAATTATATTAATCTCAAATAAAGTCAAGCCACAGAGTCGCAGTGTTTTGAGATTGTGATCTAGTGATCTTAGGAAGTATAAATCCTGGTATCAAATCTACCATTCATCCTTTTTTAACCGCTTCATTCAAACTCAGGGCAGTTGGGAAAATGGAGTCTATCCCGGCAAGCAATGGGCTTAAGGCAGGACACACCCACACACACTCAAACCAGAGCCAATTTTTTCCAGAAGTCAGTGAACATGGGGAGAACATACAAACTCCACACAGATAGAACCCCAGAAACTGAACCCAGGAATAGCTGGGAGGCACAAATACTAACCACTGTTCCTCCCTTATTATGCGCCATATTCAATTAAATGCATTTTACAAGACAGAAGGTGCACTTAAGGTACAGATTTCTATTCAGATGAAAGTTTTATTTTCATTTTTTTTCCTAAAATACTTAGAGCATAAGGCTGTGAAAAAAGGACAGGTCACCTAGCTTTCCCATCTTGTTCACTTGCTAGTAAGTATAACCCCATGATGTAACCCAGCTGTTTCTTGAAGGAAGCCAGGATTTGGGCTTCAACAATATCCAGCTGGGCAGCTTATTTCACACTCCCACCACCCTTTACGTAAAGAAGTGCCTCCTGTTCTCTTTTTAAATGTATTTCACTGTTGATTATAAAGATGTCCATTACGATAATTGTATCAATACCTTTAAAGATTTTGAATACTGGAATTAAGCCACCTTGTATCCATCTCTGCTCAGGGCTGCAGAATATTTGGTTCCTTTAAACCATCAGTGTAAGACTTTCTTTTTAGCCTGGGAACATACCTGGCTGCATGTTCTTGGACCAGTTCTACAGCAGCAGCATTTAGTTTGTGACAAGACTGTGAAAATTGAACACTGTATTTTAAATGGGGTTTGATTCTGTGTTGCTACCAATTGATGAATTCTGCTTCACCCAGAGGTTTGTGCAAGAAAAAGGTGGCTCTGTGGCTAAGGGTCTGCGCCTGTGGCTGGAAGGTTGCTGGTTCAAATCCCGTGGCTGGCAGAGGAATCCTACTCTGTTGGGCCCCTGAGCAGGGCTCTTAACCCCAGCTGCTCCAGCGGTGCTGTATAAAATGGCTGACCCTGTGCTCTGACCCCAAGCTTCTCTCTCCCTGCCTGTGTGGCTCATGGAGAGCAAGCTGAGGTATGTGAAAAGACAAATTCCTAATGCATGAAATTGTATATGGCTAATAAAGTGATCTTATCTTGTTATCTATAAATATATCATTGGGGTGTAATATGTTTATGTATAATCCACATCTGAAGAAGGCTCCAGAGCCGAAATGTCATGTTTCTTTTCTTTTCCTTTCAGTGTGGAATAAACCTTTACTTGTTCCTTTGATAAATACATTGTATAATTATATACAATTATGCCTTGCTTGAAATTCTACTCAGCACTCCCCACCTGCTTCTGTTCCTCGCGCAAACCTCCGGGTGAAGCCGAATTCATCTCTTGGTAGCAACACGGAACTCACTTTCTTGATTTATTTTTTATTTAATCCTTTGCACTTCTAAGAAATCACAATTTTAACAATTGGTCAAACACCAGAGATGACAGAATATGATGGGGGGGGGGGGCTTCTCTACTTTCCATGGTGCTCTATCTTCCAAAGCCAGCAGCTGCAGCTCAAGCTCTGCTCGTGTCAGCCTGAGAAGGAAGGAGCACATCTTCTGAAAGGGCAGATGCAGGATACCAGCTACTGTAGCCATGCCTAATCTGTCAGCCTGCAGGAAGTGAAATTACATTGTTATTGCAGGGACTCGATAGACTCCCAATCCCTGAACAGAAAAATGTGCAAGATCTCTGACACACAGCAGTGTGGCTGTGACATTTGTGGGCCCGACACTCTCTGCCTGAACTCTCCGCTAACTTGTGGATATTTACAGTTTCTTGATCGGCTGAATCAATGTTAAACAAATTTGGGAATATAAGTAAATCCTAATTAACAGCACTATAAACTATGTGAATTGGTGTGTTATTAATTGGTGTGGGTGGAGCGGTGGCGCTGTGGCTAAGGATCTGCACTTGCAGCTGGAAGGTTGCTGGTTCAAATCCCACAGCTGGCAGAGGAATCCTACTCCGTTGGGCCCCTGAGCAAGGCCCTTAACCCCAGCTGCTCCAGGGGTGCCGTATAAATGGCTGACCCTGCGCTCTGACCCCAAACTTCTCTCTCTTCCCACCTGTGTGTCTCGTGGAGAGCAAGCTGGGGTATGTGAAAAGACAAATTCC
Source organism: Atractosteus spatula (assembly GCF_055471065.1). Taxonomy (NCBI): domain Eukaryota; kingdom Metazoa; phylum Chordata; class Actinopteri; order Semionotiformes; family Lepisosteidae; genus Atractosteus; species Atractosteus spatula. Next base: position 29,663,999 of record NC_142719.1, read on the forward strand.
TAATGCATGAAATTGTATATGGCCAATAAGGTGATCTTATCTTATTAATTCAAATGCTGTGTTGGCAACTAGCTCATTTTAAGGTATTCTACTAAAAAATGAATATTGCTGTTCAAGAGCCATCTTAAGCAGGCATTTTCGACATTAGACATTGTAGTATTTTAGAATAGCAGAGCTCAGGCGTTTATGGTTTTAGGTGTATCGTACTTGTGCTGGCTTTCCCACTTAGCAGAGCTCCCTGGCAGTGATTTCAAGGGAAAAGATCAAGTCTCCACTGGTCTCAGCTAGGTGACCTGGTGAGCACTGTGAGTTCTTTCTCTCTGTAGAGAATGTCATCCAGCAGTGGGATGGAATATGGCTGAAATTAGTTTTAATGTTGATGCTTTGAATGATAATTGTTTGAAAAAGAGTAAATTACGTGCCTTACTGTGTACAACACCGTATATTTTCTTCCCTGCACTCATGCTAATGCAGTAAACCTGTGGAAACGATGCTCTTAATATGGAATATTAAATATTCCAAGATGTCAAGTGTAGTTCTGAACTGACATTTACATTTGTAACTAGAATCAGATATTAATAATACTCTAAAATAGAAAGCCAGTAGCCCCTTTATATGTGAAAAGGGACTAAAAGGTAGAGATAAAATTAGGAAACACGAGTCTGGGTTTTAACATTGCACTTTCTAATAGGGGGCACTTTCTGACTTCAGCGGCTCTGACAAAATCAATACCGGTTTCATTTCCCCTTCCTGTCATTTATTCAACAGTTTCCACAGGGATTTATTATAGCCCATTGTTCAACCTCTTGTTGGAATGCACGAATATAGACAGCTTTTTTGTCATTCAATTTAAATAATAATCAAGCTAGTTTAAAAAAACCCTTTGCAACGAAGAGACGTTCAAGGGATTGGGGACTGCGGAGTGTTTTTCATTAGGCTCAGCTAAAGAACGGAAGACGTGTAAATAGACATTTACTTAAGGTATGGCCATGCACGAGTGCCTCACATTATGGGCAGTATAGATAATGCCTTAAATTTATTCTAATTGACATACAGGAGCGGTGAGGTGTAAAATGGCTTGTATTGGGAAGAGCGCTTTAACACGGTTCGTCAGGGCTACTGCCTCAGTCATCACAGCCAGCTGACACACGACCTCACGGGGGGATTTCGTCTGCAAATGGGCTCGTGCTCCAGCTGTCTCGTGCTTTTAAGAAATACACCTTTATTTCACTTCGACCGTGAGAAGTCGCTGCGCCGTGCTGTGAAAGCCCCGAGTGGCACCGGGCGAACACGGCTGCGCAAGATGTACGGAATACTGGGAGGAGACCCGTGCGGGAATTCTGATGTAAATCCTCATGTCAGAATTTGATCTTTAATAAACTAAACTTCCGGCTCATGTAGAATTCCACAAACGCTTATAAGCGGCGACACAATTCAGCAAGAAAAAGGGATCACTTTTTATTTTATTTTAAGAAATGAGAGTGGTCCGTGACAAATACCGTGCACACATAGGTTAACACGTGGTAACTTCTCACTGTACTGATATGTATTTTATTATTATTATTGTATCATTCGTTACACTGTTGCTGTGTTGTCTGTGTTAAGCTGCTGTTGCACTGCAATTTCCCTCACGGGATCAATAAAGTATCTATCTAAACACGCCACGCAAGAGTATAAAAACATGTTTAGGTTATGTAGAAATGCTCCCCCCTCCCACGCCTTTAGTGTGGTAAACCTGGAATACTGATAACCCGGGTAAAAGTGGTGTCCATCGCCCCTTCGACTTCAATTCCTGGTGTAAGACGCTCCGAGTCCCGCCCGCCGCTCTGCAGCGAAGCCCAGAGCAGAGCCTGGCAGGGCCGCTCGCGCGTGCTGCCCCGACGCTGACGCAGCTGCAGGGGCGGGGCCTGCTCCAATGCAGCAGACGGCTGGAGCGGCAGCCGGTTCCTGCAGCAGTCAGCTGGGCGACAAGCTGACACACGGGGCTACAGCGCAGAGCGGCGGAGCTACCGGGAGGGGAACTGAACAGCGCTGGGAGATGCCAGCGACTGACTGACGCATAATCCCGACCACCACCCCCCCCCCTCTGCTCCTCTAACTAGAAAATCCTGGCAAAACCCAAATCTTCAGTTAAGAAGATTTATAGTGGATCGCCTGCAGTGGCGCAGACTTGCGGTGATCTTTATTTTAATGGGTGTTTCTTCTTATAGGCGTTTTACGTTTGTTTTTGGAAACCAAGAGGACCTTGATGATTGATTTTTGCCCCCCCTACCCCGTTGGCGTAGCACTGCACAGCTGTTAAAAATAAACGTTATTTCATTCAGCAATACAGTCAATGGGCATCGGCGTGTCATCTCTTGCGAGTTCTGTGACTAGACTGGAGGTGCTAGTCAGCGATTCCAGCTGAGAATCCCACCGGACTGTCTGGGCAAGACGAATTGTCACCGCTATTTTTTTTATTTCAAACCGAAAAAAGGGATCGTGTCATGACGACGTACCTGCAGCTCTGCCGGACCCTCTGCTGAGGCAACCGATGAGGATCATGGATACTTGTGTATCTGCTTTAGGATTCCAAAGTAACCGTTTTATAAATGGAGGAAGACATTGACACCCGTAAAATCAACAACAGTTTTCTCCGCGACCACAACTATGCAACAGAAGGTAATTTTAATCAGATTAATATATAAATCTGAGTCTCTGAAATAATATTATACACATAAATATGCATGACCGGTATTAACAGGCGATTACAAGTAATTCCTCTAGCGCATGTACAGTATAGAGCCAGGTTTAGACTGCTGACATAACAGTTCCGGTCCAAAATCTTCATTTAGCAACTCTGGTTGTTAGGCTGTTTGGTCGGCGAGAAGATTAAAATGTATTTCACAAGCTGTTAAAAACTCTGTTACGTAGCGAGAAACATCGTTCCAGAATACTGTAATCTTGCTGTTAATCTCTTGCAGTTCATCAAACCAGCGACAGCTGTCTCCTGTATATCCCACCAATGAAGGAATGAATGACTAAATTAATCCCTGTCGCGAATTCTCTGGAATTTCATTAATAACCACAGAAAAAAAAGCTGAGCATGAGCTGCAACTTTAAGAAACGAGATTCTGGATTTATACTGTTCTCCCTCATTGGAAAAAGCTTTAATGTTATACTTGTAGTACCGCAGGACGCCTGGGGGGGATGATTTACGTGGTTCAAAAGTCTTGTTAATTAGGTGAGTGGTGGTGCCGTCTTAGACTGTGCTAGGATATTGCTTTCATTTTAGGACATAAACGAGTTTTTTAAGTGTGTGGATTTAGGATTTCCAAGTTCGTACGGTTTCCAGTAACTGCTTTGCGCGGCTCCGTGTTTCGCAGGTGTGTGTTTGTGAAGGAGCCGTATTGAACTTCGCTTTACCCGGGAAACCAACAGTCGTCCTCACTGTCCCCTGCTCCACACTGAACCTCCTCTTCTCTGGCGCTCTCTTCATTCGGATTAGGACAGTTTTCTCAAACCGTCCCTTTCCACACAGAAGTACAAGGAAGATGGCAGTTTGGGGACGTTAGGAAGATATAACGCGCGGGAGCAGTCATGTCATGCGTCTAGATCCTTCTGGCGAATTCGTCGAGCCGGCCGGAACCTTTATTGCACGGAGAGCAAAAACTCGACAGAACCCGAACCCGGCTCGTCTGTAGATCAATTACAGAGGCTATCGTACCACCTCCCGCAGCGCTTGTTGTAATGCACAGAACTGATCCATTAGGTCTGGCTGTAATCATGTAGTTAATTTAAACCTTTATAATTCTAAGTAGCTAAAGGGTACGTTTGTGGACCAGAAAAATGGTCGTTTTGTCCACTCTTTAAGTTTAAGGCCAGTGCTAGTGACAATTTTGACTATACACAAGCAAGTGGTGATTATTATTACCAATGTAATAATGTCAATGTAAATTCAATTTTCCGGCGTGGACACGCACGGTCCATGTCTCTCAATCTAGAGTGCAGCTTTGCCGTTATTGATCAATTTAAAACGGGGGAGATTAATTGAGCGCCAAGCCAGGTCAGATAATAGATTGCAAAGACGACTTCCAGTCCCGCAGCGGAGGTGAGGGAACGTCACAGCAGACCGGCACTCCTCACCTGGGAGCGAAGCAGGCTGTGAAGAGAACGAGGGTCATAGTTTAGGAAGTAGAACAGAGACGAGCTTAAGCCAGACGCAGCGAAGCGCTTCTGGAAAAGTCAGAGTGTCAAACAGGTGGGCTTGCAAGATACAGATGATTTTACTGCGTGACAACGGGAGCGTTTGAATTTTAAATCGTTGCGGTTTTTATGCACTCCCCGGAAATGAGATGGGGTACCTAAACGCCCTACTTAAGGATTTCACCCAGAGTCCCCTGACCTTTACAGTTTATCCGGGTTTTTTTTTCATCGCTACTGTCTTCCCTGTAATTGCGCTGGAAGCTTTGGGTTATTGATCGCGGCGGAGCAGAGCGTTGCTCGCAGCTGGAAGGAAGATGACTGGCGACAGGCGGTCGGTTGATCCTTGCTCTTCGCCGAAGGACTCTGGGGAGTTTAGAGAAGGTCGTGTGTTTTGGCCATTATCGCCGGTCAGTAAATGTCAGCTGTGTGAATTGATGTGTGTGTGCTTAGTCGGTCTCAAACTGCTGCTGTGCTTTGTTTTAAAAATAAACACTGTAGCAAGAAATATATATTTCTCCAAGTCTTCCCAGGGATCTGTTAAATGCAGGTTACCACTCTTGCGCAACCTGAATAACTGCTCTGCTTCAAGTGCCCTAGTTTGTGCATTTGGCACTCATTATAGGAATATTAAAGGCGTAGTTTGTTCGCTGCTCTGGGTAACAGTCTCACAAGATGTGCAGTCTTACTGACACCTCTGCTTTCTGTGAAGCTTTGATTGATGGTCCCATTTTAAAACGATGTCTCTGGCGCTTTCCTTTCTGTGGTGTGTCTGGGCACTGTTGCACTGAAGAGCTGCGGTTATTGCTAATTAGAGGTTATGGTAGGAGGCAGTATTTGCAGAGTATGTAACACCTGTCCCTGATGCATGATGGTGAGGGCTGCATTCTGAACAGTCTGCAGTTTTGTTGTGTTTTTAAAGTACGTATTGAAGGAGAGCTGGACTAAATGAGCGAAGAGTGTGTTTTAATCAAGACTGAATAGTGTGAGAGTTAGGAGTTAGGATCTCTGTTAGTAGCCGGGATATTGGGTTGTGGAGTCAACAGAGAAGCAGGGTACCAGTTTTAGATTTGCTCCTTCAGGATGTACAGTACTGGCACTTGCCCTTTGCTTGAATGACAAACATAAGGAAGTAATGATGGAGTTCAAGTCTTCACCCATTGGTTTATGGGCTTCATCCAATAGTAACAGTGCAGTTTCCCACCTGCTCTGTAATTGAGCCAATAATTCCTTTTAAGGCTCTGAATGTCACCATTCCTTGTAAATTTTGTCAGAAATTACACGTGATTTCTGTTCAACAGAAGGGAGAAGGCTGCAGTTTGGCAGTTGGAAAGCTACCTGGAAGTACTGGGTTTGCAATCTTGCTTGATTTAGCAGTGTTGCTGCCTTCTACCTTGTTCTCGGATCTCAGGAGCTCAGCAAGGCTGGCTCTGGTCAGTGCTGGGAGGGGAGAGCTCTAAGGGATTTATTTTTCCTGAGTCTCAATTTTCTCTGGGGGCAGTAGGGTGTCACAGTGGTTAGCATAACTGCCTTGCCGTGCTGGGACCCTAGCCTTATTTCCGGACCTGGAGTGCTGTCTGTGTGGAGTTTGCATGTTCTCCCCATGTTCACATGGGTTTCCTCCTGGTGCTCCGGTTTCCTCTCACACTCCAAAGACATACTGGTAACTGTAGGTTAATTGGCTTCTGGTTAAATTTGCCCTGGTGTGAGTGCACAGTTGCAGTCTGTAAGTATTTGGACAGGGACATGGTTTCTGTTGTTTTGGCTCTGTACTCCAGCACATGAGATTTGAAATGAAACAACGACTATGAGGTTAAAGTGCAGAATGTCTGCTTTAATTCAACATTAGTAATTTAATTAATTACTTCCGGTCCCCTAAAATGGGGAAGACTATGTCTAAAAAGGGCTGAGAGTCCTATATGGTTCTCCCAATATAGACATAAATACCCTCCAATTAAAGCTGACATTCTGCACTTCAACTTCGCAGTCACTGTTTCATTGCAAATCCCAAGTGCTGGAGTACAGAGCCAAAACAACAACAATGGTGTGACTGTCCAAATACTTATGGACTGCTCTGTATGTCTGTGTCTCTGTGTCTGCCCTGCGATGGACTGGCGACCCATTCAGGGTGTGCCCTGCTTGCATCCATCGCTTGCTGGGACATCTCTGTTGGCTTAAGCTGGAGGGACTGTGACCCATGAGGGATCTATACCTCCCTGGCTTGGGCTAGGACATCCGAAAGCATGTGCCCATTCTGGGCTAGCAAGGTGAAGCAGGAGACATTCCTTGTTGGGAAGTCGGAATCTCCTGTCTCCACAGCTGATCTCATTTACACGGTGTCTTCAGTGGCCCCTCGCTTCCCCCGCGTTTATTACAGGGCAAGTGCAGCTGAGCTGCAGTAACGCAGGCTGGCCTGCCCCTCCCCTGTCAGGCAGGCCGAGTGCCTGGGATTGAGCTCAGGCAGCTGCTGAGCTGTACTCCACCCCCTGCACGTCTAATGGGAGTCAATGAGCTGCTGTCCTAACCCATGACCCATCAAGAGAACCCCTTCTCTGTAGCAGGGAGACCCCCCTCCTCCACAACAGGTGTCATCTTTTAGCACGGGAGAAATGCAGGGGGCAATAGTAGCAGTATCAATACTACTACTAAATAATAATCATGACAATAATCATTATTAATTATTATTAATAATAATGATTATTATTATTGTTGTTATAAATGCTCCCAGCCACTGATTCACTCTGCACTGCTGAGCAGGTTAATGACCCAGGCTGATTCTAAGAGTGTCCAGTATGTTATGCAGAACCGATGTCCTGTTGCCACAGTGGTGATGTTGCACAGTCCACCTTCTTGTCTCTGTCAGTCTGTTCTTTTGGGTAGGGCCCACAGCACTGTCCAGGATGCAATGGCTCCTCTGTGAGAGAATCTATTTGAAATTCTGTAGAAAGGTGAAAAACATAATGCAAAAATGCTGCTGGATGAGGAGTTTTGTCTAACAGCCTCTGTGTGGTATACAGCTCACTGGAAAAGGGCAGCAGAGCATTCATTAGGAGCCAGGGTTATAACTAAATAACCCTAGGCAGTAGAGTACAGTAGATCCATTTCTCCAGTGAGGCACTGGACAGATGCACTCGTGTTTTAAAAATTGATTAATAAAATATGACTCATGCATTTTTAAAAACATTTTTATGTGTCATTTTCTTCCGTTTTATCTCTGCTGCTCATTCCTGTTTTATTTTCTCTTAACTGTCACTCGTAACATCTGTAGGCATTGTTGACATAAGCAAAAAAGACACTTCTTCGCGAGTTCAGGACTCAACAACATCATCCTGTCAAGGCTGAATAGTTGTGGTTTTATCCGTTCGCCATTCAAGAATACACTGAACCTATACACTGACATGCGGTTTACCCTACACAATACCCCTATTAAATTTGAGGAGATCATTTTTGGTGGAGATGGGTTGTTCCCCATTTTTAAACCCTTAAAATAGCACTCTGGTGCTTTGTATACTGCACCATACTGATATGCAGGCTGCTTTTTGCCCAAGGAAGAGAGCTAGGTCCGACTCATTCTTGTCATCTCAGTCTTGCTCTGCTCATTCCTAACAGGTGGGGCCCGAGGATTGATGGTGTTTAATTGCAAGCATATGGTGCTGCTTACTGTGGGATTTAGAGATGTAGTGCAGAAGACAGGAATGGTGTTGTTGCTCTGTGCTCAAGGTAGAGGCTCGTATCCCGGGAGCTCAGTGCGTCTCTTCCTTGCTTCAGCACGGTTTTCCCTCACCAAGAGTGATTGCAGCTGTTGGTTGATGGCTGCCGATGTCCATGTTTAAAGCTGATAACCTAAACCGGTCCAAATCCAATTCTGTGGTTTTCTCTCTTGCTGTTTCTTTTCATGCGTTTGTATCAGATCCGAGCTGTGTGAATTCAGATTTAGTTTAGTGGCCAAAGACGAATGCATTTCCAACTCCGAGATCAAGAAAGAGTTGGTGTTTAGTTTAAGATCAAATTGCCCTATTGACTGAATCTGTATATTGGAAGTAGAAGGAAAAAAATTACAAATGCATTTAGAAGAATATGTGCTTCTTTCATTCCCCAAGGTTTATAGCCCTGGAGAATAAAGTGAAGGTGGTTATGGCCCACAGCTTTGACTTATTAATTTTATAGATTTTCTTTAAATTCCGACGGAAGGGAAGATCGCAGGACAGTCCTCTGTTTGCAAGCACACACACAGTAAATGACCTTTTAGTAAACCTCAGGGTTCCCTTTTTTATTCCGATCGCTCAGAAGGTGTCTCTTGCTCGCACACCCTTTTTTTTCCCCCCGATTGCCCCAGTGCGCCCTACACCTCATGAATTTTTATAGTGTTTCTAAAATGTTTAATATTTTTCAATTCACTAAACACGGGCTGGGCCTGGGGAAGTTAATGCAATTGGTCGGGTCTGATTTCATGTACTAGCCTCTGTAGGCGTCGTCTTTTTGTGCATTGAGATAATGGATTTTTTTCCCAAAACCTAAATCTAGCCTCTGGGCTGCTGCATTGCTGCAGAACTATAGGAATGGCCAAGGGCTTGTTGTCAGAAGTGCAGAACAGAGAGAAGCACTAGTGCAGACTGAATTGTGAGACCTCCTGACTTAAGATAAGATAAGATCACTTTATTGGCCATATACAATTTCTCAATTTGTCTTTTTGCATGCCCCAACTTGCTCTCCCTGAAATACACAGGCACCCAGACAGGGGGAGAAGCTTGAGGTCAGAGCACAGGGTCAGCCATTTATACGGTGTCCCTGGAGCAGTTGGGGTTAAGGGCCTTGCTCAGGGGCCCAACGGAGCAGGATTCCTCTGCCGGCCGCGGGATACAAACCGGCAACCTTCCAGCCACAGGAGCAGATCCTGAGCCACAGAGACATTAACGTGTCCTGGTACCAAATGGATTGAACCTCTATGGTGAATTATGGAAAGCCAAGTAAATGTGGTGTGATCCAGACTAGAAGATTTCAAAACCCACCCTATACTAAGAAGAGGATGGTGTACTGGAAAGACAAGAAAGTTTCCTATCTTTACTGCAGTACAAAATGTGCTGGAAAGGTAACTATATGATGCATTCAATTTAATTCAAATTACTTTCTCTGCCTTTTGGCTAAGAACAAGTGTAATTTAAAATCTGTAATGGTGGGTTATTTTTTTACACAGACAAAGGATGAGTAATTTTACAGATAATTTGCTGACTGTGCAAAATGAGAAAAAAATGCCCCAATGTTGCAATATTGCAATTCTGTGTCCTACTTGTACACCTTAGTTAACTTTATATGAATATAAGGTTCACACGGGTGTCGTCTCTTACAAATTAAGTGTGCTTTAATGTTTCTATGTAAAGTACATGTGTTTAATTTAAATGCAAGAAAACAATTATAATATGTAAAAAGATGTAAAATGGATACATTTATCATGTACTGTACAGAGAAAGTACAAGAATCAGCCTTTTAGTGAAGAATGTGCGTGAATCATTATGGCCTGCCACTGAAAGAAGAATATTAATTCTAAAAAAGTTTTCTGTAACCCCTTGAATGAATGCATTAGATGATATTAGATGACACTACACATTTTTTGGGCTCTCTCAATGTTTTCTCTGTTTTTTTCCCCCTTTGCAAATGATGAAGCTCAGTTGCGTTTGAACAGCAAAAGTAGTATTTATGCCCAGTGAACTGCATACAACTGAGGCTGCCAGCAAGCAGTTGCATTTCGGACTGCGTTTTTGGCTTGTGGTCAGAGTCCAGTTCTGCAATGAAGTCAGGGATACCAGTTGAAATGTATGTATTAAAGACCCTGATGCAGCTGTGCCTCTTTCTGTTTTCTTATAGATAAGGCAGCAGCTTCAGTGAGCAACAATGAAGGAGAAAACTCAACAAATTAGGGAAAAAGAACATTTTGTGTAGCTATGAAGCAAAGTTAATCAGTTACAGTTAATCTTGTTCTTTTTTTTCTTTCCACGACCGTAAAGCACAGTGTGCCGTGCACAGTTCGAACAAGTGATCATGTTCTGGGGAAATTCAGTTCAGATAACTATATAAAAAATACATCTATCCATTTTCTTTATCCTGTATGGGATCACACTGGAGTTGGATCCTATCACAGCAAGCAACGGGCAGGATATACCCTGGATGGCACGCCAGTCCATTATAGGGGCACCCATAGAAACTGATACCAGGGCCAATTTTCCTAGAAGCCAATTAACCTACTAGTATGTACCAGAGCACCTGGAGGAAACCTATGCAAACACAGGAAAAACATATACACACCACACAGACCGCAGTACAGGAATTAACCTCAGGGCCCCAGCACTGTGATGCAACAATGCTAAACACTGTGCCACTGTACTGCCTAAGCAAATACAATTTGTATGAAAGCCGAAAACAGGGCTCAAAATAGTCAGTTTAATATATTTTAGATTTCATGTGTTTTTCAGTTCCATGCCTTATTTCCTAATGGCCACTTTGTGTAGACATCCTCAGCTGATTTCTAGTGCCAGGATATTATGTGTGTGCAAACAGTTAGCCACCTTCAACATTGGCATGGCATTAGTAATTCTGTAGCTCTGAGTCTGGTGGGGGGGAAGACAGGCTGTGAGAATGCATTAGATCCTGCTCTAATCGCACACACAGTGGAAGAGCTAGACACCTCTCCCTGCAGAGTGACCCAGAAAGCTGATAACACTCAGCACTGCACAAAGGTCAAACTGTTGACATTTCATGTTTCACTTTGCATGCTGTCCAACTGTCGCAGTGCGCAGAAATGGGTGTCTCTGCTCACCGGGCCCTGAAGGATCGTTAGACTGCTTGTCAAGTTTTACACGACCTTTTCCCCGGATAGTTAGTGTTCCACTCCTTCGACCTTTTGCAAAAGGGCTGTTTACAACTTTCCTGTGTTTCGTCCTCCGGCTTGACAGTTGTCAGTGTGTCGGTTTTGCAAAGGGGACTCATTTGTGTCTGTGTCTGGGTGGGTTGTCTCCACTTTTCAGCACCATTTTCACTGCACTCAGTTGTTCTGCTATGAATTAGGCTACGACCGGGGCGTGTGGAAGATCGTTTGTTCAAGAAAGCTGTGCCATTGATCTAAACCCAACCTTGGGGTCGGGAATTTTGTATTTGCGATGTCTGAAATCGCAGAGCACAGAAAGCTAGAATCTCGTCCTTTACTGACCCCACCCCCCACCCCCCCGGCCGGCCTTCTGCTCCCAGTCGGACCCCAGCCCTTCGTGTCGAATCTGCAGCCCTTACTGGGAGAGACTGATGGCAGCCGCCTCCTGGAATCGGGACCTCAACTGCTCTGACGGATGGGGAAAGGGCACAGTTCGGAGCAGCCCATAGGCCGAGACGCTTGTTAAGAAAACTCCGGCCAGGCAGTGCAGCACACCCTCCCAGACAGGACAGATTGACGGCCTGTGTGACACTTCCCAAACGGGCTCCCCCTGTCTCCCGGAGGCGGGGGGTGGGAGTGAGAAAGGAAGCCGCCAAGCTGTGAAGGATGAGGTCGTGCTGCGGAGGAACAGAAGCAGCTCCTGCAGGGGAGAAGAATGAGGTTGCCTCCGTAGGGGAATCTGTGAAAATTCAAAGGAGCCGAGGAAGGGGATGATGGGGGGAGGGTGGGAGGCGGAGGATGTGCTCCAGCACACGGCCTGTTGACGAGGGAGTGAGATGAGCCAGAATTGTAACATTTTATTGTGCCGTCGAATTAAAAAAATCATAAATCAGACGGCTGCTACCTTCCGTCTCGCATGTTGTAAGCACCTCCAATGACCAGACAGAAATCAGTCGATTAGAACGAAACCTTCTGTGCTGTGAAGCTGCTTGTGTTTGAGTTTGGTTCAGGGTTGTGACACGCGTGTGCGCTTGACTTCTGTATGGGCTTCCAGTTGGCGGACTTGTGCTTGTAAACGTATCTGTTCCTGGTGTGTGTGTGTGACTTTGTGTGCGCACATGCGGGGTTAGATGTGCCCTGCCTGGAGTGTGTTTGTGCTTGAGTGTGCTTGTGCCTGCCTTCAGTGCCAATCCCCACTGGGGCCTTTTCTGCAGTGTGTGACATTTGTGTGCAGCGTTTGTGATTGGGTTTGCCTAGGCTTTGTGTGCCTGGGCTCGGCTCGAGGTCTGAGCAGGCGTCTGCCCGTTTGCCTTACAGCCACCTCTCTGGCGTCTCCGTCCTCTTCAAGCTCATCCTAGTGGAAATGTTCTCGCTTACAGATGGTGAACTCGACCGCTGTCTCCAGTTTGCCCCCTCCACAGGTTCCCAGGGTTCAGAATAGGTCTGTCTCTCGAAAACAGGGTCCCCCCCCCATCCCCCCAATATATAATTAAACCAGAGAGCACGTTTAATAAGGCACTTACTCTTCATCAGCATGCAGTCATCCTTCTGCATGAAAAATGCATTAATATTAAAATTCCCAAAGTGCCTTCAGGAAGTTAACATGATTACTTATGGTTTTTACAGATAATACAAGCAATTAATTTTTGGGTTGTTTTTTAACGGGGGAGGGGGCATGACTTTTGGGTTTAATTAAGGATAGGTGGGTTGACGGAGGTAATTCTATTAAAGCCCGTCCTGCACACCTGTTTCTCATTTCCCCGATGAAATCAACTGCTATCACACAACATGTTATTTCTCTTTCGCTTCATCTTCATGATATTAAGATAAACCAGCCTGATACTGTATATCACCCACCAGAGCTCAGGATTAATAAATAAAGCTAATCAGAAATGTGGGGGGGGGGGTTCAAAGGTTAAAACAATTATTTGTGCTGTTGCGCTCAGTGATCCGCCTCCCTTCTCTCTTGAGGTAATTTTTTTAATACTGGAGAGACTTTGGCTCAATCCCGGATCTTCTGTGGGGATCGATACAGTGGTGGTACAGTAGCTGCAGGCTTTGTTTGCATTGACAGTAGGCCAGTCCGTTTGCTGTCTCCCTGGTTGACAGAGCAGGCAGAAGAAAAGTCTGGGCCCCTCTGTGCACAGGGCCCTGTTGACAGAAACAAAACGTTTCTGTTGATGGTCATATGGCTTCAGATCAGAGAGGAAGCAGGGAGATGGCTGCTTTTAACTCAGCACTCACAGGCACGACTTGGAGATATGTCTGAATCAGGAAAAGGGCCGGTTTCCTGGCGCTGTTGGAGTTTAGGAAAAGCAGAGTGACTGCCCTGGTGGGGACATCGCTTAACTTCCTTCGAGCAGGTAGTTCAGTCTGACTGCACTCCAGCCATTGCATGCGTGCAGGAGGTTTAGAGTGCTTGCTCTTTTGCCTGCTTTGTGTGGTGTCATTTATTTTAAGAAAGAAGGGAAATGTTCTTTGAGCGGCCCCAGAACGTTTCAGTGAAGGCCTCCGGGTGTACCAAGACTTGCAAAGGCTGCTGAAATAGCTCATTATGTCAGATAGCTATCAGCGCGGTTGAACATGACTGTGCCACATTAGGCCCACTGAGCCAGACGCAGCCTATACGCGGTGGCAATATTCTGGGGTCGATCTGCTTCACGGCACGAGAGCAGCCGCAGGGAGCGGCCTCTGACTGAGGCCCGACTGCATGGTCTCATTACTGCAGGCAGTGTCACCGATCTGCTCCTTGTGAGGGGAGAAGAGCTGGGGGGGAGGGGGGAATCAAGCTAACTTGCCCCCACTGCTTTTTGGCCAGCCCTGGATCATGACGAGGGTTTGGAATGTTGACTGGGCCTTCAGCAGACTGCCGAAAAAAAATTGGGATTCACAAAAAAAAGTCTTGGCCAGGATGGGAAAAAATAGGAGGGAGCTGCTTTATTGGTTGACTATGTTAGGACACGAAAAAAAAAATACTGCTTAATGGGGACTTTTTCAGACACCGCTTGTGTGATGTGTACACCACCCGGCTCTGCTGCACACTCTCAGACGCTGTAAGCATGACCTGGCGCCGGGAGAGGTGGAAGCGATAAGCTGGTCTGAGTCCTGCAGATACTACAGGCCAGGCAGGCCAGATTCCCATGGTGCATCGATAGTGAGGGGCTCCAGGCCTGCGCGAGCCGTTCAAGCCCGGAGTCTGCCGCCATCTGTCCATCCGCAGCCGGCCTGCGGAGCTCCCCAGCCCCGCGCTGTGAGAAAGTGGACCCCGACTGCTATTAATAACTCAAATCCAGCTGCCCTGGGCCGGCGTTGGGGGGGGGGTGAGTACGCCGGCTCCTGCAGTCTGAACCCTGATTATCTTATCTAAACCAACAGCGGCTCAGAGCAACAAAATTCAATTAGGAAAAAATTTCTTTTTTTGATTGCCGGAAATTAAACAGCTGGGCCCAGATCAGTAATTCACAGGGGACAGCATCCCCTCAACTTTTGCTGTTTCTTCTGCATTTACAGCTAGTCTTCTTCCTTGCATTTCATCCGTGGTAGTACACAGTATTTTCCATTCTTGTCTCTATTATATACCAGTTAGGCTCCCACTGCCACCTGGGTGGCTAAAGAATTAGTTTTTGTGCTTATTTATGTTTTTTTTTTACATGGAATAACAAGGAACAATGTGTTCCTACCAATATGCAGCCCTATCTTTTCATGAGTTCAATATTTTGTACAATTACACAAAAAAGTGAGAGGTTGTGCTGCATCGTCTGGCCAGGGGATTAATAATAAGAGCCAAAGCATGTACCATATTGTGTACGCAGCCCTGTTCTTTTCATTCAGTCAAAAATAATAAAGGAGCGCCTAACTCGTTATTTAACAAGACAAAATCAACCCAGCAGAAAAATGAGCAGAGAGACGTGACCCAGAGGGCACATGTGAAAACTGCAGGGAAGTGCATTTCAAACCCCAGAACAGGAGAGAGGCACTTCTTTACACAAAGGGTGGTGGGAGTGTGGAACAAGCTGCCCATCTGTGTGGATAAAAAAAAGATACCCTGGCTTCTTCCAAGAAACGGTTAGCTGAGAACTTCAGTTCAATTAGCTGCTAACTACCGCATGGCCTTCCCGCGTTACTTATGTTCTTATATAATTATTTTAACGGCAGAGCAGTTTCAATTTCATTATGTACCTAAACAGTTCACATCGAACAGGCCGCCGAGGGCTAGCCTTCCTGCTGAGAGGCGCCGCTGAAATCGTTTGCGCCGGAAGGGATGTTGCGCTACCTGGCTGTGACAGTCACCTCCGGCAGCAGTCTGTGGCTCTGACAGAGAGGCTGATGCGCCCTTCAGGTTCCACTTGAACTTTGACATCGAATTAAAAGACGACAGCGTGGGATGGGGCTGGGGGTCCCGAATGGATCGACAGCGACAGGAGAGCAGGGTTCATTAGCCCCTAATGTGACAGCCTCTCCCCCCACCCCACCCCACCCCCACCCCTAACAGCGGTGTGGTTTGAACCCTTCAGCCACTGGTGCTCTAGATGCTGGGCAGCAGCTATTCTACACAAGTGCAAGCTGGCAGATTTCAGTTGCTAGGGAGATCAGCAGTTTAGGCCTGCGGTGATTTCCTTATGAAGGTTTCTCTTGGAAATCAGCCTACTGTGTTGGTGTTAGAAATACTGTATATTACTGTATGCAGATGAGCAGATATAACAGAAAAGTACTGCCAAGCCCTCAGTGCTGTTTTGCTCTGTAGCACGTTAATGAAGACTGAGAAATCCTGCTACCTCACTGACCCTTGAGTGCAGCAGAAAACACAGGGAGCAAGACTGGACTGCTAATTTATTTGTTTCTTTCAGTTATGCAGTTATGTGACTTTCCGATGTGTCCATAACACAGTACATTCGGGTGCAGAATTAGTAACAGGACACCTTTCCTCTTCAAATCTTTGCTGTCCACTGTGTGAAATGTTTTTGTAATAGTTTAAGGGTGCAAAATCCAAGACCAGAAAATGTTTGCAAAGCAGAGTCCAGGTTTTTTTTTAGTGCCGCAACAATTATTTTCGGGTGAGCATCATGAGTGAAGCAGTTTTTTGTTCACCAGAGCTCAAAGTCTCAAAAGCCTTTGTATTCATTTTGTATAGGAATACACTTGCTGAGTGGCGGGGCACAGACTCCCCGTTAGTCGTCAAGAGGTTTATCGGAGCTCGTGTAAGTCTCAGCCGGAGCAAGTCAGGAGCGGCCTGATGCTTTAATGTGTTTACTTGAAACTGCTCCCTTCTGTGGGCTGCTGGTCACTGCAGTGCGCTCGGATCAGCTGAAGGAATTAGTCGCTATAAATATCCTCAGCGAAGCACACTAATCACCTTGCCAGCCCAGGCAAGTGCACTGAAGGCACTTTGACGTGTTTTTCAAGAAGCACAAGAGTGGAGTGGACTTGAGTCGGCACAATTCTGTGCGCATGTCTAGGTTCATGTACTGTGCAGCAGTGTCCCTCTCCTTTGGGTCCTGGAGGTGAGAAACCCTGGTTGTGGTGAACATGTCTCTCGGGACAGAATACAGAAGGTCTTAAATTCTGTTTACTGTAGCTGTTGCTATCCCCCTCTCCCTCTTCTCCCCCTCCAAGCCTATCTAGGAGTGATTACTATCCAGCACACTACCTCCAAAGCTGGACGTTTTGCTGTGTATTGGAGCTACTGCAGCACGACGGACGTTTTTTATTCAGCTTACAGTTGCTACTTGTTCACCTCCATTTCTGCCAAACCTGTATTTCTTAAGATGGATGAGGAGATGAAGCACTCGTTTGGTCATCTTCTGACTTCTCTGACCAATGTTTTGATACCCAAGAACAGTTGCGCCTGCTGTCTATTTATCTAGTAACAAGATTGTAGTCCTTGGTCCTTTCTTTCATACCGTTAAGGTGCTGTGCGAGGTGGGAGACTGTAGCATAGGCCAATCTCCTCTTTTGTTAGTTCGGATGTTGTATTAGAAGATATGAAATTTGAGAGGGCTTGAAACCCACTGAGGAGTTCAAATATAATCCTGATTGATTTAGACACACTTGGTTGATCAATTATTTGGCTAACGCCTTTTTTTTCTGGACCAGAAGCAAGTTAGAGCTTTACAGATGTATGTACTTTTTTCTGTATAGAAGTGTATTGCCACACCTGTGCGACGCAAAGGCACAGGGGCATGGATGTCAGTGTTGCCACCTCATGGCACTTGGTCCTGGCATTAGTTACAGTGTGGGGCACCTTCTGTGTGGCGTTTGTCTGT
The DNA here is from genome assembly GCF_055471065.1 of Atractosteus spatula. Classification (NCBI taxonomy): domain Eukaryota; kingdom Metazoa; phylum Chordata; class Actinopteri; order Semionotiformes; family Lepisosteidae; genus Atractosteus; species Atractosteus spatula. The sequence goes on from NC_142719.1 coordinate 29,681,303, forward strand.
TCTCATCCTGGCTGAGTAGATATCCGCCAGGTTCTCCAGTTTCCTCCCACTGTCCAAAGAATCTCTGACCGGGTTAGCTGGCATCTCAGATTGTTCCTCATTTGTGTGTATGTGTGTGTGCATCCTCCAGTGCACTGTCATCCCATCCAGTGTGCATCCTGCCTTGCACCCATTGAGATGAGATCTGGCAGATCAGGCTCACTATGACTTTGTGTTGGTCTAGGCAACAGATACCTGCTATGGCTGTCAAGTTAGAATACAGTCCTGAATCCTACAGACTGGAGTTGTGAGGCCGCAGAATATTCAGCAGCATTCTGTGAGGGACCCGGTTGTGCTCACTCAGAGAGTGCCTCGATGGGACTGCAGGTAGGGTGGGTTTCAGAACCTGAGACAGGTCCTGGTCTCAGTTCTCGACTGACCGACGAGCACTGGCCCAGGCTCTCAGCCAGTGACTGCATCCTCAGAGACTGCTTGGAGAGGGGTAAACAGGAAAGGGCAGGGAAACAGCAGGATACTTCACAGGAGAGACTTCGGAGGACGATTATGACGCTATGTCGACAAAGAATGCAATCTTTCAACATGTTCTGCATTTGAACATTTGAAACTACTGTATGCTCTTTCATTTCATTTCATACAGTAGGTCTGTTTCATGCAGTAGGTCTGTACTGGTCCATCTTAGAGCATTTAAATAAACAACTGTGAAGTGTAGGCAAATACTGCAATAAGGAAACAGTATTTCAACACCATTAAGAATGGGTGGACAAGTTAATGAGGGAAAAGAAAGCTCATGCACCTTTGCTGCAATCTGTTTTTTTGGGAAATAAATGAAAAAGGGAGTATTCATCATGCTTTATTCATCAGGCTGTTTTTTTACAGAGAGTGTGATTTAACTGCTCCTGCAGTTGCCTGAGTCAGCACTATTGATAATTCTGCCAGTTACGCAGTCTGCATGATACAGGCTTCTGACAAGCTAGCATCCATCTTCAGGTAATTTGCTAAAAGCTTATAAAATTTGATCAGGCCTTGTGTTAGAAAGCATGACATGCAGCTCTTTAAGTCTGGCTTTATTCTGCCCGCCTGAGTGGCTATTATCGCCACATTAAAATGAGCAGTAGTACTGCAGATACCCTGAGAGTCCATTCCTTCTGGCCCATTAAGCTGAAATGAGGCACCTCTTTTTAAACCTTAGGGGCTCCTGCTTGGACAGTTTTCTGTACAAGTGCTCAGAGTCTCCCATTTTTAAAATCACTCCATTTCTTTTCTGATTTTTAAAAATCTATTTGTGCTTTTTCATCTTCCTAAATAGACTGGACTTGTAAATAAAGAAATATATTATGTAAAGTTAAGGAAGTGGAAGACAAGTTATTCATTGCATGTTTTATAAGATTCAGTTACTAGTCTTGAATCTAGCAGTATAGGGCAAAGTTGTCGAGGGTTTACCAAGCAATTGGATGATCAATTTAAGCAAGTGATCTGTTCAATTAATTAACTGTGATTTTTAAAAAGGTCTCAGATTTTGTCCCAAATGATCTCGAAATTCCTTTTAATACATTTAATAAATCACCTGCTTATTGAAATGGTTCCACATCTTTAGAGATGGCTGATTTAATGGTGAGCTACACTGGGACTGGGGCTCTGCAGGACTTCTGTAGAGTGTACAGTATAGTATAATAAAGTGTAGTATAATATGATACACAGTGTGTGTGTTGGGGGGAGGTGAGTGAGCGAGTGCACAGGTGAGTGTGTGGGGGAATTTGGATTCAGTTTGGATTCCCCACATACAGCTGGACATCTCTGCTCTCCGCAATGAACATGCAAACCCCTTAACCCCCCTGACGAGCTGTTCACTGCTCCCTTATCACTGCTGTCAATCACTGAGCCTGCGGGCATGACCACTGCAGGGAATTTAGCGGTGGGGAGGGGGGGGTGTATTTGACCTGTATTCACCAGCTTGCTTTCATGAATTTGTCAGTGTTGTTACTATTTATTTCTATTTCTTGAGGACTGGAGTCAACCAGAAATGTTCTGAGGTGACTTTTCAAAACAGTAGCTGTAGTTGAATGAAACAGAATACACAACGTGGGCCTTCACCTTGTTGTATTGCTACCTTTCTAAATGGATTTTTGAACCATCAGCTAGCAGTTGAGATAATTAGACGTTAAGACGGAGCATTTTCCTGGCTGTGTCTGTTTTCTCTTTTTTTTGTGTGTGTCTTTGGTTAAGGCAGATGCGCTTGTGGTGATTCTCTGTCATTAGATTTCATGAAAGCATCTCACAGGACAGTGAGAGCCATCCAGCCTCCATGTCTGCCCCGCTGTCTCTCAGAAAGCGAAAAGCACAAGAGAGGTTCCTGTTAGGCTGGGGTATGCGTCCTACAGCAGGAAGAAGATGAAGGGAATCGTTCCAAATTTGATTTCGGGACAAAAGAACAGACGTCTGTTGGAGAGCAGCTCTGTGATAATACATTGCCTTGTTTAAAGTGCGCTCATTAAAAGGCTGTAGTAGTGCCTCTCCACAATCAGATCCACTGGCTTTCATAAAGAAAGCATCTGAACTGTGAAATTAGGGTAGCTAGCAAGCCCAGGATAGGAAGGGAGCTGTTTGACCTCATGTCACTGCATGATGGCATTAATACACAGCTGGTAATTGAATCAGCCGAATCTAAAGTCACTGCACCACCTATTACTGGGGTGCAGAAGCTAATTTGGTAGTCCCCATAGTAGTTTATTTTGTCCCAGAACTAATAACGTACTGATAGGCATACTTGCTAGCTTAACTTCCTCTAGGGCTTGGACTTTGATTGGGGGGCGGTAGTTTTAAATCGCCTGATTCAGCTCTATTATTCTTTCCCTTCCCTGAAGGAATAATTCTCGATTATTCTCATTCCACTCGGGCTCTTTTCTGCTTGTGCTACTAGCGTGGCTCATTATACAGGAATTCATTCTGAGCATATTGTAGCAGTTTTTTTTTTTTCAGAAAGTGTTGGGTTCCAGTGCTTTTTGTTCACCGGGACTGAGAGGGCAACATTTGAGAATTGTGTCCTATCCCTTACAGGAATGTGTGGGCACTGCGAAGGAAACATAGCTTCTACAATCTTAGTTTTTTCCCCCTTCTAAATTCAAAACGATTGTGCTTTTTTGCAGCCGTTTGTGTTGAAACGAGACGGAGACTCGCAGACCTTTCTTCTGTATGAAACAGGAATTTGAATAGGAATATTGCAGTACTTGAATTGGTAAACAAAATATTAACTGAAAGTACTAAAAATGAGAGCAAAATAAGATTATATGTTACAAAACTCCAACTAGTTCAGCTCAATGAATACTGGAGCAATTTATTTCACATTCATTTCAACCCCATCACCTCAGAATTACAAACCATGTTTTTTTAGCTACCCTAACAGCTGTGTGGAGCTGAACATGCATGCGTCAGTACATATGCTCTGTCATTGATTGACATTACGTCTTTTTTTTTTGCTTTCATTGCTAAAATGTGAATTTTTTGAATTGCTTCACTGGATTTTGATCCTTGGTTCTCGGAAAATAAAAATGCTGATCCATATTCTATATCTTAAAAAAAAACAGTTCACAGTGTGCACAGGTTTTCGGGAAACATGAACACATACTGATTCTGCTTCTTCAGCAGTTTGGCGATTACATTGATTCTAACCAGAACTGCAAAGTGGAAGCTTATTGAACAGAACGGATTCCAGCTGAGATGAACATTCCTAAAAATAAGCTCTAGAAACTCCTAGAAGGAGCTCAGTGGGAAAAACTCAGTAGTAGGACATTCAAGACTTGTTTCGCAAACCTCAAACAGCAAGAGACCGAATGGATCATTCGGTTGGTCAACAGTTTTGTGGATGCTCCAAGAGTTAATTCGCACTGAGAGAAAATCTGATCAGCTTTTTTGAAACCCCAGCTCTCTTTTTGCTACTGTGATATCTCCATTATTCCTCCATTTCTCTTTCTCTTTTTTCTCTCTCTCCTTCTCCTCGGCTAGCTCTATCCAGGAATCGATTGGCTCCCCTGCATTATCAGACACTCTCAGCACTAATCAATCCCTGAGCTGTAATCTGCACTGGCCCTGACCCACCAGCGCTCTTGCTGTGCCCTCACGTCAAATGACAGCTCTGTCTTGGAACCCTCACTGTCCAGCGCTTTTGTTTCAGTAATGGTCTTCATTCCAGATTCCCCATTCCAGACACACCCTTCAGCACATAGTCTCGTTAACAGCAGAGCTAACTCACAGTACCTGGAATATCCTGCTGTGTTAGCTCAAGGTCGGATTTCTGGAAAGAGCCTTTCTTAGAAGGATCCGGAATTTACTCAAGTGTAAGGAATTATGAATTATTCACACATTTAGCACTTTTCTGGACATGAATCCCATGAGCGCAGTATTTCTTGTTTTCATTTTTTGAATTACGGTTGAACACAACACACATTTGTGCGTCGCCTTTAGTGCATCACCAAGCATCACATAACAGCTCTGATTTTACCGTGAGTTCGCAGTTCTTTAAATGGTTTCTGTGAAACCCTGGTGCATGCAGCCCCATGCAGAACAGGAAAGGCTCAGTAATCAGACTTTTCTGTTAAACAACCTGGGGATACTTCCCTGGAACAGGAGATTGATTAACTCTGCCGTGTTTGGAGAACTGACAGCTCAATATTGAGGGCTGTTAGTGTTTTATTTTACATGTCAAACCTACTTTTTGCTGACTCCTAATTTATGCAGCTGAGTCAGGTTGCTGAAATGAGATGCTTTGTGCACTGTTGTTTCTCTGCTCTCCAGTTGGTCACTCTGTCTTAATACACTGTTTTAAGAAAATCAATAGGGCAGATTTATTCCCTGATTTTTGTATTAAGTTACAATTCACATAGTAAGGAACTCTTCAGGGGGTGTATTTGGCATCCATGGGGTGCTGAATTGGATTTTTGGTGATTGCAATAATATCTCTGCCACAGATACAAAAAAGATCTCAGTCTGCAGTCTTTAACGTTCAGTGTGTGTTAAACGGCTTGGAAATCTATAACTCTGATAGTTATATCAAATCAGTATCACCCTATCTTGAATTGATTCCGTTTGGTTTCATATTCAAGGCTGTATTCCTCTAATATAACCTACAAGCCTGTGCCAAGAACAAAATGTATTTTTTGCTGGTCTGTACATTCTGCATTAAAAATGTACGAACCAGTTCCAACGCAGCATTTGCTGGCTCTGAAGGAGGGGAGTTCAAACAGAACCCAAAGAAATATCTGCTCTGCCTAGAAAAGATGAGGAATTATGTTGAATTAGAGCTGAACTGGACTCTTTTATGTTTTGATTAAATAATTTAAGAGTTCAATTTGATAAACTTAGAAAAATAGCCTGATCCATCATTCACAGATAGCCCAATTCTTTATTATACCAGTTTGTTATGTGGTCAATATTACTTCAAATTCCAAAAGCAACCACCTGACACATCCTTAGCAAATAAATTTCATGTCCATTTTAGCTCTCTGCATGAGGCCCATGAGTAGAATAAATAAACCTTTGGAAGAATCTTGAAGTTATTCATGTATTTCTTTTTTGCAACACTTGTGTGATCAATATTGATGTTCTCTGGTCAATTATAGAAAAGTGTTTAAGAGCTTGAGAGGTGGCAGTAGTGATTCTGTTCAGTTTGATCACAGATCCAATATCACAGCTCCTGGTATGAGGGTCCTGCGTGTGAGAATAGCAACGAGTTTATAAAAGGTGAGAGTTTGCGGCGTTTTATACAAATACGTATTTCTCAAGTCTGTATTCATGAGGTCACAGCAGATAATTCCACCACCTTGGGGGGCCTGCAGCCGCCAAAGAAACGTCTTCTAACGTAATGGATGTAAAAGCGTTTGTGTTTGTAACGTACAGTAATAGATGCAAAGGCGTTTTTTCCCATGTATGCATACCTTCGCTTCATATATATCCTGGGTTCTGAGGGGAAACCAGTCTTTTCCGGGACTCTTTGCAACCCAGCCGGGATCTGTTAAGCAGGCTGACACCGGTAGTCACTTATCTCTAAGTCTCAGTAGTGGCGCAACATTGACTTTCGCATTGCTGAGAGGCAGCGTCTCCATTCATCAAGCTGAAACAGGGACGCGTACCTGTGCGCAGCTCCCACTCCGCCTCCTTCAGCCAGATGATACTTTTTCTGCCGTATGGTTTTTAAATTTGTACGCTGGTAATAAAATCTGTATTAAAAGAAACCCTGCAGATGTTTCCCTTAATGGAGACAAATGTGCATTTAGGCAGCAATTTATAGAATCGCGCCACTGCTGTTGCTCTAGTGAGGGTGAGACACTGCAGAAGAAATTAAATTCTGTCTGATTTGCATACAGCAGATGTCTTTCTCCAAATGGCACATTCCTAAATAGAATTTTTATGGCACAGAAATGACTTGAAGAATCATCAGAGGGTCAGGTAGATAATGCTGGATTGCTGCATCTCCATCTTAATTTTGATGGAGCACCGTGGAAAACAGTTTCGCTGTCTTGGTACATTTTCTAAGTGATGTATTTATTTAGTTGCGAAAACAAGGTCGAATTTCTCCTGTTTACACTGAAATTAATGTGACGCTTGCTGTAACTGGGAAAACTGAAACGCTCGCCTCGTTTTTCAGTAACAGTAGAAAGTAAGCGGACCTTACATACGCCTTTAAAAAAAAGTCAAGAGACGTTGTCATTTGAAAGAATATGCGCGGAAGGTAAAACTGCTTCTGTTCGTATTTGTTTCCAGCGCCGTGGCCCTGAGTGGGTGAGCATGCACATTTTCTGCCACTCTTCGTCTTTTAGCAGTACCTGCAAGGCTCCGACACTTGGAGAGAGAAACAACATCTTTCTCCCACGCTGTCATCTGTACACCCACGGCTGCAGTGCGGGTGACAGAGTGGCTTTAGTCTCGGGTGCGATCGGCCTGTTCCCTTCTGAGCAGGGTTTCTCGGCTTCCCGATTTCTTCACTCTGCGTGTAGCCTCCGGTTTTCCGTCCCATTCCCCGTGTTAACTGTATATGGACACTGCACTGAACGGACAGACGCGCCGCGTCACTACGGGCAAAGACTGCGTGAAGTCCAGCGCCAGTCATCCTGCCGGCATGCGTACCGAGTACTACTGAAGTTGTTGGTTATTGAAAGGACATTGGAAACTATCGAATGTCTGATTCTGATTTTTATGACATTTTGAAAAAGATTGGTCTTGCCTGACAAGATTTCAGTGACAGGCTCTCCTGAGCTGAGCTAACACCTACAGTAGTTCGATGACTGCTGAAATATTTTTTTAGGCATTTGCTCGTGGCCCTGTTTAGATGCCGTTTAGAAATACATAGAGGTGAGACACAATTTGGCACTGAAAACGCCTGTGCACAGAAAAGCAACTTTGCCAATCTCAAACTCCAAATGCACTTACTGTACACGACAGCAGGCGTATTGTCTGATTTTTCCGGCAGGTTTTACATTTTCTTCTGGGGTTCCTCAGCCCGGCGGATGAGTTACTGCTGTCCAGCTGTTTGAAAAACTGTTCGCAGCCCAGTGACAGAATCAGCGCTGTGGTAACTGCTTATTCAACAGCAATTACTAAACGGGAATTCTACTGGTGCACATAAAAACACATAACCCATATGCTATGTTGACGGTTCTTTAATCTGCAAAATTAGCTGTAATATAGGAGCTGGATGTTTTACTGTACATTTGGACCCCACTGAAATATCCCAGTAGTCAGAGGAACATTTGGTTAATTGCTCAACATTTTTAAGTAGATAATAAAGAAAACTGTAGATGAAGCAGGTTTGTAAGAAGCTGGGTGACTCTCCCATCAGTGTTGTCAAGTCAGTGTAGGGGGAAGGTAATGGCCTGGGGCTTTAGAACTTTGTGAGCTCATATATAGCTTTCACAGATTGCCAACGAGCCTGCTTACTTATTCACTTATATATATTTTATTGGTTAATTTGCTCTTTAATATCTGTTTAAATGAAGGACAGAGTGAGTGCTTGCCCCATCCGCGCGGTGACAATTAAAGGAGGTTTTAGACAAATTAAAAATTAATGGCCTGTTTCATTCTCATTTGGACACTGTTATAGTTCCCTTCAATCGGTGATATTCTCCCGAAAACAACAACAACAAGAAAAAAAACACTAGTGGCTCACCGGTTTCTGACTAGACCTGCAGATGAAGCTTTTTTGTTTTTGTAAACGTTGGTCCGAAGTAATTTATGAATTCTTATCCTGAGTCAAGCAGCCGTTTGATACGGATATTTCATGTTTTCCATCTCCCTCACACATTTTCTTTGTATCTCACCTGTGGGCTCTCTCTCTTTCCTCATCCCCCTCTTATCCGTCTATCGTCTGTATCTCTCTATTTCTATTTTGCCTTTTTTCTCACTGTTTTTCTCCTTCATTCTCTCTCTCCCTTTCTCCTCCCCCTCCGCCCGATCTGTTTGTGATCAGACTATGGAACGGTGAAGGGGGGGTACCGGCTGCTCATGCAATGACAGCTCCGATTGGGCCGGGTGGTACCTGCTGCCTGGTCCCTGCTGAGCCAGTCAGTTGCCTGGGAGGTGCAGCAGGTACCACCTTCAGCGTACCAGTTGGCCAGCCTCTCACTGCTAAAGGCCCATCCAGTGGTCAGATTGCAGGCACATCGGCTACTCATTCCCTCTCTCTTCCTGCTGCTCCTTATCTCTCCCTCTCGTTCTTTCTCTCCCTTGTTTTTCCTCCATCCGTCTCTCCTCCTCTCCTCCATTGCCTCGTTCCTTTAATCTCTGTCCCCCCCTTCAGTGTCTGTCTTTATCCCCCTGTCCTCTGCTGCTTGTGACAGAGGCAGGCCTGTGGTCTCGTCCCCTCACCCGTTCCTCCTGTCTCCCTGGGGTGAATACCGGTGTTGGGGGGCTGGAAGAGAAATGAGAGGGGCCAGTGGAGCCGCCTGCACCAAGACAAACACCCCTGGGCCACATGTGAGGAGTTAATCACCAGAAGAAATATTTCAACGACCCCCCTCCAAGCCTTCATTATTCACAAGAAAATCATCCTCATGAAAATCAAGAGCGTGGGTCTTAAAGTTTGGGGGAATTAAAAAACCGGCATGATGTAGCCGTCTGCTGTTTTTTAATTTGCCGATATGAGGCCGTTTTCATCAGAAGGCATTAATTCAAAAGCCCTGCAGAAGTGTATTCCCACCGTCTCAGAAATTCCGTATTTTCACCCTCTTTATTTGTAAACCAGGTCTGCTGTCTGAAGCAGCTGTGGATTTAGAACCGACAATGTGCGCCTTTTGTTTCTGGTAAAAAAAAATTTTACACAAGTGTGCTGAAAATTACTCTCAGATTTGCAAGTGTGTTTTAGTGTCTCAAATTCACCGGCACTTCGGAGCTTAGAAAAGAAACTGCCTTTATCGTCGGTGAAGAGCCCAGTCTTTGAAAACTGAGGTGTCTCTGAAAGAGGAGAGCTGAGCTCAAAGGCGGGTTTGTCCGGCGGACGTTTTTTTACTGTTGGTCACAGATTTTAGCCTTTTTAAATTCTGCTTACAAGTGATCTGCTTCATTGGGGTCGGCATTGTAGTTTTCTTCTGGCCAGCTTGGTGTAAAAGGAAGACATTATTTTAACGACCGATAGTTATAAGAATGGCTTCGTAGGTGATAAAATGCACGTTTGTGTCGGTCAAAGCTGTAAAAAGGCCTTAAACCGAACTATCGCCTTCAGTTTGCTCGAAGGACGTCCTGTCACAGCAGTGTTCTGGATTTAAGGCCTTCAACTTGTCTCTCGCTAAATTATGCATCTGTTAATGAAGTGTGAAAATCAGCCAAATAGCAGCTCTCAGTAATCATTCCTTGTCCCAGGGGCCTCCGGCTTTTTTGTATGATTTGTGATCCGTTCAGTGTCGCATTCCTGCAGGGCGTTTCCCCCCCCACAATAGGGTTAATTAGTTTTTTTCTCCGTTTTTTTTTAAACAAAATCTGTGATTTCTCGCTCGTACATAGATGGAATGGGATATGGAGCCTGCTTTTATAATACCAGTTCCCACCAGGTGGTCTCTCCCTGTGAAACTGCCGCGGGCTCCGCAGAGGTATACGGACACCACCGACGGTATCTGCCGGATGAAAGACGTTACCTGTGACAGACGAAAGTCTCGTTTTTCCTTTATTCTCTAGTTTAAATGTTAAATTCTGTGACTCACTGACAAAAAAACCCAACAACTTTTAGCTGGTGTATTCTTCGTAAGGTAAGGATAGAAATGTGCATACACGTGTGCAAGCTGCGTTTGTCCATCTGTAACGCCCCTAAGCAGGCGCCGGAGCTGTCGCAGTACAGTGATTCCACATTGTCCGACGAGGAGATCCCCGAACAGTGCCGTTTGGGTTTAACTGGCCAGTAATTAGAAATTACCCTTCCAGGGAATGGCGGGTGGTGTTGGTCTAGCCCGTGGCAATGTGGGGATTAAATCTTGGAGGATAAATTGCGGAGCTGGATAAACCAATTACTAGAGCACTTGAGAGCGGAGCAGGAGAGATTCTCCTGCAGCAAATTCCTTCAAAACGGCTGGATTGAGTTTTGTCTTTACATTTTCTTTTCGCCTCTTTGTTGAAAATATTTTTAAACAATTTTTTCCCCTCAGAAGAATCTTGTATTAATTAGGGAGACTTTGTGACATACATCCCGTCTTTGTATTTTTTCTGAAACCTGTATGTGAAAAATCTTTGCCCGGCTTTTCCCCGGTGTCAATACATCAAATATTCCTGTTACCCATGCCTTGTAAAACAAACACGGGCTTGTTTTTTGCACTGCGTCTTCAATATTACGTCCCCTTTATCGGGATGGCAAAATTATATTACATTTCTTTATCAAAGGGTTCTGATTCTCCCCATTGTGTCTTTTAATAATCACAATAGCTTCTATCTGAACTGGAGAAAAGGATGAGGTGAAAGGTATGTGTTTCTATATCGTTGCCCTCTGCCAAAAACGAAATTCTTTTTAGCGTGTGATCAGAGTAAGGGAGAGAGCACCGAAGACACACAGTGTGTTCAAGTCAGACGGATAGCCAGTCTTAACATAGCAATCTCCCTGGAGCTGCATTTACAGTACCCGACTGGCTTTGTGCAGCTTTGCCGCTGTTCTGATATACGTTGCTCAACAACTGAATAGCTTATCACATAGACTGGATGGATGCTTCCTTGGATCCCGAGTCTCAAATCGCCAGGCAACATACTGACTTAGTTTAACGACCTGTAGATTTCAGATCCGCACCTGCAGGAATATTAACACCCTCTTGCTCTGCCCCTTTCTCCAGGTGCAGGACTGTATATTACTGACTCTGAAAACTGACGGCATATTTGATTGGTGTGCTATCCTGTCACGTTACTCTTGCAGCAGTCGTCCACCTTGTAACTTGGCTGTTGTTTTTCTTTCTCTACAACAGATAACGGGCACGTCATTATTTGGCTGTGGCTGTATTGTGGAGAGATCCGTTTTATGTATCTTCCGGTTAGGCAAGTTAAAAATGGCCGGGCTTGTTTGGTCCTTCTCGTTTGTCATGTTGAGCCGAATATCTCATGGCGCTGCATCTCGCGGGATCCCAGTGAACGTCATTTTTCCTGGGCCAGGTGGGAGGGAATCTCAGTAACTAAAGAGGACCTTTCTCATCGGTGGGTAGACACCAATGGCTCAAGGCTTGCTGGCCATCAGCGGTAATGAATCGCAAAGAACAGTAGGTTCTCAACACCCCCGCAGTGATCAATACCCTCCATCCGCAGTTCCCAGTCCTGGTTCTGCAGTACTCCTGTCCCGTCTGGTTTGCATTCCAACTGTGCTGTTACACATCCATCCATCCATTTTCTAAACTACTTATCCAGTACAGATAGCACCCCCGAAAATGAGCCCAGGGCCCTGGCGCTGTGAGGCAGCAGCACTAACCACTGTGTCTCCGTGCTGCTCTGCTCTTGTACTCAATTAAGCTTATCGAACTCTAAATTGAACCAACCGATTGATTTTTAGCCGTTTTTGTTTCACTCGGGGCTTCATCAGCCTCCTTTATGTCTGACGCACAGTGAGCAGCCCTGTGTTGCCGCCCGCTTTGACATTCCTGTTCCTCTGTCAGCTTTCCAAACACCCCTTATGGTTTCATGAGGGACAACGACCTCCAAGAATCTGAGGCCTTGTGAAAGTTGAAGTATTTTAGGTTGGAGAGTTCTGGCTTAACCCGCTTGGTTAAGGAGCCAGCCCCCTTGGCTGTTGAACGAGGAGACTCGGACCCCATTCAGAGAGGAGTCGACTGACGGGCCCAGCTGCAAGGCGGGGCTGAGGAGGGATGCACAAGACAAATGAGAACAGGAGTTTGTGTTCGATCTGTGTAGCTCATTTCTGTAATGATTATGATTAGGAAGAGGCTTGTTGTCATTATCCTGCCTGGATTTCAGTTACTAACCTCCGTTTATCAGTCAAGGATGTGTGGACACAGGTGGGAATGACCCTGTCAGGTGAGGTGTCCTGGGAGAATCGTTGCTAGTCCTGTGTAGGCCCATGAGTTCCCTTCTCACTAAAGCAATGTATCTGAGCAAGAGGGGAGCTGAAAGCCAGCATCTGGCCCTGGTTTCATGCTCGTTGTGCTATGTGACACTGGAATGGTTTTACCAATACAAGCACACAATTCAACTAAAGAACCCGAAGAGCCTTACTAACAAGGTCCAGCTGGCATGAAAACCAGTTTGTGGGGTACCCAAGGGTTAGGACTGGGGAGCCCTGCCCTGTCTTAGTGTCTGATAACTGCCTTTTGAGACAGGGGAGTGACTTTCTGTGTTGGTCATTGTCCCATAACTGTTCAAGTGAAAGTTCATGGTAATCCTACTTGCTTTACACTATAGGTACTGAAACATATAATAAGGAATACCATAATGGCACCAGCCCATCTGTATAAAACCTGTTGGTGCTGACCTTTCAGCCTCAATCCCAGCCTGTCACTGTCAATCCCAGATCACAACACACATTTGGTTGTTTTTTATGACTTTCACACCTGCTGTTTATTTTTTATGCTCGCGATAGAGCTGCTTCATAGGCTTAAGGCTGAATGAGCTGATTTCTGGGACAGTTGCGTCAGTGCAGTCGATGGGCATTGTTCGGGTCCTGTTGTGTTCTCCGAGACACAGCTGCGTGTCATCCATTTTTTAATCTAAAAAATGTGCTTACGGGCGTGCAGGTGTGATAACCTACACTGCCGTCCCTGAGTAATGATCCCGTCTCCACATTATTGCAGAAGATGGATTTCTGTTATCAGGCGCTACGCTTTCATCCAGCACTCTGACCTCTGACCCCTGGGTTTCAACTGGCTGACTCTGAGATTTATTGACTCTCCCGACTGTGTTCTGTTGTCTAGTCTTTTAGGACAGTAGTAGGTGAGGCAGAAACATTTCTGCACAAAGTCTAAGACACAATCAGGAGTTACGAAATGCATACTGTATGCTATGACCGCAAACTGTTTGCTCACTTATCTTTTGTGCTACTTTAACAACTTGGACTGTTATGAATGCAGCTTAGTGCGGGTGTGAAGAAACCCAACCATTCCATTCAGCTTTAAAATTTCATTTGTACAGATCAAATACCTGAAAAAAGAGTCTTCAAATACCTGATCCCAACAGGTCAAGGTAATCAATATGTGAACAATATGTGAGCTGTAGTAGCTAATGTGTCACATTTACCTCTCAAATTTTAATTGACTTCTTATTTGGATATTCCCCATCACTCCTTAACATTATTTGTTTAGCTGTATGCACCCATAAAGCAAAAAGATCATCATACAGCTGTGTCTACATAAAGAAGGAAATGCACTGCATGAAAAAAAGTAAACCATGATGAATGTCATGAGAGTTGCACTGGAATCTGTTCACTGGGGAGGCTCTACACCTACTTTTGCTGTTGGTTTCTGGCACCTTGGCCTTGTGTATCATTATGTATCTGCTCAACTAAGGCAGCCTTAGAGCTCTGCAATCCCCAGGACAATTGACACGCGAGAGATGTTTGAATTTGCCCTTTGAAGGAAGCTAACGTGTAAAATAAGCAATACATCTTTGCCAAGACAAATGCAGCATGTACTTGTCAGCTGTTCTCAACTCCTTTCCCTGATCGGATTTGAGTAAGGTGCAGATCAGTGTGGCAGATTGAATCTGAAGAAGCAAGCTTGTGTCATTCTTTGAATCCTTTAATAATTCCCTCCATGACACAGAGAGCAAAGAGCCACCATACACAGCAGTAAAACACCAATGACCGTCTTGGCAAACCTGTAACTGATTGCTTTTAGTTGGAGGACAAGTTAAAAAAACCATTTTTTTTAAGTGTCCTGTGGATGGTGGAGCCGTGAGGTCACCCTGACCTCACACAGACAGAAGGCTGCTTTTTACATTGAGCGCAGAGGCGCTCTGGAGAAAAAGATCAGCTTCACTGCTGTGAGGAACATGCATGAGTCAGTATTGCGGCAACCCCTCTGTGTTAGTTGGTGTTGGTTTTGCTTTTGAAGTGGGTCGGAACTCACTAGTGTGTCTGTCTTGGCTGATGAACACATGCGTTTTCAGAAAATCTGGGCTTTCTAACGACACTTTACATGTGACCATTCCTGATTGCTCAGGTAGTGTTGAAAATCCACCCCCTGTTGGCACTGCCTCAATCTGTTACTGAATGGATGTTGTCAAGGGGCCACAATTTTTGTAATATCTGTTTTGAGATTCCTGCAAAATGTGATTGGGACCTCTCCTGTACAGTCTAATAATTTGGGATGCCACCGAACAGCTGGTAATTTGCTTTGTAGCCAGAGGGGTGATTTCTCTCTGCCTGAGATAGCGTGCAGTCCTGAACTGAGCCAATAATGGTGATGGATGCGTTGTTGACTTTATTACAGGTGTGACACCTAAAGATTGAGCTGCCTGTATTGAAGCCTCATTTTTTTCAGGGCTTCTTATGTTTAAGTCTCCATACAAACAGAAATGGTTCTTGATTAGAAAGATGTGAATCAGTGATCTTGTTTCTTTTTATTTGGCCCTAGAGTACTTTGAGAAAAAAAGCTGCAAAAACGCACTTGGTACAATAAGCCCCATTAATTAAGCCTTCATTTTAGCTGCATATCAGCTTAATGGGTTAATAATGAGTGTGACTGAGGACAGAGCTAGAAATAACATTTTCTCTTCCTTTGCCCTTTGCCATAAATCAGAAAAACGAATTATTATTCCTGATGATGATGATTTGATAAAGATAATTACTTTAAAATGCAAAGTAATTGTGCAGAATGATCCGTAGACATCTGTCTTGATGCAAAAATGCCTTGATTCTCTTACAAATACTTGGTTGAAGCCTACGGTTCATGGTGAAAAATCTAGGTCAGTACAGATGAATTTTTGAAAAGCTAGACAGCTCTTTCATTATCCTTCCCTTTATTACTGAGTGTGCTTAAGAACGTGGTTTTACAGCCTTGTTCAGGGGGCCCCAGGATGTCTGCTGGTTTTCATTGCATCTGAGCTGGCAGATACCTTATCTTTATAAGAAAAAAATTCATCTCCTTGAGAGTTGAAATCTATTGACGAGATCTAACTAAGTTAAATGACCAAGATATCTGTTGGAATTAAAATCAGTAGATACTGTTACTCCCCAGGACTGGGACTAAAAGCTTTGCTGCAGCACATGTGAAAGTCTGCAAAGGAAAGCAGCCGATTCGGCACATTTATCACATTTGTGATTATCAGCTAAGTGACCTGAGGTGTTCATCCAGCTTTTCTTGAAAAAGCTGACGGCATCGGCTTTGGTGATATGGCTGGGGAGCTTGTTCAATGCTCCCCCCACCCTTTGTGTAAAGATGTGCCTCCAGTTCTCCCTTTTACTTCCCTGTAGTCTACAAGTTTGCTTTTGATGTGTTCTTTTCACCTCTATATTTGATCCGCAAGTCTCTGGCTCGTGGTACAGAAGTGAGAACAGAGTGTTTCAGGCTTTTTTGCAGCCTCAGCAGACTTGTGAATTGTTCAGCAAGGTGTTGTAGTAAATGATTGATATGTAGACAGAGGTCAAACATTAATTCTTGTCTGTGGGGTACAGTTAAGCAACAGCCGTGTTGTTTCCTAACATTGAAATAATGTATAGAACATGAAGGAAGCTTACAAATGAGAGGAGGCCATTTGGCCATGTAGCGTGTTTGGTAGTTAGTAGCTCACTGATCCAAGGATCTGACCCAGATGTTGAAGAAAAGGCTGGGGTTTTGGCTTCAACAATCAAGGGTTCCCACAGCCCTTTCTGTAAACAAAGTGATCTCACTATTTGTTTCTTGTAAGAAGCCAGGGTATCGGCTTCAACAACATGGCTGGGAAGCGTGTTACTCACTCCCACAACCCTTTGGTTAAAGAAGTGCCTCCTGTTTCTCAGTTTTAAATGAACTTCTAATGTGGTTTCCACTTGAGTCCTCTGAATGTACAGTAATTGTGGCCAAGGCTTCAGAGACAAAAAGATAAGCGTGTTCAATAATATGAGACATCAAATACACCCTTCTATAATGGAACCCCGCCACAATCCATGAAGGCACAGTGTCTGTGATCTCATCTTCACACAAAGATTTCTTTTTTTTTAAATGGACAAAACCTAGTTTCCTTGTTGATGAACTTTCCAATTATACCACAGCTAAAGACAAGGAAATGCTGAAGTTGCACACAGATACTCTGGGGGCCTAATTAGTTCAACTTATTTGCTGCTTTGAATATCATTCGAAAATTCAGACTAACTAATGCTTTTCCAAAAATAATATGACGACAAGCAGCCTAAGCTGTACACAGTATCTCTCCCTGCCCCAGGTACGATATCTCTGGGCTCCGGGACTGAAATGCAGCCGGTATTTTTTGGTAACTCATTTTCTTTGTTTCCCCTCCAAGCTCAGCATTTTGAGCCTGTCCTCGTTAGATGGCCAACACACTGAAACCCATTAATATAGAACAGAGAAACTAGGCCCAGAGGTCTCCCCCCCGATTAAGCCTTGATAAAACGAGGCTTTAACTGATCACATTGTGCGAAAGCTGAGGATCAGCGTCTCGTGACAGGCTGAAGAGATAGCCATTAGAACCGATACAAAGGGCCCCTTTCATTCCTCGGGAAGAGGGTTTGCCAAGTTGTGCCATTGATAGCTTAGCACTATGCCAAACTGTGCTTGTTTGCACAGATATCTGACTTTCTTTATTTTTTTTTTGTATAACAATCTGTCATTTTGGTGTTCTCTGACAAAGGAAGAAACTGTTCGCACCTGTGCTGTGCCAAAGTGTGGGGAATCAAATTATCACAACATCACAACTGTCTATGCCCCCCCCCCCCCCCCCCCACACACACACACACACACCTCGTACCTAGAGCTGCAAGCCCAAGAATCAGAACCCAGCAGCCCTGAGGGGTTGGGGGAGGGGAGCGGAGGGGGTCTGTATTTGATTATTGAAGAAAAAGTGCGAATGTAACTGAAAATTCGACGTGCAAGGCTAGGTATGAACCCAGGGGTGTCTTTGTGGAGAGCGTTCCTGGAAAGAGGGGGTCAAGGGTCCCTGGGGTGTTACAATGGCTGGCATGGTAGCCTACGCTGTACCTCAGACCTGCTGCTAAATAACTGCTCAGTCTAATAACTGTCAGTCTCTTCGAAAAGCCCTGAATCCATTTCCTGTACAAACTGTCAGAACAAAATCTTCACCAGAGCTGCTCGCTGCTCGCTGCAAGAAAGGAATGGTTGCCACGGAAACCCTTTTCTTAAAATCTCCACACTGCGAGCATTAAGCTCCTCGAGGAGGAGGGGGGGGGGGGTGTGTGTATTGGAAAACAGCGATGGAGGATTTTTCCACCTCCCTCCCGATTCACTCACTGGAGGGTTTCTCTGGTGGGTGGGTGGGTGGGTGCAAGGGTGGGGGGATTATTTAATATTCCCTTTTTGTTTGTATGTTTGTTTGTCAGTATCTGAAACAAGCGTCGCTCGTCGCTCGTTTAAATGTGAGGAATCTGAGGCGCTTTGATGTCAGCACACGGCTTTGCTGCGTTTCTTTCGCGCGGGCGACGTTTGGCAAATGCAGAGTAGGTATACGGAGCCACGCACAGACTGCGAAAGAGCACCAGTGCTTAGAGTGCGTTTGTCTCTGCTGGGGAAAAGGTTAAATGGCAGTAACATCTCATAAAGCCACATAAAACAGATGCATCTCTTCGAAGAAGACAAAGGAAAATGTTTGAAAGGTAGGCATCTACAAACGCCTGCTCTGCACGTCGTGTGTTCGGCTTTTTGAAGAGGCATCTTTAATGGTTGCTGTCTCTGAAATTAAAGGCGATGCTGAGGGCTACTATTCAAATAAACAGGACTTTGTAAATGGCTCTGCCTGCGCTAGGATATATAAATGTAATTTACAAGCGTGGACATTTCTCTGCTAATACCTGGTGGAAGGTTATTTGAATTGCTTTAATGCACATTAATGCGTTTAGATGTTCAAGGATGATCAAGTGCAGGGATGACTTTAAGCCGCGTGCATCAGTGAATCTCTCTGGGTGATGCGTGGGGTGAAGGGGGTGCTCTTGAAACGGCAGGTTTGTGGAAAGTTTGGCTCCATTTGGTCCGAACTGTCAGGGGGCCGCCACATTGTCCCTGAGGCTCCTATATGCTCAGAAGGGAAGTCGGAAAGGCAGAGGTCGCCTGAGTTAACACCGTCCTAGACACAGGATATTGATGTTGCTCCTCATAATGGACAAGACTTAATTAAAAATATATTCTTTTGTGTAAGTCACATGAAAAATTAGACCTCCTTAAGAGCTTTCTCATGTTCACATGTGTCTTCCAGCCTTCCATGTGATATATTTTATATATATGATCTATTTCACCTATTCATTTCTTTGAAGCTGCTCCGTTTATCTTTGGAAGCAGATCATTACATATCTGTGTAGATACATTTCAGAGTTGCCCGATTCTGAAAGCCGAACGTGACTGATCTGAGACAGGTCTGGGAGAAGGAGCTGTGGAGCTACAACATTTTACGAAGAAGATAAAGGCCTGTCTTTGTGTCTCTCTGAAGAGTCTTAAGACTTCTGTGATGAGCCTGTTTAAGAGCAAAGCACTGTTCCTGGAAGAGCAGCCTGTTTTAGATAAAAGGTTTCTAAGCGGGCGGCAGGTCATTGATATGCAAGCTGGTGTTGACGGGAGCTGAGGTCTTCGTCAGTGCATTCCATCAGGCAGCAGATCTCTTGTGTTCATTCCATCAGGCAGCAGATCTCTTGAGTTCATTTCTGTAGGGCAACATTAATTAAACATCTGAATTTGTCCTAGTTTCGCTACATGCTTCGGTGGGATTAGAAGCATGCAGTGGGGAAAAGATATAGCAGTTCCAGACACTAAGACCCTTTTAACCTGTTTGTGAGAGATCTGGGTTGCCAGTGCTGTGCATATTCATGCTGCTGTTTAATAAAACACCACAGCAGTCAGAAGATACAGGTCGGGCATGCTACGAACCCACACTTTGTAAGGCACCATCTTTCCTTATTGTGAAGGCAGCCTTTCCTTAGGACTGAAATAGTGAAGCATTTCTGCTTTGTGAAAGCTGACTTATTGGGATTTTTCACCAACGTCCTCGATAAAATCCTTGGATCAATATGCTAGCAGTAACCGGAGGAGGAAGATGGGACTCCTGCTTTCTTCATTCCCTTTCTTACATTTGTGTTTCTTGTCTTCTATTCAAACTGCCATTGATGCTGGTTTTCTTGTATCTCCATATAATGTATTGTAACCAGAACCAGGTGCAGGGTTGGCATGCATTGCATACTTGCTGCTGTCGTAAATAATATTGCAGTGTAACTCCAATTCCGGAAGGTTAACAAACAGAGGAATGCGACAGCGTGCCCTTTTTCTTTTCTATTGTTCAGCTGAAGGTATTGGGATATTGCAGAGAGTGGGGCTTCTCCTTGGCAGGTGATTCAGGGGGACAGACACAGCAGCGTTAATGTTATCCCATCCCATTCTCCCGGGGGTCCCAGTGCTCTGCAATTACCGCACTGTAAAACCGAAATTGCTGAAATTAGAGTCGAGCAAAAATGTAAAAAGGGGGATTTACATATCAATGCAACAGGGAGAGAAATGCGGGCAGCCAGGAAACGCTCAGTAGTTGAGAAAGCAGCAGGTTATTGTGAGGAACTCTGCTGTGCTGTCTTGTCTCCCAGCTCCGCTATTAAGTGAAGCCAGACGCACAATGTCACGCATAATTGCTCAAATGTACACTCGTCTTTCCTGCAGCAGATGGGCTTTTTCAATTGAAGAAAGCTTCTTCTTTGCAGGGAAGAGGTATCATTAGAGTTGAAAATTGGCCGTACTTACAATTTGTCAGGAAAGCCATGGCGTCCAGGTAGCTAAACTGGTTATGTCACCATTTTATTTTCCTCTCACTCCTTCCCCTTCCTGCCTTTTTTTTCCCATCCTCGCCTCTTTTATTGCAGTCACTTCGTGTTTTTTTCTTTACCCGAGTCCGTGAAAAATAAATAAATCGATGGGTTAAAATTGCCTCTTGTCCCAGGTATTGAGCGACTGCCGTTTTATTGGAGAATGATAAAAGCCGCAGCAGGAATGTGGCTTCGTGCGGAGAAGACCAGCCAGCCGCGCTGAACCCGCTCCCTCACTTCTTCTGCTCTCAGTTTCTGCACGCGCTGCTACCCAGCAGTCTCCTGTTTCTTGTCTTTTCCAGCTGACATAATCTCCACTGTTGAGTTCAACCACACGGGGGAGCTCTTGGCTACGGGGGACAAGGGAGGGCGAGTGGTGGTGTTTCAGAGAGAGCAGGAGGTAAGAACGATTCCGAGAATTCATCTCCTCTCACGGCTTATATAGCGGGGACGTCTCCTCTCCAAGTCATTCTGGCAACAATGGGTTTCCTGGCAGCGTCACCTTCATCCGTTCATTTTCTAACTCCTTTATCCAGTACAGGATCGCAGTTGAGCCGGAACCTATTCGGCAAGCATCAGGTACAAGGCAGGATACTCCCTGGATGGGAAACCAGTCTGTCACAGGGGACATACAGCCATAGACAGACAAGCACACACTCACACTAGGGCCGATTTTCCAGTAGGGCTCCAGCTCTGAGAGACAGCAATACTAACTACTGTACTGATCCCCAGGGCCTGGGCAGTGTCGTATATTCTATTATATTATGTGCAAACACGCTATGGCCATAACCAACGAGAGACATGGGAACAGTTGTGCCTTTCTTTGATTTCTTTAACAGATTAAACTAACTGCTTACTTGTACCCTTCAGATCCAACATTTAATATCTAGAGATATTTGGAGCTGCACATTTTGCTTACATGAGCCACAGTCTGCAAACCCTGTTGTTTTTTTTAATTCTCTGATGTGACTGTCAGTTTATCCCCCTCCCCATCGCTGCCACTCTCCTCTCGACAACACATGGCTGTCACCCGCAGAGAGTTAAGAAGCCTTCACCGCTAACACGTTTACCTCTTTTTTTTTTATGCTTTGTTCTCCCCCTCACCCCTCCCCATGGATTTATGGGTGTCCCGAGGTGCGACTTCATCCCAGCCTTTTGGGGGTGGGCTCGTTAGAGAGACTTTAAATGGGCTGTCTAGTTTTCAGTCTGCTACTGAAGTTAACAATTTAACCCAGTCAATGACCTGTTCATAGCACTGCAGCCTTTCAGACATTTCTCTTGATCTGACATTTCCTTTTCATTTCTTCTCCTTTCTTTCTCTTGCCACCGTTCCCCGGTTCCTCTCCTCTTTCTTCGTTCCCAATTGCAGGCTTTTGTGTTGCTGTTGTGTTTCAGACGGTCTGAATTCCAGCTTCGCCTCTCTGTGCTAGCGCAAGCCCTCTACCTTTGTGACCCCCTTTATTGATTGATTTTTTTTCCTGTTTCCTTTCGTTTGAGACATTACGCTGCACCCGAGCCTCACCTGGTTCCTCGATCTGTGTTGCAGAGCAAGAACCAGCCCCACCGCCGAGGGGAATACAATGTTTACAGCACTTTCCAGAGCCACGAGCCTGAGTTCGACTACCTGAAGAGCCTGGAGATTGAGGAGAAGATCAACAAGATTCGATGGCTGCCCCAGCAGAATGCTGCCTACTTCCTTCTCTCTACGAACGGTACGCTTGGGGTGGAGTAGGGGAGATCTGCAGTTTGCTCTGCTGTCAGACCAGCGGGCCTGACCAGCACCAGGACAGACAGCCTGTCCCCTGTTGTAGACGTCTCGTGTGAATAAACTAGATCCGGTGATTTTCGAAATCGCTACGCGTTTCCTTGGTGGCTTGCTGGGTTGCTCTCTTTGTCTGCTCTTCACTTGTGTTGTAAGATGGGAACTTGGGGAATTCTGCAGATGGCCTTGTGCAGATTTTCCAGAGCTTTCTACAAAAGTGTGTCTTGGACAGTTCACCAGCGCTCACCAGATTTTAGTGCCCTGTTGTGAACCACTGGTGTGGTTCTGCACCCAGCACACCCACCTCTGCCTTTCCATTACTGCCCTGTCCGTGCTGCACTCTGAGATTCTGTTTGTCACCCCCCCCCCCCCACCTTGCAGATAAAACAGTGAAGCTCTGGAAGATCAGCGAGCGAGACAAGAGACCGGAAGGCTACAATCTGAAGGATGAAGATGGCAGAATTCGAGATCCTTCCACTATCACGATGCTGCGGGTAAGGAGGTCCAGTCCAGTCCTGCCGGTGGTGCAGGTATTCAGAGTATTAAGTATTCAGACGCCTGTTTCCCAGTGCTCCCGTGTAAATATGTAAGTGGGAAAAGTGAATGGCAAGCCCGTTTGCTAGAGTGGCCCTCAGACTAAGCCAGTGTGGTCTTGCAGCTGGGAGCTGAAAGGCATGGGGACCCTTGTGTGTGTGTGTGTGTGTGTGTGTGTGTGTGTGTGTGTGTGTGTGTGTCTGAAAGGTGACACGTGCAGACAGGCTACGGCACTCCGA
This sequence comes from Atractosteus spatula, assembly GCF_055471065.1. NCBI lineage: Eukaryota > Metazoa > Chordata > Actinopteri > Semionotiformes > Lepisosteidae > Atractosteus > Atractosteus spatula. Next base: position 29,704,239 of record NC_142719.1, read on the forward strand.
TCTGCACTTCTGTCAGTGTGATAAAGAGCATGTGAAACATCTGCAGCTAGTTCCCCAGACAGGCAAGGGAGGGCCATCTGTCCGTGAATCGGACAGCCTGGGGTCTGATTGTTCCCAAGGTAGGACAGAGCCCCCTTCCCCATGAAAGTCCCTTGCCTGTTAGATGGAGAAGAGTCTCGGGACTGTAAAAGCAAATACTCTGCACAAATGGTAGAGAGGATTTAAAGTAAAAGAAATAAGTATTCGGGTGTACCCTGTTATAAGTCTCCCTCTGCTATACTTTGTTTCACACCTACGTTGTTGATGAATAGAGGAATTCAATGTAAAAATTCCCTAGTCTTGTGTCTCAAGGCAGCAAAAGTCAGCACTGTACTGTAGGTGGTTTGTGGACGATACTGTTTCAGAATTGAAACAATATTGTGAATGAGCAAAATCTAACCTTAGAAAATGTTCTTCTTGTAGACAGCACTGTTCCACATGACTTAGAGTATTAATCAATGTGCCCAAACGTTAAAGTTGGGTTCTTACCACCAAGGGTCACTGATCCAACCTGTGGATCAAGGCCTGATCAGTAATTTTAAATGAATGAATAGCATTTGGAAACAAATCAACCCTAAAGCAGCAAATAACATCACTTTCTAAACCCTTTACAATTTCTTGCATTAGGAATTTGTCTTTTCGCATACCCCAGCTTGCTCTCCATGAGACACAGACACACAGATGACTTTGTTGGTTTGGACATGACTGCAATTCGAAAGGAACTGGTAATGCTATGTACTGTATATACTCTATGAGTTGTAGGTACATTAAATATACATACCCGTAGCTGAACTGAATGTTGAGAATGCAACAGACATATACTTATAACGAGACTCTGTACTGTATTTGGTGGCTACATGTGAAACATGCACTCAGTCGAACATATGGTTCCAAACCCAACTCTATTCCCTTAATTCTTCTTGGAAAAGCCTTCCGCTTTAAATCACAGGGGAAAGTTTATGCTCTGACGGTCCTGAACCCTCCACATTTGCACTGTTCTTATGGAGAACAGTTTCCCTTTTTGTGTCATTTCGTTATACACTGTGACTTTCTGGTCCCTGACCTGCCTGTAACTGCATAAGCGCATGGACTCTTTATTATTTTCTCTGCCTCTGGAAAGAGTGTGCGTTTTGTGGTTTGTGGGAGATGAAAAAGCCGTTTTTTTTATTTCTGGCTGAACACTGCCAGAATAAGTAAGCAGCTGGAGGGGAGTCGCTAGAGGATTCGGTGCAGTGTTCACAGCTGGCTTGATCTCACAGGGTGTCCCTGTGACTAACCCCCCCCCCCCAGGTTTCTAACTCTGAGCTCTCCAGGAAATGATCAGGGTTCAGAAGAGCTGTGTCACGATGAGAACTCTGTGCTTCTGCTTCTGCCTGACAGCTATTAGTTGTTTAGCTCCCCTAGAGCAGATGTGACCTTGGGTTTTGCATGTGGTTATGAAGGACAGACCCCTGCCCATGGAGTGTTTTGAGGTTTTGGTAAATGGAAGAGATCCAGGTCTCTTCAAAGCACCACTGGAGGCTCTTTCTTTCAGGGCTATAGGTCCTTTTTTTTCATGTGTGGAGGCAGCTTGCCAAAACCACACGCAATCCAGCAATCCAGCACACACACACATCAGATCTGAACAGGCGTGTGTGTGCTGCGACGTGCCAACGGCAGCACTACTGCGTGCCAAGACGCATTGCTACTGTGCTCAGCTGGAGTGGAGAGAATGTTTGTTTTGTTGGGATTTTTTTTTTCAATTTGCATCCTCACTTGATTTATTTCCTGGGAAGAAAACAACCTGTGAGTTCCGTCTGTAGGAAAAGGGGGCATGCTCTGCTTTCTTGTGATTCTTTCCCTGTTAATAATGGCTGGATCCTTTGCCATGGCTTGTATTTGTTTAACAAAAAGTGCTAAAGCTGCTGTCAATATATCGAACTGAGTCACAGCAGGCTGCATCATTTTTTTTTACTTGCATTTTTTTACACTGGGCCAAGAATGACCCTTACATAATGCATGCTTAGAAATCAATATAAATAAAACTGCAGGGATGATGAATTTTGATGTAGACCAAGAAGGCCATTTTGTCTAAATGAGCTGTCAAAAACTGTTCTGAGATTCTTAACAGGCGCATTTTCTGATGCCTGAGGATACAGTTCTGAAATAATACACATTGCTAATCTGATTTGCATCAGAACACGTGATGCACGTGAACTGTGTTCTCCAGACCATACAGTACCTCACTCCATCCCATTTGTTAACAGTCAGCTATGAAAGGATTTTCAATCCAGAGTAATAGGTCCCTATCTTATAATCAGGAAAATTCTGATTATATTTACACGTGCCATCATCTGCCAACATAGAATTAAGAAAATATCCCAGCAGAAGGGCATACAATGACAACTTCATCTGGGTAAGTTAGTGACTTGACATAAATCTGACTTGTAAATTTGTAAGTTGTGAAGAGGGCGTATAATCTTTAGTGTGTAGGAGAGGCAGTGTGTTCAGGGGGTGTTGCTGTGGTTAGGATGTCACAGGATGGATCAGACCTGTCTCCTCTACCTGTAGGCTCTCTGGAGACACGCTGTTCAGGTTAGTTAAATATGTGTGTTCATGCTTTCTCATGGACCGATGTCCCATCCAGGGTGTAGCTCTGCCTTGTGCCCTATGGCTCACTGCAACCCTCTTGGGATAAAGTGGTTACTGTAAACGGGTGGATGTTGTGAAACATTTAAAATATAGTTAGATCAACACAGTTGTACTGCTGAATGCAGTCAGGTGCCATTCAGACATGGAGAGAGAGTGATGGTGCTTTCAGAAAATCTTCTGTAGAGATGCAGTGTCAGTGCCCATACCGTCAGCAAGAGTGCAGGAAGTCTTATATAGTGATGTACTGTCAGTGTTCATGCTCTGGGCAGGAGTACAGGAAATCGTCTATAGTGATGCACTGTCAGTGTTCATCCTCTGGGCAGGAGTGCAGGAAGTCTTCTATAGTTATGTACTGTGTTCAGGCTGTGGGCAAGAATCCAAAGAGACTCCAGGTCCACTCAGTTAGGAATGCAAGGCCAGATTCAAAGGGCTTCAATCTGACCCCCTCCCACAGCGGTGGGAGTGAAGAGGACGCAGCCCCTCTGCTGCGGAGTCTACGCGGAGGGGGACCTCGAATCCCAGGCCGCTGCTCCTCCTTCTCCACGAGGCGCACTAGAGGTTAGCTGGCCTTCCTCTAAACCGGAGGCTGCCATGGCTGTACAGCGCGTGATCTTGTTAACGTGGCGAAGAAGAGTCACTATTCTATTAAATTCATATATAATAATCACATTTACGCTGCGGAGCCGAGTCGCTGACAGATGGTCCGCTTTTCCCATCAGACAGCTAGCCAGCGGCTGTCACCCAGCGGGGCCAGTGAGTGATAGGACTGTACACTGAGGTGACTACCATGAACACCATTAAAAGAAGGCGCTCCACTGGTGTGTCCCCGTGTATTTATTACAGCACGGAGCGCTTTTCAGCGATCATGGCTTTAATGAGTTATTCCTCTCTGCTGTGCTGTGTGCGCTACCCCCCTTCCACACGGGCAGCAGATCATTAAAGGCCCAGGGATTATAGCTCAAGAACCACGACGCATGTCTGAGACCGGCAGAAAATCCCATTCAGAGCGTGAAATATATGTGTGGAAGCAAACGTGAGGGGCATTTATCAAACAGTGCAGGCAGAGATGGGGGGGGGGGGGGGGATTGTCAGGGCTTGTGAAGTTGGCAGGGGGCAATAAGAATGCATCTGGTTCTGCAGCGAGCCTGTTAACCCTCTATCTGCCTGCTCCTTTTTTTTCTGCAGCCTGGTGGTGTGTTATTTTGTGACGGGCAGAGGAGGGGAGAGGGGAAGCAAAATGCATCGTTGTTCCATTGTTCCATGTTCCTGGAGAACTGGAGGCTCACCAGAGGAATGCGCGAGATCGGGGGCAGTTCTGCTCCGATGTCAAATTTGCTTCACGCTTCCCTAGGTACAGATGTCCCAGGGCCGGGACAGTGCTGTTGAAGGGTCGGTCTCTGATATGCTGTCTCCTCCTCTGCTTGCTGCTGTATGGGGTCTGGGGTCGGCTGGATGCAGAAGACATACTGGCGGATTAACACACAGGAGACTGCGATAAATGGCAAACCTATAGAAATCATCAGTTAATCTAACACAACAAATTAGTCTCTGTTATAAGTGCTTTGACAGAGGCAGGTGTTTTCCTCCTGTGTTAGAGGACATGCAGATATTTATTAGTCCATGATAGCGTCGCTGAACCTCAGGTGAGACTTCTGGCTCCCAGTGACAGTGTATAACAATGTACTTCTTAAGACATGGCTTTGGAATTTTGTTTTCCAAGAAAACCCTGCTAGGATCACGTTAAGCAGAGCTTGTTCTTGGAGGGGTCTTGCTGATGTCTGAGGAAGCTGAGCCTGTGTGTGTGTGTGTGTGTGTGTGTGTGTGTGTGTGTGTGTGTGTGTGTGTGTGTGTGTGGTAGTGTCTGTGACCCAGGAATCCCACACACCCCTGTCAGTAACAGGCTGATTGGCATCTGGGCTCTGTCTGCTCTCTGTTGCTGCCCATCTTCCAGAGAGGAGGGATGAGGGTGAGGTGGGAATAGAAATTGAGATTTTCCACAGGTACGCTGTTTGCTCACATGAGGCCAAGGAAAAGCACACTTGTGTTTCACCTGCCAGAGGAACTGGAACAGCAGAGAGGTTCTTGACAGAAGCAGCGGCAGGTTATGTATTGTGAGAAATATGAGCTCTCTGCCCGGAGTGCATCATACAGTATGTTCAAAGCAGATGTCATTCAAGGTGTCTTGCGCACACACACACACAAAGGAGAATCTCGGCTCAGCAGGGCACTGAAATAGCCCGGTGGCAATTTTGTTTTTTTTTTATTAATATAGAATGTAAAAAACTAACTTATTACTTAAAATGTCAATGCAGTAGCAGAAATTCTTGCATTAGTAATATGAATTTTGTGTGGCTATGCAGGAGTAGGATTCCTCTGCCTTTCAGAATACTGCGCAAATCTTTGAGTGAATTGACATTTCTTCCCTCTGTCGCACTCTTTAAAGCCGTACCATTTAGAGTTTTAAACCCCTCATTTCAGCTGAACAAATTTAAACAAAGCTGTTGAAATAAACCACTCCTGACAACGCAAATTGCTCTTGCCATGATCTGGGAAGACAATCTTTCTCCCTCTTAGCATGTATTAAAAATCTAATTAGACATTTTAAAACCTTAAAAGCTTTTTACGTTCTCTTCTCTCTTTCCCCAATCCTAAAACTAATTTAAATGTGTCATGTTCTTGCAAATACGTGTCCCATATGTTAAGCGATAATGAACTAATCATATCGGCCGTGGTGTCCTGCTGATTTTAAAGAGGTGTCATTTCATCTTTAATCGAGAGGAACGTTTGAGGTACAAGCTGCAACTAAACAAAAATGCAAAGCAGGATAGAGTGCACTGAGGGGACTAAGGTGCTGTCAGAAATTCCTACCCCCTCCCAATGTTGTCCGTGTGAAAATAGAGATTTGGACGGAGATTTGCATTGTAAGGTTATTTAGTAGCATTTAGTCCCATTAATCCAAGTGGATTAATATTGGATTTTGGGGGGGAAAAAAGCAAAAATTGAGTCATATAAGGTGTGGTAGTCTGTCTTCTGCAGATTTCTCTGAGATTGCCGAGTTCATCAGCAGCTCTTATAACGCACTCAGTGTGGTGTTGTATAAATATCGTCACCTTGCATCCTAGATGATTGAGTTTATTAGATCTTCCACTTGCCAAGATGTTTGAGGGCATACCATACAGTATTAGTTTCTAATACTTTTCCATGCTTCAGATGGGGAATTAAAGCAAGTTGCGGACGGGCTGTGGTTATTAAAAATCACATTGCATTGTTCATAAGAATGCCACCTCCAGGCTTGAAATCTAGCCTCTTTAAATTCCACCTTTAATTGAGCCTGCAAGGTCATTTCCTTATTTCTTCACATAATCTGCTGTTCAGCAGGGCAGCCAGCACAGACTAGAGTGCAGAACGTCACCCAGGCGTGTGCTAGCCTACTGTAGAGGCTGAAGAGTTTCCCCTCCTGTATCGAAAGCACTGGGAGAATCTTCTGGGTGAAGGAAGGGGTCAGTACCGTTGCGATAGGATAAGTAAAAAGTTCCGTGATCCACAGCTGCCTCCCTCCCCTCTCTGTCTCTCCGGCTCTCAGGTGCCCGTTCTGCAGCCCATGGACCTCATGGTGGAGGCCACGCCCCGGAGGGTGTTCTCCAACGCCCACACGTATCACATCAACTCCATATCCGTCAACAGCGACTACGAGACCTACATGTCCGCCGACGACTTGAGGATCAACCTCTGGAACCTGGAGATCACCAACCGCAGCTTCAGTATCCTCCTCGGTGGCCACACTCAGGGCCAGAGCATGATGGAGAGGCTATGAAGGGCAGCTCAGGCCTCTGTTTTGCTCGACCCCCCCCCCGAGAGAAACATGCTTGATTCCTCTTGATTCCTACTGATGCCGATGGGCAGACTGGAAAGATATCTCACTTTGAAGTCAATGCACCATTCATTCCAATCTGACCACATGGATCAGAGTCGTGCCGTGGTGCCTGATTAAAAAAGAAGAGGTTATAATCTATTAATCTATGTACCCAGTTCTTAAACATTGAAAATAGAGTCGTAAAGGTTTGGAGCAACAATTCTTTTATATGCTACCCTTTCTGTAACACAGTTGCAGTAGGATTCAAGAAATGGGCTCCAGGTTGTGGAGTGATGTAAGGGAGAGACAGTAGGCTTAACTAGCTCATTGGGTTGCCTTAGTTAATTGATTCAACAATCTAGCCTAGCTGTTTCTTGAAAAGCATCAGGGTTACATGCAGATGGACCGCTTGTTCAACACTCCAGCAACCCTTCATATAAAGAAGTGTCTGCTGTTCCATGTTTTTAAAGCACTCCCCTAAACTCAGTCCTGTAGTTTCCACTTGTGACAGTGATATATTTTCTATAATGTGATGACTAACGCTGTACAACTCATTAGTAATGCATCATTTAGAATACAATTTAAAACAACATTTTATTTAAATCCCACTTTTATAAGTATGTAAACACCAACAAAGTGAAAGTGTGCAGTGCTTTCACTGTGGACACGGGATATTGCACCAGCAGTCCTCTCCCCGTCTCTCTTAGCCACACACACATCTACACCACCGATCGCCATTGATTTCCACTTTGCAGGTTCTTGTAAATTAGGTAAACTGTTTATCAATGATGCCTGAGGTTTAAATGCTAAAGGCATCCATATTGAGCATCAGGTTGAATCAACTGCTGTAAAAAGCCCATGGCAGAAAGATACAATTTCAGTGGCAATTCTCTGGATGCTGTTTAGCTGCTGAAAGATAGTCTTTTTTAAAAGGTGCTGCCATTTTCTGAGAGACTTTATGCTGCTCAATTCCGGCTAGCAATGGTTTCCTGATCTTTTCTCGGCTTGCTATGTTATCCAGTCCTTAGATTATTCTGCTCTCAACAGAAGCAACTGAGACACACTGTAGCTTAATTATCCAGTATAATATGACATGATTAGGGCTGATTATGGTCTTACAAAGACCATAGACTAGCTGTGCCCAAGGCTGTTGGAAGTCTCATTTACACAATGCATCAGGCATCCAAGGTGACGTCTTCATTGCTACCTCTGTGACATTCACTTTCATCTTCCTGTATACGATGTAGAACACATGGAACATGCAATATAAAGAAAAGTCACAATCTCAGATGAATAACGAATGACTGTGCAATGGAGAACTATTATTAATACTTCATGACTAGAGAAATATGATCTGACATGAATCTATCTGCCAAGTTTGAATTCATGCTGTGCCATGACTGTGGTGAGCAAAGGCCCTGCTGTACGGTGACTGTGGTGAGCGAAGGCCCTGCTGTAGGGTGACGGGTGAGCGAAGGCCCTGCTGTACAGTGACTATGGTGAGGGAAGGCCCTGCCGTACAGTGACTGTGGTGAGGGAAGGCCCTGCTGTGCCGTGACTGGTGAGGGAAGGCCCTGCTGTGCCGTGACTGTGGTGAGGAAAGCCCTGCTGTGCTGTGACTGTGGTGAGGGAAGGCCCTGCTGTATGGTGACTGTGGTGAGAGAAGGCCCATTGTACGGTGACTGTGGTGAGGGAAGGCCCTGCTGTACGGTGACTGTGGTGAGCGAAGGCCCTGCTGTACAGTGACTATGGTGAGGGAAGGCCCTGCCGTACAGTGACTGTGGTGAGGGAAGGCCCTGCTGTGCCGTGACTGTGGTGAGGAAAGCCCTGCTGTGCCGTGACTGTGGTGAGGGAAGGCCCTGCTGTATGGTGACTGTGGTGAGGGAAGGCCCTGCTGTATGGTGACTGTGGTGAGAGAAGGCCCATTGTACGGTGACTGTGGTGAGGGAAGGCCCTGCTGTACGGTGACTGTGGTGAGGGAAGGCCCTGCTGTGCCGTGACAGTGATGAGGGAAGGCCCTGCTGTACGGTGACTGTGGTGAGGGAAGGCCCTGCTGTACGGTGACTGTGGTGAGGGAAGGCCCTGCTGTACGGTGACTGTGGTGAGGGAAGGCCCTGCTGTACGGTAACTGTGGTGAGGGAAGGCCCTGCTGTGCCGTGGCAGTGGTGAGGGAAGGCCCTGCTGTATGGTGACTGTGGTTAGCCAAGGTCCTGCTGTGCCGTGGCAGTGGTGAGGGAAGGCCCTACTGTGCCGTGACAGTGGTGAGGGAAGGCCCTGCTGTACGGTGACTGTGGTGAGGGAAGGTCCTGCTGTACGGTGACTGTTGTGAGGGAAGGTCCTGCTGTACGGTGACTGTTGTGAGGGAAGGCCCTGCTGTACAGCAACTGTGTTTTGAAGTGTATTTCCCAGCAGCCTGTGTTTCCTGAGCCAGATACTCGCAGACATTGTGGACATCAAGCCGGCCAACATGGAGGAGCTGACGGAGGTGATCACAGCAGCCGAGTTTCACCCCAATCAGTGCAACACCTTCGTCTACAGCAGCAGCAAGGGCACCGTGCGCCTGTGCGACATGAGGGCCTCGGCGCTCTGTGACAAGCACTCCAAGTGTGAGTCCCCGTCCCCTCACCCCTGCACCCGAACACACAAACTCACACTCCCGTCAGGGCAGGGCTGTGCAGTCTCCTGCTGCACACACAAGGACCCACTGGAGAGTCGGAACTGCGCTGGGAAAATAGTCCCACACCGAGACATGTTTTGGGAAAGCAGTGTACTGAAAATGCCTTTTCTTATCCTCCTCCACAACAAGAACAGTAGCAGTCATCTTGACATTGTCACAGACAGCCCCGAGGCTGGAGTGAGGAAACCCCGTTGAATCTGCCCACCCCCAGAGCATTACAATATTAATTTTATTGTCATTTTTACTCTTTATTATTTCATTCAGCCATTAAGAGAAAGGGAGGCTTCCTGTCCATCTCGCTTAAGGACTATTACACATGACAGGCTCTTCTGGCCCTTAGTCGTTAATTGATCTGAAAGATCTCATCTACACCCTTCTTAAAGGAAGCCAGGGAATCGGCTTCAACCACCCAGCTGAGTAGCTCGTTCCATTCTACCACTACCTTTTGTGTAAAGTAGTGCCTCTGTCCTAACTGGAGGATCTCACCCAGCTGTCTCTTGGAAGGAGCCAGGGTATCAGCATCAACAACAAGGCTGGGTAACACTCTTGCCACTCTTTGTGTAAAGGGCTGCCTCCTGTTCTCCATTTTAAATGTACTTCCACACAGTTCCTACCTGTGCTGTTTAACTAACAGCATCTTGACCCAGGAAAACGTCAAGTATTCCAGCAGCCTGTGACACTTTCCTACGGACAAATGTATGAATACTAAGTACAATACTGCATACTAAGTATAATACAGTACTTGGTGCACAGCTGAACTGCAGCAGGCCAGTGCATTACCTATTATGCACTCTGTTTAGTACTGTTTTTAGAAGAAAATTGCCTTTATCTCCAGTGACACTGCAGTGCTACAGCGTGACCTGCTCAGTAAGAAGCAGTACAATGCAGTGAGTGGTGACCCAGTGACCCAGCGCATGCTGGTTCAGTGGTTCCTGTGCATTTTAATGGATTCCATTAACAAAATGGCAAGACACTGCCTAGATGCTAGGGGTCAATTGCTCAAACATGTTCTGGCTTGCTGGCCTCACTCCCCAACAAGTCTCCTGAGGTGGCTAATGAGCTCACGGCCACCATGGAAAAGGGTGTGCTTTCCCTAAATCACCCAGTAATAAAAAATGAGACTCGAAATGCATCACTCCCTGGGTGGCTGGGGGGAGGAGGAGAGGGTGGGTTGTGGAGATGAAAGACTGCTTTTTACTGCTTTTGATTAAAGCTGTCAGTATATCTCACCTCCTCTTCAAATGTTAAAGAGCCCCAGATATAACAGAAAATAACCCAGCATACTTTAGTTTAACAGATTACCAATTTCCAAATCCTAGTGCCTATGGGGTTCTGGAGTTAATAAGTTTTTTTTCCCTTTTTTTCTGTGATCAGATTTTATGCAGCAATGAGCCGAAAAATTTCAGGTAGTAAAACGGCAAACCAAAAAATGGTTTGATTCTGGAGATTCTTAGAAACATTTTTAATGGGCTTTACTGTGATTTATTGACATTGATTCAGGGAACTGTTTGCTCTGTGCTCCCTTTGTAGACCGTAGAAACCGACATTAGCATTTCAATTGAATTTCAAACACATTAGCAGCCCCGGAATGAAGCTGTGGTACTCATAAAATGGGTAAATATCATACAAAACAAGGCAAGGATTTTTGAGATAACTAATTTAGAGAAAAGATACAATATTTATTTTAACAGCATTGAAGGGCGATGCAATTTATATGTTTATTTGTTCTCCATTACAGCAGATACAGCTATGCTACATAATTTTAGAATATACAGTACTTGATGTTTCATTGCTTAGAAACACCTGTCCATAACACACGATGACAAAGTTGCATGTTCAGCTAAGATTAAGCTCCTAGAATTTTCAGATTCTGTCACTATGGGCCACACTGAACTGTGTGATGTTGTTATTTGACATTATTAGCAGAGCTGTCAGATGTGTGTTTGCTTGCAGAGATGCCAGTACTCCAAACAGCATTTCTGCTCCGTTGAAGACTATGAAACGTTCACATTTTGTACACATTCCTTCGAGGGGAGAGAGTAGTGGAAATTCTGTGGTCCCTCCTGTCTCTGGGGCCGGGGGGCAGTCATGAGAGGGAGGAATGTTTAGGACTAGATGAAGGGTTAGCAGAACTGGCACAGATCCGCCAGTGCCACTTTATCTGTGACACACACATCCACTCATTTTATAGACACTTCCTGTGATGCTGCAGGGAGTATCATTGTATGGAGGGAGGGTGCAAAGTTAATGCTGCATAATGGCTCTTACGCTGTGTGTAAAGCACGATGGATTTAAACTCGTGCAGCAGGAAAAATATTCCCCCCATTCTACTTCCTCTCTGCCACCTCTCAGAGGTTCTTTTTGTTGTTACAGAAAGCACCGTGCTGAAAGTTGGAAGTGCGCATATCCATATTAATGCAAAGGAACAAGTAATAGGTTTATTCCATGCTGAAAAACAGAAGAAAGAGAACACAACGTTTCGGCCATGGAGCCTTCTCGCAGCCGCGCATTCACCCATGCTGCCGTGGGTCTCCTCCAGTGAGCGGCTTGTCTTGATAATGGTTCCGTCTTCTCTCCCGTGTCGCTCGCAGTCTTCGAGGAGCCAGAGGACCCCAATAATAGGTCGTTTTTCTCCGAAATCATCTCCTCCATTTCGGACGTCAAGTTCAGCCACAGCGGGCGGTACCTGATGACGCGGGACTACCTCACAGCGAAGGTGTGGGACCTCAACATGGAGAGCAAACCTCTGGAGACCTACCAGGTGACTGCGCCCCTCTCCCTCTCTCCCTGCGGCAGACGGGAAAGCCCCCCTCACGTGAGGCGTACAGAACAGAGTCATTACTGAGCGAAACCTGTGCTCTGAGAGCCATCTGCAGCTCTGTGACCACTAATTCCCCCCTCCATATACCCACTTAAATGCTGGGTTTGTCGCCAGTGTGATAAAGAACCCTAGCACACAGACCCCTTAACCGTCCTCCAGACAGTTTGAGCCACTCTGAGAATTTGATAGAGACCCCTGCTGGCCATGAAGAGCACTGCCGGTGTCTAAAGATACAGTTTAACAGACAAACGGGGGAAGGGGTGTCATTATTGCCGAATGAATGATTTGAACACATTAATACAATATATAAGAATAAGATATATACTATATATGTGCTTTCTGGATCTTTTTTTAACAATTACAGTCAACACAGTCATTGAAATTTGTGTGCCATTTTTATCGTAAGTATAGAAACTCTTTATGTCATGTATAATGTATAATAATTTGCTAAAGCATACAAAAAATAAACACACATTGCAAGACATTGACCTACCACTTATAGGGAGTCATATTCCAGAAGTTAAACCTATGTAATATTTATTTTTAACTTGTTTCATTATTTGTGCATTTCCCCATTATTGCAGGGAAAGTCCAGTATTTCTGATTTTAAACAGTACTCCTGTTTACACTCCTGTTTATTCAAATTCTCACAAAACAGCCTTTTTTTTAGGCTTTTGTGGTCTCAAAACTACTGAAAATGGGTTTTGTAGAGTAATGGGTTTGTGGAAGAAGCTGGTGTCACTATCTGTCTCCACCCTCCCCAACTGGAGGCAAGAGGGTGAAAAGACACCCGTGTTGCACAGGGGTCACATCTATACTGTGGGGAGTCCCCTCAGACTGTCTCTGGATCTGACCAACTACAGTAAATGCTTTTCACATCAATGGGTCTTTGTGAGGTTTAGGGGAAAAAACCCACACGAATACAGAACATGCAAACTCTATGTAGACAGGCACCCCAAACCCGGAAAACTGGAGCTATGAGACAGCAGTGCCACCCACCACTTCATCACCTCGAAAGTGCCATGCTGTCTCACACTTTCCTCTCTCTCTCTGCTGGTGCCCAGGTCCATGATTACCTGAGAAGCAAGCTGTGCTCGCTGTACGAGAATGACTGCATCTTCGACAAGTTTGAATGTGTCTGGAATGGGTCTGACAGGTTAGTCGTCCGTTTGTTACTGAACTGTCTGCAGCGGACACATTTTGAGCAATAAACAAACCAAAGAGTCATGAATTACAGTCACAGAATCTCGCTCTTTTATCTCTGTATATCAGCATCTTGCTGATAGGTTAGTAAAATCCTGGTAGATAGTAAGGCTTTTTGTAATAAGCAATTCGACTGCTTAGCAGGTTCTTTAAAGGTTTGGAATGCAAATGAGACAGATTTGAAAAGAAAAATATTAATATTTGAACAACAATATCAAATATTATCCACCCATTTATTTTCCAGTCCAAGAAGGTAGCTGTGTCAGCATGCGTAGGCTGCAAAGGAACAAGTAAAGGGTTATTCCATGCTGAAAAGAAAAGAGACGCAACGTTTCAGCTGTGGGGCCTTCTTCGGGTGTGAGGGAGAGAGAAAAACCGGCAGTTGATAAAGCAGGAGAGAGCAAAAGATAGGAGTTGAGAGGAGGCAGGAGCAGGAGAGAAGCAGAGTGGACACTCAGGTGGTGTGAAGCCGAGAGAGGTGAAGAGAGGATTAGAAGGAAACAAGTCTGTAGTTGAGAGAAGGGGGAAGGTGTGATCCTCATGTCAGGATCATTTTGATTTCGGATGTCTCTCTGCAAAAGGAGTTCCGAAACCCCTCTGTGAGAACACAGACGGAGAGATCAGTATGATCATGACTTTTCAGGGAATGTGTCAGGGCTGTGAGGATCAAAGACCTCTCCAAACCCATAGTTTCCCATTTCACCTCTAACGATTTTATGTTCATGGGGTAATGTACTTGCTCGTGATGCAGTAAGTTTGTTTTCCTAATATTAATGTATTTCTAGATCTAGATAAATGACAAATAATCAAGTTGTTTTAGATCATGGTATACCCCCCACCACCACCACCCAGCACGACACATCCGTATTGTCTAATGTCTCGTTTTTTTTTTAATCTCGCAGTGTGATCATGACGGGCTCCTACAACAACTTCTTCCGGATGTTTGACCGCAACACCAAGCGGGACGTGACCCTGGAGGCGTCCCGGGAGAACAGCAAGCCGCGCGCCGTGCTGAAGCCGCGCAAGGTGTGCGTGGGCGGCAAGCGGCGCAAGGACGAGATCAGCGTGGACAGCCTGGACTTTAGCAAGAAGATCCTGCACACCGCCTGGCACCCTGCCGAGAACATCATCGCGGTCGCCGCCACCAACAACCTCTACATATTCCAGGACAAGATCAACTAGCGCTCATCCAAGATGGCCGCGCAGGGAACTGCATCAGCTGGCAACCTGGAAAAAAAATGAAACGACACCCCCCCCCCCCACCTTTTCCCCTGTGTTCTTAAGCAAGCTCTCCTCCTTACACCCAACGCTGCGATCCTGCCTGAATCGGCAGCAATGAGGCGGAGGAGTCCTTCTGAAGGGGAGCGAATGTTTGAAAATTAAAAAAAAGCGGAGAAACTGGCCTAGCTCTGCTGTGACAAGAGGTGCTGATTGGTCGCCAGTGTGAATTGGAGGCAACCGGCACAACCGTCCCTTCACTTTGTAACTCCATTATTTATTTTATTTATTCGTCTTCTGACCTTGGGGTGCACTCTCTTCGTTCACTCGCCTGGCGAGGGCCGGATTGTATGACTGGAAAAATGAAAACAAAATGTAGCAGTTTGCTATTTTTTTCTAAACTAAAAAAAAAATAAATAAAGATGATTAATAAAGCGAAGCGTTTTTTTGGGGCGGCCTGCTGCTCAATGATGTTTTCAGTACTGAGGGGGGGGAGCCAACGCTGTCAGAAGCCTAAGAAGTTCAGAGATCCGCCATGTCTCCCGCCCCCTCCCCTCACTTCTCCCGGCTCCCGCTTTGACACTCACAAGTGGACACGGGGGAAGGCCAACAAAATTTGAATGGACAGGGTTTCTCCCCCCCCAAAAAAAACCCTCCCACCCTCACCACCCCCCTTGCTTTGTTCTGAAAACAAGAAGCTGTGGTGCCTTTTTCTGCTGTTTCCATTCACGCTGGTTGACGAAGGCTTTCGTAAACTCTCGTTCTGCTTCGGAACCGCAGGGCTGCTGACGGTGTCATTGTGCTGAGGCCCAGGACGAGGGGGTGGGGGTGGGAGTCTGTCCAAGGCGGAGTTCCCGGGTTTGCGTGCGTCTCCTGGGCGCTCCGCTCTTCTACTGATTCTGGAGCCCCTGCAGCTCAGAGATGCCCCAAAACCCCGTAGGCGAGGGGTTGTGATTCAAGCGAAAGAGGTTCTAATTTCGGCGCAGGAGCCGACCTGTTGGGTGGTATCCCGCTCATACGGCTTGCATTTCTGTGGTCGCCACAATTTCTGTTGTTAATGCTGCGCGCTTTTGCATCATCAAATTTCCATTTCACTATTTTACGCAGTGTGGGTAAGATAGAGGAGCCCAGCAGTCGTTTCACTGCGATGTCTAATAAAAGGCAAACTAATAATCAGCTGGAGCCAAAATGTTACAAGTTGCTCAATGCTACGTTACAAATACAGGACACTTACTGCACCTCCAGAATCAGCTTCGATTGACGTGTGTTTTGTATCGCTCGTCGCGTTAATTCTGCACGCACTCATGATTTCGGTTTCTGTGGAATTTTTTTTTTCTTTGTGCTTATTTTGTTTTCTTTTCCATGTCCTCCTGTTTAATTTGTTGATGTTTTGTTTTTTGTTTTTGTTTTGGTGAGGGGTCGGGCGAGTTAACCTGTGTTGTCGTTCGCTGCTAATGTCCTACATGTGCTGTCACAGTTGTTTTAGGCGGCTGCTGCCCCCTCACCTCGCCGGCTCCCAGCTTGTCCGTAAAGGGGGGGCGGCGAGGCTCGGCTGGGGGTGTGCGGGGAGGAGCGGGGGGGGGAGGCTCGGAAGAAGATGATCTCGCAATGTAGCCTAACCCGTGACAGAGGGTCTATGATATCAGGGAATTTTAGGTACAATTCCTTAAAAAAAAAACAGACGTCTTCTAAACAACCAAGGTTGTAAACTTCCTAGCAAAACAAAGTTTTATAGCTCCGAATGTATTTAAATGTATTTAATTGTCATGCAGTCTTTATGCTTACTAGATTCCTTGAAGTAAAAAAAACAAAAAAGAAAAAAAAATGATGTGAGTTGTAACTAATAATCGCTGTGGATGTCTCTTCTTTATCTTTTTCTTTCCGGTGAGGGCTGCTATAGCCACTTCACGCTTCTTGCACTCACACACACATACACACCAGCACTTAACGAGAACAAACTCGCAATTTACCCGTAGCAAAGCGCAACTGCCCCGCCTGCTCGGTTCCTACAGACACACGCAGACGAGAGAAAAAAAAAGGCTGGAAAAATCAGACCTGCGCCTTGGGCACGGAAAAAGTAGATCCGAGCTTCTCTGTGGACACTTGCACCAGAGACCAGGGGGTTGGCCCTAGGGTTGCAGGGGTATTTACTCATGTGTTGCTGGTTCCAAAAGAGCTAAGACTCATAAGGAAGCACCATCATAATATCATTTCTTATATCAAAGGAGAAACACTGGGATCTGAGCAAATTTAACACTGATTCTAGACAGTCCTGAGCCCTCATGACCCAGTGCAAGGATGAAACCCTTCTTTTGCATTAGGCACTCAAGGACAGCTTATTTAACAATATATTTCTCCGCATTCGATACATCTTAAATTGGAATCCTGGCTGCAGCCGCGGTTTGTGGCGTTTCTTGTCCACAGCAGGCTCAGATGTCTCGACCAGCGAGGTATGGGGGAAAGGCGAAAGACAGCACCCCAGCTGGCTGCTGCCTCAGTGAAGCCTCAGGCAATGGGGAGGTTAGTCCCCTTGCAGAAACACCAGGCAGCAATGTGTGGTGTAGTGGCTCTGTGGCTAAGGATCTGTGCCTGTGGCTGGGAGGTTGCCAGTTCGTATCCCACGGCTGGCAGAGGAATCCTATCTGTTGGGCCCCTGAGTAAGGCCCTTTACCCCAATTGCTCATGGGGTGCTCTATAAATGGCTGACCCTGTGTTCTGTCCCCAAGCTTCTCTCCCTGTCTGGCTCATGGAGAGCAAGGTGGGGTATGTGAAAAGACAGATTCCTAATGCAAGAAATTGTACAGTATATGGCCACAAAAGTGATCTCTCTGATCTCGCGCTCACCCCTGTCCAGGCTATTTTCTCCTTCTGATTGTGTCCTTAGTTGGTCCTGATCTGTTGTTTCTTGGTTTTTAAAACTTGGTTTTTAAAATGGCTTCCCCATCCACAAAAAAACAACAAATTCCACCCCCCAGCCCCGGGATCTCCAGGAATCTGCGGCTACCGCAGGTCGCTTTGACTTCGCTTTCCTGTTACTGAATCAGAGAGATGGAGAGCAACAAAAAAAAAAGATGGATCTCTAAATGCACTGAACAATTTCAGTTTGACCACTGGGACAAGTGATCAGTTCCATGACACAGGTCTCATGAAATTAAAACACCAGGCACTTGAGCAGACAAATTAGCTAGCTAGAGGGATCAAAACCTCACATGGGTTCCAAGTCATTTTGAACTGATGATGTGACACAATGGAGCAGTGGCTGGCATTTCTGCCTTGCAGAGCTGTGGCCTTGGGTTCAATTCCTGGGGTGCTGTCTGTGAGGAGTCTGTATGTTCCTCCCATGTTCTTGTGTTCCTTCCCACAGTTCAGGAATATGCTGGTAGGTCAACTGGCTTTGGGGAAAACTGGCCCTGGTGTGAGTGTTTTTGTGTCTGTGTGCCCTGCAATGGACTTGTGTCCCCTGTATTGTGACAGTCCAACAGGTTTCATGGGTCTCTTCGAATCTCCTACATCTGAAGGCCGTTAAAAGCCATTAAATCAGTCCTGTTAAGATGACAATTAAATTAGAGGCTGCGAGCCTCAAGGTTGTGCATGACTGGCGAAAAGAATACACGTGATGGATTTGCAATGTTCATTTCTCAGGCAGCTGATGGATGGAGATGGCAGAAAGAACACAGTAGTTCATCAGGCAGAGGGCTGGAACAGCCCAGCAGTTCCGGGATTAGGAGTGTGTGCCTTCGTACAGAAGAGAAAAAAAGCGATTCTGATGAGAAATTAGCTGACATTTTAGTTTTGGAGGCAGAGTTTCATTAGCAAAATATGTCACATGAGAGCAATTATGTCTCATTTCAAATGACCAGAATCCAAATGGAACCACATCTGCTGTTCTCCATGTGTTGTGTTTCAATTATTTGCATATCCTGCTCTGCTGACTGATGTATGATCACAATTTGCACTGCATGTGGATGCTGGCATTCAGACTCCCTGCCATCTTGTTCTGCTGCCTTACCACGCTGTCTGGAGCTTCTGCTAATGCATTATGATCACATTTGTGTTTTCAATTAAGTCCAACATTTACCGGTTGACCGAGTTCTCACAAACACCTGTTAATAAGTAAACGCAAAGCAGAAAGGGGAAACGATGAAAGACATCTACCCTCAGCATAAAAGAAATTTTTGTAGCAAAGACATCCAATGCCTGAGGAGTGTTTATAAGCACCAGCAGCCATCTTTTTGTCCATCCATCCATTTTTTAAATGCTTCTTCCAGATCAGGGTCACAGAGAAGCCAGAGCCTATCCCAGCAACCAAGAGGCGCAAGGCAGGATACACCCTGGATGGAACGTCTGTCCACCGCAGAGCACACATAGAGAGACACACTCTCACACCAGGGCCAGTTTTCCCAGAAGCCAATTAACCTACCAACATGGCTTTGGACTGTGGGTAGAAACCGGAGCACCTGTGGGAAACCCACACGAATATGGAGAGAACATCCAAACTCCACACATAAAGTACCCCTGGTTCAGAATGGAACCCAAGGGTTGGAAGGCGGCAATGCTCAGCACAGAGCCACCCTCTTCATGCACGATACGTAAGATAACATCCTTGTAGACTTTTAGCCCAGTCCATCCTGGGACCACAAGAACATGATTACAAATGACAGGAGGCCATAGATCTTGAAGAGTATAAGACACACCGAATTATTTATTACAGACTGTGGCAGGACTTGAGTATGAATTAGAGTTTGACGGTAGCAGAGCTGGAGAGCGATGAAACGCAGAAGTTTGTTTTGCTCACAGAAGCCAGAAGGCTTAACGAGCTCTCTTGCTCAGACAGGGTAACCAACCCTTTGAGGCTCATCAGCTGTAACAAATCCTAAGGATAATGGGAAAAGAGCCTAGTTTATACAAGTTCTATATAAGCTGGAAGATGAAAGAATCACTGCATATACCATTTAACAGCCCTGTCTAACAGAATACATGCCTTGTATTATTTAGACCTGTGATTTTAAAAATAAATTCCCCAAAACACACTTGTCGAACTCTAGAAACATCACGGCTGTGCGTGCAGTCCTTCGTAATGAGAAGTAAAAAATGCACAAATCAGATTTACTTTGGCCATATATTTAACAGAAAAATGCTTTACTGCATTCAAACAAAATGCAGAGGGATTTGAGAAAACATCTATTGGATTGTGTAAAAGTAAAGAGATCTGAGGCGTGAATCCCCTGTCTTTTTCTACCCCACTGACCTAGATTTGCTTTAACAAGCAAACTTCATTGTTCAACAATGGTATTCAAAGAAACACTACAGCACACCATTCCAAAAGACTACTGTCATTAGTAAAAGAACAGCCAGTGTCATTCCCAACTCTAAAACCGAGTTTTTAGTTGCTCCAAGACTGACTCAACCAGGAATTCAAGATATTTGCTGAATATCCACTGCTAATTGTGTGTTTCACTAAATTCTGAAATCAAACAGCTTCATTACATTATTTTCTTTCTGCCACCATTATTTAAAAGCTGCCTATTATTACCTGCCGATCTTGAATCTATATTATGTTTATCTATATAAATCTATAAATCTAACTGTCCCATCAGATCAAATAGTAACTGAACAGGTGCCTCGCCTCATAACTGACTGGAATTGTGAACAGCTCATCACGGAAGACAAAAAGAAAGTAGAAACCTGTAATGTAAAAATGAAAACGTATCAATCAAAACGCAGATCAGGCTTACTCGTTCTTATTTCTTTTTCGCGGTTTTATTGTCAGGACGCAACAAGATAATCGATTTAAACAGACGTATCAGAGCAACTTCAAAATGCCATTCTGTTTGAACGTGTCCGGCTTTCCTGAAACCAGATAATCCAACGACAATACACACCAGATAATTCAAATGCGTTCTCTATTAAGAATTTCAAACCACGTTTGGAGCTGCTGTCCCAACGAACCATAAGGAAAGAGCGCCACCGAGTGATACAGTATTTCAGCGGTACCCAATATTGTAAAGAACAGTAAAATGGATATATCGTAGTATTGATTTGCAGCGAGCAGTGAATACGGGCGTATGCAGATCTTGGATGAATGAGAGTTTGGGATATCCGCTGTGTTTCAGAGTGTAAAAAAGTCTTTATAAAAGCGATGCAAAAACTGGTACACTAATATCACGTGTGCTGCGCATACAGTTATAAAGTTGCTTTGCCTTTAAATGCACTGTGTAGAATAATAAAAATGTGACTAATATAAATAAAACAATGGACGAAGCTTCACTAAGGCGCCAGTAATAAAAGCTAAAACTCGTTAAAACGTCATCAGTAATTATTTCTTAAGCAATTGTGATAAAATAATAACTCGACGCCGATTGAAGATTGCGGCTTTATCCATATAGCATTTCTAGTTCAGAAGAGCAAATCTGAATTTGCTTACAGAACACAGGCAGTTACTGAAAACGTTATTAAAACTTAATGTGCCCCCACAAAAGTCAGCCTCGCTTTTGTGCACGAGATTAATAATTTACATTTAATATCCCATTCTCCCGCAGAGGGGAAGACAATTCTAAGATGCCCAAATATTTTCAAATGTAGACTCACGTAATCCTACTTTGTTTGAGAAATAATTATAAATACACCTACCTTTCAAGTCTCACGAAATTATGACAACATAATTTTGCTAAAGCGCCAGTCTTAAAATGAAGTAAACAGGCTTCAGAAGGAAATTGATTAATCTAAGACTAGAAATATCTCGGCTGCAGCAAAGATGTATGAAAAATCGCCTCTTTTATAAAACAGCGCTCTGGTAGCGGAATTTGCCTCAGTGATAAGATTTGTTTTAAATACGCGTCACCCTGTAATGATTTTAATTGGCCTGGGAGGCTGAGGCGGCGAGACGGACTGCTGATGAGCCGGATCAGGGTGTCTGTCAATCAAAGCCTTGACTGTATAAATCCTTCCTCCCACCTCGCTGCCTTCATTTTTGAAAAACTCACCAGTCCCATACGCGCCAGCGTCAAAGCACATCTGAATCCATCTGCAACTGAACTCTGTGCCGTACTCCAAAAGCAACTTTGATAACTTTTTTTTTACACCATTCCCGCGTGGGTTTTGATTTTGTTTTCCGCCTTTTCAGACGCGATGGATAAGTTACCGGCGAGCAGTTTCAACTTCAGCACCGCGAACAGCTCCGCGCACAAACCCACTTTCCCCGAAGGTGGCGGCTATCAGCACCTGGACTCCCCCGAGCTGAAGGCTCTGATCCCGGCGGTACTGGGCGTGATCTGCGCGCTGGGCTTTGCGGGTAACCTCACGGCCATCGGAGTCCTGGTGACCAACGCCCGCAAGGGCAAGCTCTCGCTCATCAACTCCCTGATCCTGAACCTGACGCTCGCCGACGGGCTGGTGCTGGCGTTCGGGGCGCCCTTCAAGGCGGCGGCGTACGCCAAGGCCAGCTGGACGCTGGGGTGGTTCGTGTGCAAGACGTGCGACTGGTTCCTCCACTCGTGCATGGCGGCCAAGAGCTTCACGGTGGCCGTCATGGCCAAGGCCTGCTTCAGGTACGTGAGCAACCCGACCAAGCAGGTGACCATCCGCTACAAGACCATCCTGTCCATTCTCCTGCTCTGCTGGCTGCTGGCCTGCCTGGTTCCCCTCCCTCACTGGCTGTTTGCGACGCTGAGGCGCGAGGGGGTGGGGCTGCTGTGCGTCCAGGCCGTTCCTGCGTCTGCCTCCGACTTCATGTCCGTCTACGTCTACCTCTACCCCCTGGTGGCTTTCTGCCTCCCTCTGTGCTTCGCCCTCCTCTACTTCTGGAGGGCCTACAGGAGGTGCCAGCGGAGGGGCACCAAGACTCAGAACCTGAGGACTCAGATCCGCTCCCGGAAGCTGACGGTCATGCTGCTGAGCCTGGCCGTGACCTCCGCGACCATGTGGCTGCCGGAGTGGATCTCCTGGGTGTGGATGCGGCACGCGGCCCCTGGGGGCCCCGCCCCGCCCCCGCTCTTCGCCCTCTCCTCCCAGCTGCTCATGTTCTCCATCTCCCTGGTCAACCCCCTCGTCATCCTGTCCATGTCCGAGGAGTTCCGGGAGGGCTACAAGGGCCTGTGGCGCCGGCTGACGCTCCGGAAGCACCAGCCCCAGCAGAAGCAGGGGCCGCAGGGGCCGCAGGGGCCGCAGGCCTCACCGCCGCCGCCCAGCCCCCGGCCGGAGGCGCTGTCCAACGCCGCGCCGCCCCCGGGTAACCGGCCCGACGAGGAGCCAGAGCCCGACAGCCCGCCCAACAAGGACGGCATCGTCCTGCCCGACGTGGAGCAGTTCTGGCACGAGCGCGAGGCCGGCTCCGCGGACCCGGAGAACGACCCCGTGCCCTGGGAACACCAGGACCCCTCGGAGGTCAAATAAGGCCCGGGGTCGCCCCCGGCAACAGGAGCAGCAAACAAGGACAACCGCCCGACGTTCACTTGAGACCTTGTCGGCAAACACAGCCCGTGACCAATCCACCCAACCCGTTAGTCTGTACGCCACGCGGCTCTTACAACTTCTGTACATAGTTAACAGCTTCAACTGTGCCCGTAAATATAAGAATTGCAATAGCCCTACAGTTATGGTGTATGCATGATGTACCTCTGAACGTAGCTGTATCTAATGTAAAGAAGTAGAACCTCTTTTTCCGTGTAAAGAACTCGTTTAAGATCGTTGCCCAGCCAAAGCAGGGCCTCGGCGCGGGAAGTTATGTTGTCATAGACTTGAGTGTGAAGCACAAGCCTCAGGATTGCGTTTCAGACCAATAAAAAGCGCTTAGCCCGTGTAAGACATACAACACGATCTCCATCAAAAGGACTATACATTAGTTTCTGTAAATACACCTCACACTTGGCGGCAGCACTGTAAATTGAAGGCAGCACACTGTAAATAGCAATTTCTACACATTCAATACTTGTACGATGCATTTAAATAGGAAAAAAAGTGTTCTGCAGTATCCAGTGTCTTTGTAAAAACGTCACTTTCTGTATAGCATAGCAGTGTGGTTTTGTGTAACGGTAAGGGGTTCAATACACCATCACAACCAGAATAACAGAATATTGGTGAGCGTTCTGGCGCACTATGGCTGCTGTCACATCATCCAGGTGGGGCTGCACACTGGTGGTGGTGGAGGGGATCCCCATTACCTGTAAAGCGCTTTGAGTGGAGTGTCCAGAAAGAAGGCGCTATATAAGTGTAAGCAATTATTATTATTATTAATATTTGCCTGTACTGTATTTTGTACGTTGAAACAATCTTTCATGGTTGTAATAAAGTATATGCTTGAACTCTGTAGTTGATGGTTTCTCTTTTTTAGGGATGTGATGCTAAAACACATTTCGCTTACTGCGATTGTCAATGAATGCTTTAGGAGTTAAATGTTGACTTATCACTTCTGTTGAAGTGCACAGCAATGGAAAGAGCAACGATGTGCTTGGCTCTATCCAATCCAAATGAAAGGAAGTAATGTTAGAATTAAATGAAGCATTAAGCGGACATGGTTCGCAAATTGTGACCTCTTTGGTCACTATGCTACAAAGAGGGATACTTCTGCCAATCTCCTACTCTTAAAAAAAAAAGGAATCTCAGAAAAATGAAGGGAACTCAGTCTTTCTTAAGAGAGCATGGGAGGATTTGATCTGAAACCCTGAAGGGCACTGACAAGCCAATTTTGCACAATCAGGGAAATTTCTCAGACCTTCACACACACGAGGAAATTAGGAATATGTAGAACAGGGAAGCATGAGGACTTGGACCTGTGCACAAAGGGTTGGAGAGTCTTCTCTGGGAGCAGGTGTGGGGGCTCCCCTAAGGCACTAGGAACCCCCGCTGGAAAAGATAAATCAGGGCTACACATTCAAATCTCGTGCACCTTTCGGCACAGTTAATTAAGTAATTCATTGGGATCAAGGATCAGAGTTAAAAATAGAATCGATTCCTCGCATAATTCACCTGATTCTGAAGCTCTCCCAGTCTTTACACAGGTGACCTGCAAGACTTACTGGGTTGCGGCACTCTAGGGAGAGCACTGTAGACCTCCAAATTAAAGCAATACGTCAAAAAGACAGTAAAGGATATAAAAAGACAAAAGGGTTAAGGAGATGTGAAACATAGAGTCTTTAACATACTACACTGGGTACTACCATGATCCCTCAAGTATTTCACTATGATATGACAGTTTTTTTACTTTTCTTTTCTGTAATGACCAATGAGAGGAATGGCAATCCGGACTTGACTTTCCCCAATTAAGCACAGAGACAGGGTGAGGAGGATCCTGGAGATGAAGATGAGATTTAATTTATATATTATCTCCAAGACTGTGGAGCTGGAATACTACAGCAGCACAGTGAGTGCGGCTAATCCTGTGAGTCCGTGTTGTATAAAATCTGCATCTGGTAAAAATTCACCATGTCTGTGGCTTTGTACGTTGTGTATTGGATGGGCAATGCCTTTCTGTTTTCAGAATTGGAATAAAACCTATACAGAACTATTTACAGAACTGGTACTAGGCTAAAAATGGGATAATGAATCATCTTTCCAGGTAATATCAACCCTGAACCATGCTTTAAAAATGACAAATTTCCTACATGATTGAAGAAAGTTTGTTAGTTCACAGTTTCACCTACATACATTCAGTCTCTAATACACAGATCATTACAGCTGCCCATTTTTAACCACTTTTTCCAATACAGGGTTGCAGGGGGACCAAAGCCTATTCTGGCAAGCATTGGGGACAAGGTAGGATATCACAGGGCACACACACACACAAACACACACTCACAGAAGGACCAAATTTCCCTGAAGCCAATTAACCTACCTCTATGTGGCCAAACTAAAATTTGTTGCCACCATATTCCCAAGGCTTTTGTACATTTAAAAACTAAACTGAACTAGTGCCAAAGTTTTACTAAGACAATATGTTGGACTGTGATCTGTGAGCAGTGAAACCTATAGGGTTTTTATGCTGCGATGTTCTTCCTGCTATACTTCCTGCATCATAAACTTTGTTATTTTGATTAATATGAGCTGTAAGAAGATCAATACAAATAGCAAAGAGTAACGGGGTAACTCCTTCAGCTAAGTACTGTACGTAAATTTACACTCTGGTGTTCAGATAATAAACTAATGTCTGAAGTGTCAGATTGCAGGGATGGGTGACATTTATGGTCACGAGCATCTCTAATAAATAAAAGTTCTTAGGAGTACATAGCCCCTAAAATTGCACATTTAAGCATTCCGGACAGTGATTTATAACAAAATAGATTTTATTTTTCCAAATTTTTTTTACCATACTATGTAATGACTCTCTGGAAGTCGTGTTGTATGGTTCTTGATTAAATTATTCCTGAAAACAATAATTACTAAGATGAAAGAAAGGAGCCTTTTAACAGAATGTTTAAGGCGAAACTAAAACAGTCTAAGCTTAAACTTGGGTTATACATTCTACGATAATATTTAAGACACAAAAACAACAACCATCACGTCAACAATACTGAGCGAGACTGCTGTAGGATGCCCGCCTTCAAGTGTTGGGAAATCTCAGGGACTGACGCTCCTACAGGATCTGGGCCAAACCACGTGATTTAGAAAACTCACGACTTCAAGCACAGCCTTCAAATGAAATAGCTACCAAACTATCCTACACTTAAATAGAATTTACGTCCAACTGCAAAGCGATGTTAAACTAACCCAGCTTCCTCCACAAACATCAATGTAAATGAGAGAAGCAGGCGAGAGGACATATCGGTCACCAGAAAACCCATTGTACACATAGAGGGTACAAGTTCTGAATGATTTTGAATCACTTTAATACAAGTTATAAACTTTTAAATACTACACTCACCAATGACGGCTGCATTTCCCCGAATGGCGGCTGGAGTAAGAGCTAGACTGAAATGATACCAATATCTACCACACCTTTGCCTACAGCAAAACACCTGAAACGTCCAATTCACTATCCAGACTATCTAAAAGTGGACTACCTGAAGTCTTTGTCTTACTTTACAAAACAGTTACTTAGCATTGACTGGACTACATTATATTATATTCATACCTACTACAGGCGGTGACCCCACTTTGTATGGAGCAGAACAGCGATGTAATTTATGGAATGAAGGTAATCTGGACGTCGTCTGTGGTGGAGCACCTCTCCAGCTACTAAAGTATCAACAGTCCAGAAATATTCTAACTTCAGCTTTTCTTTTGGAGGCCTGACAAAACAACGGGCTATAGATTCCCCCTGATGCTCTGTACGTTGCCTGCTGAGATGCAAAACCACGACAGGCTCACGTTTCTCGGAAAATTGGAACGAGCTTCATCGAGCTCCTGTCGAGTGGGATTGTATTACTTTTCTGCTCGTTTGTGCAAGTCACCACAATAGCCTTTTGTCTCCAGTCTTTTGCTGCTCATCCATCTCCCTCTACCTCATTGTAGTTTTCACCGCCAACAGCTGCTACAAGTCAACACAAACTGTCCTTTTCTGAAGGTTTTAATCCCTCTGCTCTCTACATTGTCACATCAGTGCCTGTAAAACGCTTGCAAGATCAGAGGTGTAGAGTGAAAAGTAAATGCAAAATTGTTCTGTGTGCCTTTAAGGTGTATACCTGGTGCGCTTTGTCAAATAAGGGTCTGGTACCTGTAGTTTAAATAGTTGTGATGTCATTTGTTTGACGATAACCCCCGACGGCAGGGGATAAATACCTCCTACTCCTAAATCTCCCCAGGTGAAATGTAGCAAGTACAGGTTAATCCAATTCTGAAACGAAAGGTTGTGGAAGCCTCAACAGGTATGAAGGAGGAGTGGTTGGAATGGGAAAGTAAAAGACAAGAACGGCTGGCGTTTAGGGTCAGGGTCATGGGGAAGAGCATGGAAAACCACAACTGTTGATGCAGCAGTCAGCGGGCGACAGACGTTGCCTTCATCAGCTAGGACCTTGGTTTTTATACCCTCATCATGTGAGATTTAGTATTCACCACATGCTCAAAACCCTACGGTAGCATGAGGGTGTGTGGGACATCCTGCTGGGATGGCAGACAACTGCTGATGGACATTGTAATATTAATACTGTTAACAATAATTGCAAGTTAACACAACACAAAAAATTACTATGTGTATTTTGCAACATATACCCACCTTTTCCTTGGTTTTCATAATTATGTCCAGCACTGTACATATGCACGTTATACACAGCAAATGCATGCAAACATGCACGCAAAACTAACACCAATGCTTTATTACTCACCTTCCTCCACGTGTGTTCCTATATGCCAATAATGCTGCAGTCATGTCAATACACAAATAACTACAAGAACACCAGGTCTGGCAGCAAGGAGCTACAGGGGATTCTAAGTATCTGGACCCATGTTCCTGATGCCAGTGCCCTGGGAGCTTTTAGAAAGCACGAATGGCCTGAAACCGCTTCACTACCATGCATCCAAACAGTCTTCCCCTGCTTCACAAGAGCGCAAGAGAGGGTGCATCTAGGACCGTCAGTGGTGTTCTCTGCAGCTGCGCTACATCCCATTCAGAAAAACACAAGCAAAACAAAAGCAGCGGGAGCCTGGTTATAAAAAAAACAAAGTGGGAGGTTGCCTTTATTCCAGTAAACTTGTACAGAAACATAGCAACAAGTCCAAATTAAACATTATGACCGTAGAAACATTTAAACATTCAAACTGTATTGGTACAATGACGACTCTTTCAAAAGGCCGCCACCTGCACAGCCATCTGTCACATGAACGACTGAATATATATATAGATATATACATACCCATTATCAAATTCTTTTTACAGGTTGCAGAACCACAGATGTTGTAACAGCAATATATATTCACTTCTATATATATTTGCTTGTGGGCAATCCCTTCTGAAATAACCTGGTTTTCATCGTTACCTGGAATAATTAATCCGAAACAGCTTGCGTTCCCGAGCGCTACCGTATTGACAATGATCACATTTGGTTTCTATAAATACGGGGATATTCCATGGTGTGACACAACATACAGTTAATACTGTGCGTTTACACGTCTGCTGGATGGCTCATGCATAGCGCGCCGAGGTGGAGGGCGGCAGGGGCCGGCCGGCCGGACGGGCGCGCACCGTTACTTGGTGGAGCGGCGCGTGGGCTCGGACGCCGTGGGGGGAGGGGGGGGCCCCCGGCGGTCCAGGTCCTCGATGTACGCCATGATGAGCTTGCGGCGCTCCTCGGGCACGCAGTCCAGCACCAGGTACCGCTTATCGTTCTGCAGGATCTTTTCAACGTCTTTCAGGTGCTGGTCTGACTCCTGTATCAATTTCCGGGATCTGGGCGTTTTCCGGCACGTTGGGGTGGACAACGAGACGAGAGACGACAAACACAAACAAAAAAAACCCTTTCAACTTAGACCGACACTTTCACAGAGTGCGATAAGCTGTTGAAGTGAAACACACTTGGCAGCAGTCAGCAGGAAACATAAGTGTAAGTGCTGCTCCGTCCGAGATTAAAACGAGGGGCCCCATTAGCAAGACTTCAGACGCTACAGCAGCGAGATCAGAACGAGACATTTTTTTGCAGTAAAAGCAGAAGCCAAAGTTTTAAGAGGATTCACATTATCTTAGTTAACATTCCCACGTGAGGAAACGGAGATGTACTGCAGGTGTTAGGATCTTTGCACTCCCACCCCTGATCAAGAACTATATGCCCAAATGGTTAAGCTTGGCTGGACTACAACACACTTTGCTCTGCAAACCAGAAACGTTGCTCACCTGTATGTGATGAACTTTGTTTCTTTCAGAAGCGTTCTGAAGTCTGCTTTGGCTGTGATGTATTTGTCTTTGATGTAGTCTTCAAACTCCCTCTGTTTTTTCTGAAATATGAAAGAATTCAGCACATTAGGGTTTGTTTCGACACAATGACGCGTTACAAGGGAAAACGTGCGACTAGCTGGGACGCAGAGTATTGCAAGCAATATGAGAACCCATGCCCACATCACAGATAAAGCCAGGGGCTAGTGGCAGGGCTCTCGTTGGCCTTACCCGGTCGCTACTTGAAAACTTGATACAGCGAGGGTCTTCCTTAATAATCTTTTTCACTTCTTTCCACGTTGTTGTTAGCGTTATCTGAGGAGAGAAAAAAAGAGGATACGTCTCAAATTTTTGGAAGCAACAAAAACTTAAGTAAATCATGATGTGCTTGGCCCTTTCCTGCCACATTCTAACCTCACTGACCCCAACTCACGTGGACATTATGCGCGATGTGAGCATAAATTAGCCTTAAAATTCTTAATCAAACACGAGTCTGGTTTCTTGTCAATTCTACGTGCTCTGCTTCCTTCATGACCCATTATAAATGAAAAATGTAATTTTTGGAAAAGAATGAAGGACAGTGCCGGGACTAGTCTGCGACTCCAGACTAGCGTGAAGCCTTGCGCTCTGCCTTACCGACGTGGTTTCGTCCAGCAGCTGCCTGAAGTGCTCCTTCTTCTTCTTGGTGAGCGACTCGATGTGCTCGTTGAAGAGCTTCTCCTTCTCGTCCCGCTCCAGCAGGGATGCCGACTCCCAGCGATGGTCCTTTCGTAGCGTCCGCCGGGTGTCCGACCAAGAAACGTCTGAGGAGCGCACCTGCAAGAGGATAACATGCTCCATCAAAGCCCAGGCACACGCACTCCGGGCGGATTTCTCTCCCAGAACAGAAACTGCGTGGATGAGACAGACGAGATCCTGTCCTCTTAACTTTAAAATATTCTTTCGGACCATAGGAAACTACAACTCTGAGTGTCGGGGGCTGGGGGGGAAGGGGGAATTCAGATTTCCCTCTAGGCCAACCCTCCTAGAGGGCTAGAACCAGCAGCAACAGCCCAGCTAGAGGGCTGCTAATGGCCAGTCTCCTTCGCCCCTGCCGTCAGATAATGATGCAAATATTTCAAAGCTTCTGCAAATCAGAGGAATCTGAATGTCAGTGAGGAGTTATAAATAAATAGGGGGGAAAACGTGGCAGTTTGATACTCAATTCTACAGCAATAAAAAAACTGGGAAGCCCCGACTGAAGTCACTGGTTCTCGATTGAAAGGATAACGATTCAATTATAATGAGCCACAGTTTGGAACATCCATCACTGTGCCGTAATGATCTGTGACCTCTCCAACAAAGAGGTGTGGTGTGCAAGAGCTGATAATGATTATATTCTACCCTGGGAGCAAAAGAATTAGAGAAAAAGTAAATTAAATTTGGCATTGTCAGAAGTCACCCACGTAAGACACGGCAATATGCACCGTATATATAATACATTTAGCACGGGTGATTCTGTGCTGCTGGAAAGTATCTGTGAGAGCGATTTGGATGTTTATGTAGATGATTTTAGTCCTTATCAAGACAACATGGGGAAATAAAGTAAATGCTTGCATATATCCAAAAAGGTGTGCAGGTAAAATCCAGGAAAGTTAACAAGAATGTTTGCTAGTGTCAGGGGATTGTTCATTATGGTGGTGAAACATGATCCAAATATCACATTCTGAGGAGTACAAAAAAACAAACAAAAGGGAAGTCGGAATAAACTTCTTTTCTCAAAGAGAAGTGGATGCCTGTAACTGGTGAAGGTATAAAATTACCATGAAGACTTACTATGGTAAGCTTTAATAATGGCCGATTCTTGAGCTGAACCCAGGTAAAGCAGTCCTCACCATATCGGACAACAGAGCCTTGAAGTGCTGGATGGCCTCCTCTCTCTTGTGCTGCTCTCTCTCCCGGTCAATCTCCTTGGTCTGCTCGGAGCGCGCTTTCTGCACTTCCCTCTCCCTCTCCCGCAGGCTAGCCTCGATCCGAGCCTGCCGTTCCAGCTCCTTCTCTTTGTCCGAGTCGAAATTCTGAGCCGCAAGACAAAAAAAAGCCACCTTAGTGAACCATGTGGAAAAATATTACCCACCTCCTCCCGACCTCCACAAGCTCACAGTACCCACGAGCAGTAAGTATAGACCAGACGAGATGAGCTCACACCCCATTCCACCTCTCCAGCCACTGTAAAGAGGTGATCACACACTAACAGCAAAATTACATCTATAATAATGCTTCTGTCATATGGAAGATGACAAATGTAACAGCACAAAGATGCTCTTTAAAGTAGCATCTTCAGTGCTATGTCTGGATGATGTTTCAAAATTTGAACAATGTCACAGCCAAGTGAAGGGGGAGACAGTCAATTTCAAGATGAAAAGCATATTAAAATGAGAAATGCCAACCTTAGCCTGTTTCTCCACGTACTGCTTGAATAACTCTTCCCTCATAGCCGAGCTCTCCACTGCCTTGTAACGATGATCGCTCTCCAGTTTGTCTTTCACTTTGCTCCAGCGCAGCTGACCATCAATGTGGTGGTCTGACAGCAGCTCGTAGAAATCATGCTTCACCTTTATGCATGGAGACAATAGAGGATGGCACACAGGCAATGAGAAGGAGGAAAATAAGCTTCTCCATGAAAACATCTGAACAGATGTACTTGTGTCTTAAAGGGTGCATATAGATAAGCATAGTAAAAGAATATCTGACTTAACAACCAACCAGTTTGGAACTCTCAGTTGTAAAATCTCAAGCTACAGCTCCTGCACTGCACAGGTCAAAATTAGACCTACAGACAAGCACATCTGCAAGAACCAGTCCTTTGGAGCAATGCAAGCTCCACACTGCCGCACCAGAGTGCTATCTCCAATTCAAGGAGCGGCGCGTCTTGAAACATCAATACAGGCTTGCAAGTTTCCTGGCAAGTCGTAAGAGCTTGCCTGCCCTGAACAACGCACACTCCACCCTGGTGGAGCTCTGCCAGTTGTTTCGTTGTCTGGGGAAAGCCTAGTCGCGGCTGGCCAGCAATGTGACCTAGGTTCGAACCGGCAAGATCACGCTACAGCTCTCAACGAGCACCTTTACTGGTCGAGCCATGCAGGAGTCTCCAACATCTCACCTTTAACTGGAACCTAAACTCAGCACCCACGGGTCACACAGCAGGGTTTTATTAAGAGGAAAAACAGGCACTTGAGAACTGAGAGGGCTGTATACCTTGGAAAAACTTAATGCATCTATAACATTTGCGATGTTATCATAAAATGAATTAAGTTAGCATAACAGGACTGATTTGTTTTAATCGTGCCAGAGAAATCGGAAGACAAGGTACAAATCCTCAGGAATAAACCAGAGGCGGAAACGCTGGAGACTGGTTAAGCGTGTCCAGAGCTGTGTATGGCCCCTTCAGTGTATTTATACATCACCAATTTCAGTGTAGGAACGGGAGAGGGTGGTTAATTGTGGCTGCGAGACTTGTTGGAACGCAGACCGCAGCATGTCTGTGGTGTGCAGGGCTGGGATCCAGGCTGAACAACTATGTGTCTGGTAATGAACTCCTCCGCTGACCCCCAGCCTCCCCACTCTGCCCCCCCACCTGCTCCCCCCTGCCAGGTCACCCTTGCCATTCCTCTTCAGGCGACATTTCAGACTCATTAATCTTTAACATGTGACCTTTCATTCTGAGAGGCAGTCTTTTTTTTACATCTGAACTGTTTACCCTCACGATTAATATGCCTGCTTAAGTGCAAGGCTTTAAACCTAGATAAAAGCTCATTTGCAGAGTGAGGCATAGAGATGCGTAGGAACGGTTATTTTTTTAAATGGAAGGTGATCACAAATTAGTTTCAAAATATCAGTATTGCAACTTGAGAGTCTTTTAAGATCTTCTGACCTTAAAAAGCATAAAAGTGATTAAATGCAAGAGAAAAAAAGTCAAACTGTGCAATATATACACATAGTACTCTGCGTGGTACTTACATACAACAACAAATATAAATGCATCCAATACATTTCAAGTACTAATTGCTACAGATACGTTGAACAGGCATCAAGAGGAAATTTTTTTTTCTCAGAAGAGAACCAAACGATCTGGAGAAACAAGCACACCAAGATATACTACCAAGGACACCAAGGTATAGTACCAGCAGTGGAATTATTACTGCCTTGCACATTTCAGCTGAACGAATCCAGTCACTCCTTAGAAAAATCACCCCTTACTTAATAACACCCATCAGCCAAAGAATGGGATTCTTTCTATCTGGGCCCTTCTACGCAATAGGAGTCAGACAGGTACGTGAGCTAGACCCATCTCTTCGCAGTGAAGCAGACTGGCTGCCTTCCACTGCCAAGGAAAATATTTATGAGAACAATTACAAACGAGAGGAGGCTATTCAGCCCATCAGACTCGTATGAGAGTCAGTAGTTAATTGATCTGACGAGCTCATCCAGTCCTTTATTGGAAAAACCCAGATGACTGGTTTCAACCACAGGGCCAGATAGGTTATTCCACATTCCCACAATCCTTTAGGAAAAACGCGCCTCCTGTTCTCAGTTTTAAATGCACTTCTACAGTTGCCACCTGTGACGTCTGCTTAATGTTTCACCGTACATTGTGAAGAAGTCTTCTGGGTCGACGCCCAATACCCTTAAGGATTTTTAATACTTGTACCTGTTCCCCTATCCTGCAGGCTGTCACTGTAGGACATTACCTTAAACTCCTAAACGTATCTGGTTACTCTTCACTAGACTGATTCAAAATAAATCGGATGAATTCTCTATAATACGGTTAGCATACATACATTACATTCTAAATGAGGCCTTACTAGTGCCTTATAAA
This sequence comes from Atractosteus spatula, assembly GCF_055471065.1. NCBI lineage: Eukaryota > Metazoa > Chordata > Actinopteri > Semionotiformes > Lepisosteidae > Atractosteus > Atractosteus spatula. The sequence continues at coordinate 29,738,333 of NC_142719.1, forward strand.
AATGTAGCATCTTTGTTAAAAAATAAATGATTTTAACTATATATCCTAAATTTGTTTGCCCTTTTATAGCTTTTCCCCACTTCATCTAGATGTAAATAAATGTGTTCAACACCCAAATTCTTTCATAAGTAACCTTATCTCAGGTTCTCCCTTTTGTTCTTACAGTATACAAAACCCTGCACTTGTCTACAGTAAATGCCATTGGCCAGGTATTGGTGTAGTCTTGAATTTCAGCTCAGTATTCTTACATTTGCTGCATTTATTAACATTTGCCAAATTTCTAATCTGCCAATTGGAGCAGCATATTAGCTGTATCAGAATCGAGATCATTCATATAAATTAGGAAGAGAACTGGTCTTGGTACAGACCCTTGTGGTACTCCACTAATGAAGCTACCACTCTATCTGTACTCCTTTACCTAAATGTAGTGTTCCTTTATTTGTACTGTTTTCTATTTGACAATTCTCAATCCAACTGATTAAAATCCGATCCAAATAGGGTGCTCCTGTGTGGAGAAACAGCACTCGGGCTCCATGTCAGGGTGACACATCTAGCAGTCCTATGCTGTACGGCACCTTCTCCGAGTCCGCTGTTCTCGCTCATTAACCCATGGGCACAACCGAGCGATCTCTGGCCTTACCTTCTCTCCCCGCGTTTTGGAGTCCTCCTTCTCCTTCTTTCTGAGAGCGGTCATGAACTCTATGAATATGGCCTCACGGTCCTTCATCTTCTCGATGGCTTTGAACCGCGACTCCTTTGCATGCTTCGTCGCAAACTCACTGAAGGTCGTCCTATGGGGTTAGGAGGATGCTCATTATAAAAGCTACTACTAGGTTCCATCTTAACAGTGAATATAGTTTGTAATGTTTTTGACACACCGCAAAATGTCTTAGCTTCAAATGCTGCCAACTTCCTCAATTAAAATAACTCCTAATAACACTGGGATCTGCATCAATTCCTAAACCTCTCCCTCAAGTCTCTGATAATGGGCCACATCTGCCTTGTACAAGGCTTTCCAATGCCTGCTCTTATTTAATGCAGCCCTCGGAAAATCCTGCACACCCCTAGCTCTGCTCACCGGGGGTTCAGTTTGGCTTCCTCCATCATCCGTCTGAACTCCTCCTTGGCCTGCATGATTTTATTCTTCTTCTCCTTCCTCTCCTCCTCCGCCCTGGTCTTCACATACTGGTCGAAAACCTGCAAGGGAGGAAGACCCACAAGAGGGCAGCCGATTCCGTCAAGGGGTCCGGATTTAATCTCGTCGGCATTAGAAGATAGCAGAGGTCACAAATGAATGGAGGCCATTTGGCCCACCTTGCTCATGCTGGCATCTTAACGATCCAAGGATCTCCCCAGGCCGTCTCCCGACGGATCCAAAGTAATCCACTCTAACAGCGTGGCTGGGGAGTGTGCTCCAGACACCCACAACTCCAGCTAGCAGAGATGAGTGCTTCCATAAGTCACTTTATCATCACCCCTTTGCTTTTCCTTTTTTTTTTTTTGGCAAGTATAGCAACCTAGTGCACTGCGGCCTCAGCTCCAAAATATGCAATGAAATTACAAGACGAACTCCACCAAAAAAAATTCAAGGGTTGGACAAAACAGGACATTTGGTGACACTCTGGCTTCAGTACAGCCAAGCTTTACTCTTACTCTGTGAATGATACCTTATTACGCTAAATGCCTTGATGCTGTATTAGGTGGCACATCATAGGTAGTTTTTGGCGTTTAAGAAAAACATACCTCCCTTTTAAAGGCAATCAGCATTCACTGCCCCTTCACTAGATCCCAATAACCTGGAACTAGAATACATTTTAGCAAAATGTTCTCATACATTCTGGATGCAGAATGTTTTCCCCCACCATTAAGCATTTGTTAAAATATTTCAATACCGAATATGGAAATTGCGAACTTGTCGAAAAGAATTCCGGTTGGGAGGTTTTGTTCAACAACTGGCTAAAATAACATGCAACTAAACAGACAAATCGGCTGGTAAACTGCAGGACTGAAACATGCTCTGGGATCAGTATTCAGCATCGCGTCACCCGTAAAGTATTCTTTAGGGACTGCTGAATCAAAACAGGAGGCGAGATTTAAGTCGAAAATATCTTGCCTCATTTTGCAATTAACAAATTCGGTGCATTTCGGGTTTTTATCTGGGAAACAATCTGCCAAAATATAAGTTTAAAAGGGACGCCATTTGTAAAAACAATACAGGGCACTGGTAATCTAAAGACTTGGGAGTTTTCATGTGAGCCCTGCTGTACACGGAAAGTGAAATGTTTGCAAGAAGACAAATCTTGGTCGGCTTCTTTTACCTGCTTCCTTTCCTTAGGATTGAGTAGTAGATATCGGGGATCAAACACAATCTTATGAAGCTCCTTTTCCCATGTTGAGAAGGCTGAAACCTGAAGCAAGTGGGGGGACAACAGAAAAATAGGTCTATAAAACAAAGATTAATTAGGTAATTATAACAACCACTCTTTGCAGCAGGTAACCTACTTGTACTTGCAGCCTGCGGAGCCCTAAGAGAAGAAGGCGGGCATGTGCGTTTCATCACTGAAGTTATCATCTCTAATAAATGACTAGCAGTGGGGAGTGTGGTTGAGCTTTATCACACTAATTGGCGCAGACTGGCGCTATGTAATTAAGCCAAAGGCTTTCTCTCCAATTACTCATTAAAATACCTACTGCAGTGTGCCATTTAAAAAAAAATAACGTTAAAAAAAATACAGTCAGCCAGAGGCCAGGCCTTGATGTTTGGTCTTTTGATATCTAAAAATGTCTTTTTATCTCTTCTTTTAGGGGAAAAGAAAAGTAGCAACCTTTCAGCCTGACTGTTTTTTTAACTGGGTATTAAACAACCTGAAATCAAATGTCACATCAGCACAACTGCTACAATACATCACATCCAATTGAGGAAAAACAAAGCCGAAACAAGTGCTGGCCCTGTTCTTCATTGTTACAATACACAAGAAACATCTAACAATCCGTTTGCACCTTTTCTTTGAGGATCTTTTGAGAACTCCCCATCTGGCCTTATTAAATATGCAAACTGGGTACAAAAAGGGTAATGAAAAGGGGCTGGAAAAAACACTATCAACTTTGATTTTTGGGTTAAGGCCTCAAAAAGCCTATTGATGTGACCTGCTTTGCAATGAGATGCCATGACAGAAGATATTATAACGTAAATAAGAGAAACAAAACACTGAAAATAAAGAATGAGCAAACCACAAAGAGAAACTGACATGTTATTGTTGTGATAAGCCAAAAGTGACTAGAATTTTGTAAACACCATGGAGCAGAAGAAAATCCCATTACATAATACTTAAGAAACCATGGAGGCTGTGAAAAAAAATAAGTTTAATAGATACCCTTGCCCAACATTGATTCTGAATTCAAGCACAGCCACTACTAGCTGAGCAATGATAGTCAGGCCCAATGCTGAGCCTTGACATAATAAAGTGGGAAAGGCTCGCCAAAACCCTGCTAAAAAAGGATCAAAATCATCCAACGGTAGAACTACCAGTAAATCAATACTCTCGAGAAAAGACACAGGCATCGGGTGGTAACAGAATGTCACAAATCTACTTTCCAAACTCCAAAAAAACTAAATTCTCTTTTCACTTATAAAAGAAACAGAATGAAAGAAACCCAGATAAAGTGGGGAAGGAAAAAAAAAACAAGGTAAAATAAAATCAATACCAAAAAAGGTTATGAATATTAACTGAAGATTGTACCTTCATTGGCTTCCATTTAGATTTATGTTTTTCTAACATTACAGAGCTGGTTACACAATTGCGGTTGGATTGAAGTATTTTACCCCTCTCTCCAGCAGCATGTCCTTGAATTGTTTCATGCGGGCTTCCAGGGGCACAATGGCCCGCTCTCGGGCGGCTTTGATCTCTGCCTCCATAGCTGCCTCTTTCTCTGTGTCCGCCTCTTTCACTTCATCCTTCCTGCAACGACAGGTACACCCGTCAGCCGGGGGGGTGCGGGGCAGCTGGGGTGGGTCTGGGTCTGGAGTGAGGGGGCCGTATGGCTACCGTCCTTGCAAATGTGGGACACTTGCGAGAGTTGAAACCAAACTGACGTTTTCACAGGACGTGGAGTACTGTAGAAATGACACTCAATTTTGAAAAATTACCAGAGGCCAGGAATTTAATCCAAAAGCAATATCTGGTTTTCGACAAGTCAGTAATCAGGTTTTGGGTGAAACAAACTGGCATCGGAAACTGTAAACACACACAACACCAGTGTGTTGAGTAAAACTGTTCCCCTTGAACGGCCATGCTAACTCGTCACTTATGTCCAAGAACAAGCCTCAGTAATATTACTCCTCTGGCACCCAAATCAAGCAAAGAATTTCTTCACACAAGAGCAGGCATTACCTTAGAGGCCCAGGCTGGTCAGATCAGATCTATAGGCGTTACCTGTAAAATATCACCCGTGCAGCAAGAACACTGTTTGGGGGGAGAAAAATGTGCTGGCTTGTAGGCTCAAAAGGCACTGGAAACTGTAACAGCTTGGGAGACCTAAACATTAGGGACTTAAAGAACACATGGTCCCCTTGAGTGGGATGTCAAAGACCATCAATCTGAACTCGCTTGACACCAAAGTGATCAAAATAGGCACAGACCAGTCGATCAATCAGATCTTGTTTTGCAGAAGGTACGCTTCCTGTTCAGCTCCATCTTTTCAACCTGTCAGCCCGCTAAAACACTCAACTACCAGGAACACATCTTCATCTTAGAACAATGAATTCTTAAATGGTTGTTTCTTTGAGGTGCAGAGCCGCCAAATATTTCATGTTACTCACTTTACGATTCATGCAACAAGAACATTTTGACATGCACCTTAACAAAATCAAAGTTTTAGGGTAAAAAACCCCAAGAACTAAGGCAGGTCTTGAACTTTGTGCTTGGTAGGTTCCACACAAAGATGTGTCTTGGGTGAAGACACTAGATTAATTCATTTAGGAAATATAACTCTCCCACTTCCTGGTATACTTACTTCCTCTTCTTTGCCTTTACAGGTTCATCATCCATCGCTTCCTCTGCTGCAGATTCCAGCTCCTCCTTACTAAGCCCTGCAGTGAATTTAACAAGTCAACTTTAGCTTTATTCACAGACAACAGGCGGCACTGAAGGACCTGGGATGACAAGGCAGTCATGTCAGAGGAACAACTTGACTAGGAACACAAACGTAAAAAAATAAAAGCATTTTCATGAGCAATTAAGTCATCAAACCAGCATGCTGTACAAAAAAAAAATCAACATAACACAAAATGGCATCATAAAGGATTTCATCAGTTTTTCCCAGTTCATTCCCCTAAAGCTGCAGTGTAGCACTGACAAACCTGACGCATCAGAGCAGCTCATGGGTTGCTAAACCCTTTGCGTATATGACAATCTCACCCATTTTCCGGCTCTCATCCAGGCCCTTCTTGTGCGGCGGCTCCTGGATGATCTTGTCAACATCGGCTCGGCCCACCAGCTCCTCGGGCCGGTCCCACATGGAAAGGCGAGTGGTGGGGTTGTAAAAGAATACCCTGTCATCCCCAGTCCACACCACACACCTGCAGGCACACAAAGCAGGAGTTGGAAATTTCAAAGGCATTTCTCAGTGAGCACATGGAAACAAAAGGAACAGCCTACAATGTAAGATAGAAGTATGAAACGGAAGCCTAAGAAACACAAGACTTGTTACGTACTGAATCACTGGCTTCATTTATTGTTTTACTGGCATGTTCAGATGCTGGATTACTGAAAACTCAGACCTAAAGATACTATAGTTCACATACCTTCTATTTTCCCCATCTATTGAAGATTATACAGCAGCCACACACACTAGTCTATTAGTCAGTTAGTAATTGATATGAGAATTTCAATGGTTGCAAATCAAAATTAATGGTATTTCTAAAAACACATACTAAGTTATGGTCATTTTGGACTAAATCAAGCCAGGCTTTCAAGGTTGGGTTAAAACTTTAAATCACCTCTAAAAAAAGAGCATGTAAAGGAAGATGAACAAAGGCCAAGCCCTAGCCCTCCTGAAAGAGGTGTCTGACTAGGGCTAGAGGGCGTGCATGCCCAGACAGGATGAGTCGTCCTCAGAAAGGCCTACCAGGGTGTTCCTGGGATGGGGGACGTGGCCACAGGCTTCGCTTTCTGAGCTGCTCTCTCCTCCTCCGTCATCTCCTCCTCCTTCGGCTCCTGAAGGACACAGTGTCACAAAGGTTAGGAGGGCAGCCCCACATGCCCTTGCTGGCATGGTGGACTCGAAACATGCCCTGTTCACCACATGCCCCAATTCCCAACTTTGTGAGAAGCGCCATGTCTTCTAGATGTACTCAGTAAAGTCCCTCAGCTTGAAACAAATCAGAATCCCTAACAATTTACAAACATTAGACCAACTGAAACATAGGTGACAAGGGATAAAAAAAACTATCATTTTAAGTTTACTTCAGATTAACTTAGTCAGTTCTACTATTTCTAGTCATCTCCAGCACTTCTGTGCATTGTACAGGAATTACGGACGTCACTCTCCATAATAACAGTAAAAAAATAAACTAAAACAATATAAAGCTATGGATATAATAATATTAAATGTAGAACTGTACAGTAGCAGGGCAGCCATTAGAAATGTCAAAGCAAACCCATTTGTCTGCTAATTTCACATGCTGGTGGGATTGGTGGTGACAAATGTCTGTTTCTGAGTGCCCCCTGCAAACATGCAGTGACATGAGTCTAGGACACTACACTTCCTATAAAAAGCTGCATTTTATTTCAAACAATAGGAAAAGTACCCTCAGTTGAGGAATATGGAAAGCTACAAACAAAAGGAAGCCATTTGCTCCAGCCAGCTTGTCTGTTAGAAGGCAGTTTTTCCTTCAAAATCATCAAAAAATCTACACCTGCACCATCAACAATATAAAAATGAAATATCATCTAATGTTTTTATTATATAAAATATTTCCGATGCATTATGGGTTAAACAAGCTTTGGGAACTCAGAATTCTATCTGCCACTTCTATGGGAAATACTTTTGCGCTGTGAAAAAACAACCCGCTTTTAACCCGCTGGGGCTTCCTAGATTAATTTTGCATATCAGCCTATTAAATAGTAAATATACATTAATAGAGATTTTCTGCTGTAGTAATTACAAAGTCCTGCTGCGGAAGCTGAACGCAGAGTTCTTCCCAGGGGACTCCATAACCAAGTCAGTCAGCTTACTGAGGGACTGGCTAGGACTATGACCTACGATGGCTGCTTGGACAGGAGTAGGACCAGCGTGCAAAGACATTTCTGAGTGGGGATTGGCTCTTACCTCTTTGATCTCTTTTGGGGGCTCAACTTTAGGCTCCTCCTCCTCCATGTCCATTGGCTCAATCTCCTCCTGCGCCTGTTTGCCGGGCTCTTTGGGCTTCTCTGCTTCTTTTTCTACCATCGGAAACACTGGAAAAAAAAACAGGTTTTCTTGAAGAAAGAAAACCACTATGTATTACGCACTGATGAAACATGATGATTCACACAATATGGGTACAGGACTATGAGCGCTAAGAAATCCATTTAACAGAGCCTCAGCAACAGATCATATTCGCATGAACACTAAGTGACATTAGATGACAAATGTTTTTATGGCTGTTCAATAGATCATTAGAAGCCCCTCTGAAGGACTAGTTGATACATCATGGTGCACATCAGACTAGTGTAGCAGAAATCCTTAAATATTTACAGGAGACTAGACCAAATAAAAAAAGAACTAGCAGTCCAAGTAAGTTCTGGAGAGCTTCAATTCTTAAGGTTCTGTATATAACTGAATATCATTCAGAACTGAAGATCTGGAGACCATGATGACGTAGCTCCATCAAGTCAAAAATGGATTCAAATACATCATTAAGAGCTCAGACAGCCAGGGCCTCTGGAGTGAGGAAAACGGCTCTAGAGGCTGTGCGTGTAGGACGCCTGACACCAGCTGCCGGGCCATACCTTTCTCTTTCAGCTCCTCGGGCTTATCCCAGGTCGACTCCAGGGTCCTGTTGTTGTAGTAGTAGGTCTTGCCGTCCGCAGTCTTGTACTCTGACCACTCCGAAAGGGGCAGCGCCCCCGCGAGGGCAGCAGGGGCCGCTGCGATTGCCACCTGGGGGTGCATCATTGGCACTATGGGAGGAGCCATGCCTGGTAGGACACCTGGGAGAGGTCAAATATCACAAGGGCTCCCATTACAATTGCTCAGTCTGAAACCATTTCACAGAGCCCCATCCCCCCCCCACCTCCAAAACAACACACAGGAAAGTACAGCTTCTACAGGACCAAGGTTTACATTTACAAAAAAGAAAATTCAATCACTGTGCCACACACTGTTGCTGTGATGTATTCATGTACTAAAGTAAAAGGCCCAATCTGACGGTTATATGTTGTCCTATATGTTTTTATTTCTAGCCGTGCATGTTGTATTAGATTTTTTCTACTCTAACAGTAGTTTGCACATGCTTTTGTACAGGTTAGCTGGCTGTTTCAATAGGACAGCCAAATACATAAGGAGAGTGAACTGGTTGAGACCCAGATTTGGGACAACTGCTGTGCATCAATATTGGGATACATAAAGTGTTACAAGCTAGGCCTTTCTGACGAAAATAAGTTTATAAAATAATACCCCAGCTAACTTGTGCTAAATGTTTTGAATATTAAAAATCACTAGCGAAATCTCTTGCTTCTGTGTAAGACTATACCGAAAGCACTGTTATATTGCTATTTATTTTTTCCCCCCGAATAAGGAGCCAGACTGTTTAGAGCTATACATTTCAAACTTAGGCATTAAACTGTCAAATTCCCTCTAAATGAAAAGTGCTCTAGTGAACATGCATGCTCTTCTGTTGATAACTAAGCTTAATTTTTCTTCACATTTCAGAAGGACAGGTAACAAAGAAATAGCTAGAAACTTCAGGATGTCAGTAACAGAAACCACACTAAAGCATGCCACAACAAGATGTTACTCAACACATGATTAAAGCTACATCTAAAGAAAACACAATCTCAAAGCAAAACAAAGGCTAATACCTACATGACATCAGGATCATAAGTTACCACAACAGCAACAATAAGAGTGATGCATATATACAGAAAATCTAGTAGGCTAGCTGATCAAATGTGACAATAACAAAACAGTATCAAACTGGCTAGCTATAACAGAGGAGATCCATCTACCCATCTGGATCAGAAAACCAGGTATCAAAGTATCAAAAAGGATGGGTTAAGACACCCGAAGCCTAAAGTGGGCAATTCATTCATGGAACTGTCAAATAAATAATTGAACTCTTCAAGAAAGGGGCATCTAAACTGTAAATATGATATAAACCTAACATTTACTTCCTCAAAGCTTTGAAATGAGAACTAAGCCCTGTTTCCATCAGTTTCTCTCTACTCGTTTGAATATCTCTCTCCCAATCGCAGCACAGTGCTGCCTATCCCCGACACTGAACGAGAGAGAAGGGAAACTCACGAAGAAGGGCACCTAGCGCGGAAACGGCAATAGGACTCCCATCTGAGCCATTCCAGGTTTTAGAAACTTTAGAAGTTTAAGAGTTAACACCAGAAGCTGTACATTTAGCATAGCTTCTGATATAAGTCAGGACGGACCGACAAGATGAGGCTGATGAGTCTGTCCACTGACCAAGGGCCACGTCTTGGAAGTATTAAAATGCACATCTGTGATGAGGCCTGCAACTTGTCAAACCCAAAACGGAAGAAACTGCTGAGCAAAGGCAGTCCAACCGTCAAGTCCTGGCAGGCTTGCTGGGTTTAAAAATCAACTTCTGATCTGCATCCCACTGACAAAGAAACTGTATTCTGACCTCTAAACCACCCATTTTCAAATTCAAATGGAAAGACCTGTGTAATATTGCTAAAGTACTTGTATTTGAAACAAAAAATGCATAGAAAATATTTAAATTGATAATGGGGCAACCTGATGACCTGATGATGGGCAAAACACAAACTGTTAGTGACTTAATTTTAAATGTGGGGTCTTAACGCTAAAAAAAAAAATGCTCTGACAATACTACTGCTTCTGTGGGTGTTGTGTGAGTGATTATGTATGTAAATATAAAAAGCATAGTTCACAACATTCACTAACATGCCAACTAACAAAGAATACTGACTGGAGATGTTTTAAAGAATTACCGTTTTTGTTGGGAGCGATTGTCTTTATATAGGGGCAGCTGACTATCTGCATCATTGCTACACCTGCAAGAACGGACAAGCAAGCATATTGGATACAGAAATACGTCAGCTGCCAAGACAGGTTAAAACACCTACATGGGTATCTCGTCACCTTGCTAACAGGTTAGACATGCAAACTGTGGCTTTGCTATACACACACAGAGTTCATGAACATCTCTAGTAAAATTTTACAGTCCTCTAACCAGAAGGCCTTTACATTCGCAAGAATAAAAAGTCCTTGTTTCTTATTTTAAAATAAAATTAACAGCATGAACTCTTTTACAGATAGAAATCTCTGTGGTCTAGCATTAAGACAGTTCTGCTGACAAATTCTTGATGGCACTGAAGTTCCCAGGTCTTTGGATTACAGAGAGGGAAGACGACAAATTTGGCCTCTTGCACAGTCTAAGCCTTTGCAGAAAAAGACATACATGATTCGCAAAATCACGATTTCTTCAAACCCTCAATACGATCTGAATGTAGGGCATAAATTCATTCAGTTTGGTTCACTGAAATGAACACCTTCAACCCTCAGAAACTGTCACAGCCTGCCTCCTAGTGGTATCTTATACAAACCTTCCCTTCCTGTACTACTTGAAGACCTAAGGTAGTTCAGTAAAACTCTTACAGCCCACATGGAACATGGGCAACTAGAACATCAGAATGACGAAATCTGCAGGATCATACCCTAGAGATCAATTTGCACAGAACATAAGAAGCATAACCTTTCTCTTATGATAAAGAGGGTCAAGCTCAATTCAAACTTGGCTAGGTTGTGTTATAAAATTCACAATGGGGGGTGGGGGGGGATAAAAATTGAAAATAATTACCTAGAGTTTCTCTTCCGTCCAGTGTGATGTGTAATCACTGACAGGTTGAAAATGGTAAAGTGATACTTTATAGCATAGCGATTTAAAGAAAAAAAGGGACACCGTGTGGATGTAAAGTGGAGGAGATGTAACTGTAACACAAAGCACCGATTAAAGAATTGTTACGGCAGCACACACCTCTCCCTGGGCCATTGTGTACAAGGTAACAATTCTCTAACACGTATGACGCGCTCTCCTTGTGTCAAACACAAGGACCTTCAACACACCGGCCTCACAGCAGAACCCACCTCTCTTGCCCAGAAGCGCACACTGTCATCAGCTAAGCTCCAGTACGTTCACAAAGATGCAAAGTATGGGAGTCGTTTGGCTGCGGAAGCTAAATGCAGGATGAAAGCAAGGTGTGGGCCTGAGGGCTCCAAAACCTAGGAAGGGCTGTAATGGAGGCAGGGTGGGAGTTCTGAAATGACTCCAGAGCACTTTCCTGGGCATACAGTTATTTCCTATCTTCAGGATGCTCTTCAGCTTGTGCACGCAGGAACTTTTCGTATGGTGCCTCTCACAAAAGACATTACAAATGGAAGGATACAAGCTTCCATATGCATGCATCTAAAACTTGTCTTGAATGTAGTAAGGATGTGAAAATTCCATAAAAAAAAGCAACCGGCTAATGTTCTGATGCTTCATATGTTCCGATTTTCAGGAAGGCACAATATCCTTCCTCTTCTGTGCATATTATGAGCTGCAGCTGTCCACGTGTTAAATATGGGCTGTGCGGTGGCCCTGTGGCTAAGGATCTGCGCTTGTGGCTAAAAGGTTTGCCGGTTCGTATCCCGCGGCCGGCAGAGAAATCCTACTCCGTTGGGCATCTGAGCAAGGCACTTAACCCCAACTGCTCCATAAGCACCATATAACTGGCTGACCCTGCGCTCTGACCTCAAGCTTCGCTCCCTGTCTGTGGGTCTGTGTGTCTCATGGAGAGCAAGTTGGGGTATGTGAAAAGAAATTCCCAATACAAGAATGTGTATATGGCTAATAAAGTGATCCTAAATCTTAAAAGAGTTTCTCTCTGCGTCAGAGGGAATCCAAAGCAGACAGGACATCACATGAGGCCAATTCCTCACTGTCCAAAAAGCTATTAAGCCAGAGATCAGTGAGGATGCTAACTCTGAGTGCTAGCTCTCTCTTAAAGGGAGGAGACAACGCTAAGCCAAGTCCCCTGCTTACCCTTTCACATTTATCATGGTGCTCACAATGTTGGTACTATAAGAGTTAAGGAAGTCAGAGGAATGAGGCAAAAAAAGAATACCTTCACTTCACAATGAAGACAGCTCCTGAAACATTCCTGCAGCTTTGGAACACCATTAAACTCCAGATGCTAAACTATCAATCAACACAAGAAATGTGAAGTATCTCTTAGAATACAGCCCTTTTCTGACTGACTGGCAGTCTGAGTACACCCAGGAGAGTGCCTTTAAGTAGTTCAGGACTGTGAGCAGTATCAATAATGCGAGAAAAACACTGGTTTGCCGACAAACTGATCGTATGAAACGACGGACAGAATGCATAAAGAGGACAGTGGGGTCTAAGCGTGGGAGAGGTACAGGATGCAGGAACGACGGGGAACACGAGACTGGGGACAGCGCAGAGCTACAGACGGACCTACCAGGCAGAGGGATGGGCATGCCAGGCAGGGGCACTCGGAACGGAGGCACCATGACGGGCGGGAAGGCGGGGATGGCAGCGGTGGGCTGCGGCACGGTGTGGGGCAGCGCCGTCGGGAGGCTCTGGGGCAGGGCCTGCGGCACGGCCTGCACCGGCGTCACTGTAGCCGTGGAAACGCTGACAGCCGCCGCCGCTGCGCTGCTGGGGGCCGTCACCGCGGGGCTCATCTCCGGGGCAGCAGAAGCTGGGGACACAGAGAGACCAGCATTCCAACCATGGGCACAAGAAAACCCTGAACGGATCCACCAGAACGGAACCCGACCTCTGAGTCAGGCTCAACACAGAGGGCCAAGATCCTGAAAGCGAGGTACATTCAGGATTGAAGACTAAACCTGCTTCTTCACACAAACTGGAAAGTGAACGAGGGATTCACTGGAACCTTTCCAACAACTGCCGAGGTCCCGGAATCAATAAGGTACAGATAACTGGATAAACTCTAATGCAGGGCAAGATAAACAACACTCTAATACTCTTGCACACAAGAAAAGAATTAAGACTGGGCAAAGGTGCCAATAACAGTGCAAGCGAACCCCTCTATCTCAAAGCCTACAGGTAAACGTTTATTCTGTGGTGAAGGGAAAAGAAAAGAGACCCAGTGTTTTGGCTGTGGAGACTTCATCATCATGTCTCTTTTGATTTCCTTTCAGTATGGAACAAACCTTTTACCTGTTCCTCTGCACCCTCCACATGCTGATGCGGCTACCTACTCTCTCGCTCTTAATTACACTGGAGGCGTTGCCACTTTGCCCGTCAAAACCACAGTATATTACCCTCTACTCTGCATCAAATCAGGCAACACAGCTGTTTAATGTTTAATAATTTAGGATTCAGGCCTAAATCAACACGCCATGCATACTGCTTTTACTTTCTAATATTCCTTCACACTGGATTTGAGGAAAGCTGCTGAAAAGCGGCGTGCCAAGCCGGGGTACACTGGAGCCACAGAGAGGCGGAGCCTCACCGGCCACGGGCTGCGAGACGGCGGGGGAGGAGGTGGTGCTGCAGGCGGTGCTGGTGGCCAGCGCGGTGGAGGCGGGCTGCGTGGACACGGGGGCGGCCGCGGTGCTGGCGGGGGGCAGGCTGGCCGAGGACACGGCCGCCGCGGCCGCCGCCGCCGCCTGCGTCACCATCAGGGGGTTGAGCTCGGACTGCTGGATGACCTTCACCCCCTCCGGCTTCGTCCAGGAAGACTCCCGCGTCCGCGCGTTGTAGTAATACACCTGGGAGGAGGAGGAGGAGGAGGAGGAGGAGAGGGATGGTAGTGATGTCAGCAGTGACATCTGCGTGCGCAAAAGAACTTGATACTTATCACGTACGCCCCGGTGTTCAACAAGTCTCTCGGCATGTATGCTGTGCACACTCGCACGATTTTTCATTTCCTTCATCAAATTTCATCCTGCACCTTCTAAAACTTTGGATGCATCCATTTTCTCTGGCGCACGTTTTGTTTACCCCATATCACTTAATCTTGCTTTCTAATTGGGGGAACCGGCCAAACCAAATTCATATTCTTCAAAACAAATGTCTCAAAATAAAACTAATTTTCCGAATAAAACCCTATAGATGAGGAGATCACAAGAGCCACAGCTCACTGCTTCTTTTTCAAATACAGTGTCATAAGATGATGAATTATGGGTTTAGCACATTAACACTACAGTTCAATGCACAATTTTCCTGTTCGTTCTGCTGCATATGTAGGCATATTACCTTTCCCTCAGAGGTTTTGTTTTCCACCCAGATCTCCTCAGTTGGGGGCAGTGTAGGGGTGCCAGGTGTGGGCACAGGGGGCATTCCAGGGGGAAATATCATTCCCGGAGGGGGGGGCATGTTGCCAATGGGTGGAGGCATAAAAGGCGGTCTCTGGAAAAACAAAATCAGTAATCAGTCGCCGAAAAATTGCACAATTCAAAGCAGATTTCAAAGAAACTACAGAGAAGTTCAAATAGACGACAGCTTTAAATCTAAGAGCTTTTGCGTTTATCTGGATGTACTGAAGCACTGAGTGCCCACATAACTGAATTAGACCCTGCAATAAAGCAAAGTGACACCAGTTTCTAATTACTCAGCCTCTGACTAGGTAGCAGCAGTTTTAAACTAAATGACCATCTGCTTTGATGCAAGTCTCAAAGCCAGTTCCCAGAGACAATCCTAGTCAGAAATATTCCTTCACACTCCAAAGCCACAGCTGCCACAATCAAAATAATGATCACGTTTCCACTAGCTGTTATAAACCTCAAAGGAAGGTAACAACACTACAACTAAAAAACCACTACAATGACTGGCAAACATATTACTCAAGTCTACCTCAGTGACAGCATGCTGACTCTTTAATCTTTAATCTTATGTACCATAGGGCTGCTTTTGCTGAGGCTACAATCATGTGTCCCGAAACTAATAAACAAGTTCATTTTAAAGATGCATTTTCTTCCACCAGTGAAAAACAAAATCCCCCTGCCTGATCCTGTACTACAGAGGGGCTTCCACAAGTGGCTCCCAGCTCACAACGCCTCACGTCTCCACACGGGGGGAGAGAGGAGCTCAGAACCTCCCGCCGCTGCTGTCCCCTACCTGCAGGTGCGGGGGGCCGATGGGTGGCGGCATCCCTCCCGGCGGAGGTATGGGGGGCATGCTGGGGTCGAAGGGCGGGCGCCCAAAAGGTGGCCGCGGCGGGGGCGGGGGCCCCCTCATCATGCCGAAGGGCGGAGGCGGGGGTCTCATCAGGGGAGGGGGCCCGCGCATCACGGGGTTGGGGGGAGGGGCGGGGCCACGGAACCGCAAGGTCTGCTGCTGCGCCATCCTGCTGGAGGAGAGAGACGGTCCAGAGTTACTACACTGAGGAAAAGGCCATCAAAGCTCACACACATCCCACCACAGGAGCCATTATCATGCTTCAATTAACAACTTGTTAAAATGTTCATTTAGATCACCCGAGGAACATTAACCCACCCCTGATCTGAATTACTCGACAATTCATTAAGTAAGACATCAGATCATCTGCCTTCTTTGGTCTCAAGCAACTTCATCAAAACAGCTGTTAATCCAGTGGGAACCCAGCCCTTAAGAACCAGGGTGCCCCAGTCCTGTTCTGCTTTGTGCTGAGCTGGACCAGGCTGGGTTTCCAAAACCGCACCTGCAGTCTGAAATGTTTAAGTACACACTACTACTAGAAGCTACTTCTCTCTACCATATTTTACCATTGTCACCCCTACATATTCCAAGTGTTTTCACAATAACTGCTGCAGACCAACTGTTCCTTTCACATATGGCAAGAGTTCAGATGTACTTCAGGAAAGAAAAGAGCAAGATTATTGCATCAAAATGTCTAAAAACAAAAAGTGTTTTGGGCTTGCTGGGGCAGGAGTTTTCACTGAGGTTCAACTGAGAGTCAAACGGTACCGCAGGTCACTTCGAGCGCAGGATCAGTTCCACAAGAGACACATCTCGAGTTCGAACCCATGTTTGACCCGTCGCTGGTCACAGTGCAGAACTGGCATTGGGCTGGATATGACTGGAGGTATACAGGGTTTGGTATTAGCCAATGAAACAAGAGCCCTCATGGCATGCAGTGGTGTCAGAGGAGAGGGTCTCCTGTAGGTCAGGTCAGAGCTCATCCCATAAGATGATCATTAACAATGTGGATACGGGGCTCTGTGCCAAGACTTTGGGAGTATATAAAAAGAAATGTTGAGCCTAAATTTACAGGAAAAGGTTGCTTTTTTAAACCCCAACATAATTGAAACAATTAAAAAGATATTACTTCAGTAACCCATCTAACACTCACATGGGAAGATAATTCCAAGTTAACAGTGACTTCACAGGCATTTTTAATAACCATAGGGGCTAAGTCGACAAACAACTGACGACAGAGTGGGACACTGAAGGTGATGAAAGTCCTTAAAATGAGCTCTGAAATCAGACTGCGTGACAACTGTGAACCCTGAAGCAGAGGGTACTTGTACTAACAGGAAGATCTCGCCTCAACTTTTTTTAAAAACGGTGTGGCATCGTCTTCAACAACATGGCCGAGCAGCTTGTTCCAGACTCCCACAACCTTGTGGGAGACGTTCCTGTTGTCTACATTGGGTGGTGTTGTCTGTTGTACTGTGTATGTCCCACGAGATCAGCACAGTGAAGAACTGCAATGTATGTGTACATACGGCAAATAAACTCCTCTTCTGTATCAAGTACCTCATGTCCCGACTGGAGGATCTCATCCGGTCATTTCTTAAATAATCCAGGGTATGGACCAACAACACGGCAGGGGAGCTTGTTCCACACTCCTATAACTCTTTGCGTAAAGAAATGCCTTCTGCTCTTGGTTTTAAAAGAGCTTCGGTGTACTTTAAACCAGATGTAGCTACTGCAAGACCATGATGGAGGTATTTTTCCCCAACAGAGGAAAAAGAAAGGAGAAATACCAGCCACCATTCCCCTCTCCAGTGTACAGGAACGCCTATCCTTTCGGGTTTCTTTTCAACCTCTTGTTTATAGGATACCCAGTTTACAAGATAGAGGCTGGATAAAGGCCCGGTTTTGTAGCTCACGGTCGGTTTTGTCGACTGTTTGTAACCGTGTAGGCTTAGATTCCCGATTAACCCCATGAGGTTAGAATTTCATTTATTTCTAGAAACCGTGTTTGTCACGACCTTGTGCGATTGGCTAGTAGACGTGGTCAGCGAACCGAACTCGGAAAGCGCAATCATGCCTTCCGCTGCTGCGGAGCAAAAAAAAAATAACAACGTGCTTGAAAGTTAAACCAATTATTTTACATTTGGAAAACAACCACTTTTTTAAATATTTGAATTGTGGTGGCGAGACTTGCTTTCCCTCAACTGTAACGATTGAATTAACGAGCGGAAAAGATGCATTTGCGCTCTTCACGTGTAGTTAACTGGCTAGCATTTATTACACAATACGCAAACAGTACGACCACTCGTTTTTTCCACGGAGTTGCCTAAATAAACTTACAGGATTTTACGACTGATACATTAACTGCGGGCTAATCAACCTCGGCTGCCCATCATGCTGCGTGCCCCCCCCCCCCAATGTTTAATAGTTGTGTATACATACAAACAGACACTCGCCTTCCGCGAAATCCACCAATTCATTCATTCGTATTTTCTCGCTTTGGGGACTCAAACGTCGAGTTTTACAAAATGCAGACTTCAAACACGACACACGGCTGCAACAAAGAAGTAGCATTCGCTCCGAACAGATTACAAAAAAACTAGCCGAACTGCTCGAAGAGACAAAAAAAAAGTACTCTTCAGTCATGCAGACGAGACGTGTGTAGCCAACAAGCTCATCGCCGCTTCCAAGACAACATATGTGGGAAAGAAACGCATCTCGAGAGAGAAATATGGATGCTGTTTCATAGCCAAACAATCCCCCAACTTTGTCGCCCTCAGAAAAAAATCTACCCCTTTGACGCCAATTTGTTCATTCGCCATTCCCTCACCTGTTGTCGTTAAATCTTGCTATGCCGTCCGCCTCTCCGCGATCCGCCATTACAGGAAAACAAGCTCTACTCCCGGCCTGACCTTCCTGCAAGGCCTTTCCGCCTCCCTATAACGCTGCCTATTGGCTGATTGTGGTGTCGATCAAAATTATAGCTTCATCCTGATTCTCGATTGGGTACCAGCGAAACGTACGAGCGGTCTGATTGGACAGCTCGCCCGTCGATTATATTCCAGCATCCGCCTCGAGGAGCCGTTTTTGTCTGAGAACAGGAAATAAAGCGAACTCACCGATCACGTGCCCCTTACCCCATCTTAATTTAAAAACTGTCGGGTTCAAAGGCAGCTTACACTTTTCAAGGAAATCTTTATTAAGGGGTGGCGTAAAACAAGACCTAATAACAGATTTTATGTGGTTTTTATTACACGCACTAATAAGGTTTTAAAGTAATCCAAGGTATTGATAGGCTTAATTTCTCCCTACTAAAAGAATAGCGGGAAGTTATTTAGTAACTTATTGAATGGAAGTTTTTTTGGCGAAACATTGACACAAAATCAATTCTCTAAACACAATTCTCTTTCTTTAAAGGAGTTCATCCCGGAACCAATAGTATTCAATAATTGCTTCCTTTTGCATAGTGCTTTTCATACCAAAACACTTTACATATAGGAGGCAAATTACTTAATCCGTTAGCCACCCTGGCAAAGTGCAAGACCCATTCAGAGCCAGCAGCCAGGCTGTAACATAGCCATCGGCTGAAAAAATGTGCAATTATTACTGATTTACTTGAGGGCTCCTCCTACACCACAGAGCCACCAGTATCCATACTGGGAGAGTAGTTTTGAATTCAATTCCTGAGGGACCCGTTAGTTCCTTGACACAACAGCAGCATGGTTTTCCTGGGAAGTCTCCCATTCCAGTACCATTCCGGCCCTGCTTAGCTTCCTAAATCCAGCAAGCTCAGGACAAGCTCATCGCAACTCCCAGCCCTAATACTGTTGAAAATGAACAGATTTTGGCAAACCTTTGTACAGTTCATTTTTTTTAGATCTGTGGGTGATCTGTAAGACCCACAAGGATTTTTAAGGATTTTTTTTTCAAATTGAAATTGAAATGAAGCCAAATAATGTCAAGTCCAAGCACAAGTTCTGCTTCATGGAGAACACTGTAGACATTCAAGTCTCATTGATGCACTGTAAAAATGACATAACCGATTTAAGAGTTCAAAGAAGAGCAATATTGGACAATATAGGAAGATTGGACACAGGTTAAGGAACTGAATCTCTTCTGACATGGCCAGGGGAGATTATGAGGGCACACGATAATAATAATTGATTCCTTACACTGATATAGCACTTTTCTAGACACCACTCAAAGCACTTTACAGACTTCCCTCCACCACCAGTGTGCAGCCCCACCTGGATGATACTACAACAGCAGCCATAGTGCACACAGTACACTTACCACATACCAGCTCTCAGTGGGGAGGAGAACAGAGTGAGGAATCCAATTTATAGATGGGGATTATTAGGAGGCCATGATTGGTAAAGGCCAATGGGAAATTTGGCCAGGACGCCGGGGTTACACCCCTACTCTTTTCGCAAAACACCCTGGGATTTTTAATGACCACTGGGAGCCAGGATCTAATTTTTTACGTCTCATCTGAAGGACGGCGCTTTTTTACAGTATAGTGTCCCCGTCACTATACTGGGGCATTAGGACCCACACAGACCGCAGGGTGAGCGTCCCCTACTGGCCCCACTAACACCACTTCCAAACCTTAGTTTTTCCCAGGAGGTCTCCCATCCAGGTACTGACCAGGCTCACGCCTGCTGAGCTTCAGTGAGTCCCCAACTGTGAACTGCAGAATGACATGACTGCTGGTGTTGACGATGCAGTCAGAATCCTAAAAGCTCCTGGCCGAGTCAATCAATACCTCTGGGTTTGTGAGGGAGAGAGAATAGGAGGGGGTGGGTTTTCTGGAATAGGTAACCCAGCTGTGTTTTTGCAGTAGATTCCCTGGGCTCCCTTAAGGCACAGCTGGAAGGAGATAGTCAGGTCAGTGAGGTACCAACAGCCAAAACGAATACGATGGGTCTCTGTTGTTACTCACCTTCTGTTCTGACAATTTGTTTACTTCTTCTTTAATCTTCTTTTTTCTTTCCTCCCTCTTTCATTCTCCGCCTCAAATATGTCAAAGAAAAGTGATCAGAGCCCGCGAAACTCAGCAGAACGAAACACATTTGTTTCATAAAATAGTTTTATTTGGAAATAAATATACAGAAAGGCACAACGCATTGCACAGCTTGGTTGCTTTTTTTTTTGCATAGGGTACCTGTTGATATTACCCGTTAAGACAATGTTTTTGTTTTAATAAAGTCTAAAAAAAACAGCCAAAGATAAAAAATAAATAATATTAAAACATAGTATATTTCAAATCTTCAACAAAAGCACTGCTTTCTGACAGACAATGTCCTCTTAAGAGCTCTTAATGTCACTGTTGCTGTAGTGGGTTTGTTCATAAGTCATATTCCCCTAGAGTTCCAGTTATCACATGAAAAAGGCATAAACACTCTTAAATCACATAATGAAAAAGAGGCAGCACCTTTCTGCTTCTGCTCTCTTACTGGGCTCCTGTCTCAATCTGGTTTGGCTCTTTAGTCTCCTTTGTAAATTGGCAGGTGAGACTACTGTATGTGCCCATAGGATTGCCTGTGGACTGTCTGTGCAGTATATGCAGATAATCCTTTACATAGTAATCATCTTCCCAACTTGTACCAGCATAAGCATAAAGCAGACAAAACAACTTTATCAGATGAAGGTCAATCTCTGTTTGTCGTCTGTGAAATATTATTTCCGCCTGCTTTAGAGGTTTCCACAAGTTAACAGCTAAATTCCTATAATTTAACTCCAATAACGATGATTTGATCTACCTGTATCTTTACATTGCTGATTAACATTTCAATTTACTCCCAAACATAATACTGAATTTGGGAAAAACAAAGCACAACCTGAAGCTCTGAAAGGAGAATTAGGGTGAACCTGGACTTACAGAGAAAAGCTCCGATCAAAATTGAAAGCATGTCTCCCTCTGATGGACAGACGTAGTAACTGCAAGCACGCCTGAGAGTGTATTAGATAAGTGTATTAGACGCGGGCCGCCGCTGACAGATGCCGCTGACCATGTGTTGGAAAGATGGCGCATAGAAACCAAAATCATGCAAAACCAAACGAGAAATGGAGAGTAAATCACATTCATTTCCTGTCCAGCATCAAAGTGAGTGTCATTTTCCCTCATCAACTGTTATTTCACATAAATCCATCCATTTTCTAACAACTTCGTCCAATTCAGGGTCGCGGGGAGCTGGAGCCTATCCCAGCAAGCAATGGGCGCAAGGCAGGGTCCAGAAACATACACATTCTCACACCACGACTAATTTTCCCAGAGGGCAACTCATCTACCAGTATGTCTCCTGTATGCGGCGAGGAGGACATTGTGACCCATCTCCTGTGGTCCTGCCATTTCACTTAGGCTTTCTGGGTCCAGTTTGTGGACTGGTTAACAGGCCCTTTCCCCTCACCTTTCCCTGACCGCTGCCGTCATTATATACAGCATCTCTCCCGTCAAACTACCCCATTACGTGCTTGACAGGGTTTGGGCCATTGTGAACAGTGGAAAGGACGCCCTGTGGAAGGTGAGGAATATGGGGGTGTTCAAAGGCATCGAGGGTCCAGTCAAGGCAGCAGGTAGCCTGGCCCTGTCCATTATTAGAGACAACTATTACCCCACAGACCTGCGGAGAGTAGGGAAGGAGGAAGCAGAAAATCTGTGGAAAACAGAGGGCATAGGACTGAATCTCAAAAACCTATGATACTGATTATCATGTAAATGGAATTTGTCCTTTTTCTGGAAGTCACAGAAAACGACATGAACTAATGCACCTGAACAAAAGTAATTATTGTTATTTAACTGTTGCCTTTTTTTAACCTTAACGAGATGGGTTCATACAGTATATACAGTACTGTTTTAGGTGTGTGTATATATACACACACATGTAAAGTTTTCTATTTTCTGATCTCTGCATTTATTTGTGAAAAGAAAATAAAGTTCTTAATAAAACAACTACCAGTATGTCTTTGCACTGTGGGAAGAAACCCACATGAACACAGGGGACAACACACAAACACCACACAAACAGTGCCCCAGGTATGGAGTTGAACCCAGGGCTCCAGTGCTGTGAGGCACTGCTAACCACTGTGCCACCCTAACTCTTCACTTCACTCCCCTGTTCATTTATATTTACAGGGCTGTTCTCACAAGCACAACATAAACTCTATACTAAGGAGGTGGCTTATCAAAGAGCATGACTCAGCACAGTTATAGTACAGATGTAAAGACTGATTCCAGACTCCCAGTGATTCCAGAACTCATGTTTTTCCTGCAATTAAATTCCCTGAAAGTTATTAATGTGTGTAGCAGAAACTCTGTGCTGGATTCTCTCCGAACTCAGGCAGGCCATCGCCTCGAAGACGCAGTCAGGCCTAGCGTCTTTAGATCCTATCTATCAGAACAGGTGATCATTATAACCACCGAGCACGGGCTTTCAGCCATTTAAAAGCAATGATGCTGTTCACCCGGACACTGTGTCTGTCCTCTCAGCTTTTTCAAGTACCTCAAAGTCTAAACTTGTAGCCCTTTCAACATGAAATCACAAATATTCTTAGATCCTTATATTGTCAAACTTACATTACCAGTGTGACACTGCTACTTGGAATTCACACTGCAGACGTCTGGTTAAGAAGAATGTAACGCATACGACCGCCTTTGCAGGTTGTTCAAGCCGGCTTACCAGCGCGGTGACGTCACCGCCCTTCCCTGTGAATAGCAGGGACCCCAGCCACCGGGCTGACGCGAGATTTCCCTTTAGCTCAACTGGCTGGGTCCCCGTTGAGTGACGCCGGAGGCCCGGGTTCGAGTCCCCAGCGTTCGGGGGGACCAACCTGAGTTGACAGTGGCGAGGGAGCATACCCACGTGAACCCAAGAGCACTACAATAAGATGCTATTCAAGTCTCCAGTGCAGTCTCCTCTTACAGTTCAATAGTGAATGCAGCACGCAGGAGAGAGAGGGGACATGAGGAATTACACCCCCCCCCCCAACCCTGCTAATTCCAGCACTTTGAGTTAGGGCTGCTTCCATTTTTCACAGAAAAGTCTCTAAGTAGCTCTACTGCATGTGGGCACTTGCGGAGCTGTGACAAAATACAAAAAACACACACATATACAATTCAAGGTAAAAAAACAAAACGTAGGAGATTTCATAGAGCTGCACCCCTCCCTTGAAGAATGTCGACAGCATTCCCATTTTTCTCCCACTAATCCTTAAAGGGGAACTGCAGGCGCAATTTCTCATTAAACAAATAAATTCATTGACGGTATAGAAAAACGTTACAACTTTCGAATTAAGCCACAAAATCAGGAACTTGGTGAAAAGCACCGTAAGTCACCAAGTTGTCACCAACCCTTGGTCTCGCCACGGGAGAGAGCGAGAGTTCCCGGAAGCCGTGACGTGAAGCGGCCCTTCCTGCTCACTAGTCACTACATGCTCACTAATGTTCTGTGATGTACGAGCGAAGAAGTGCAAGTTGTGCAGCAGACATTTCACAGCAGAAGTGTTCCAGCGTGATCTGCGTGCAGAGTTAACAAGTAGCATTTGTCGTCAAAACCATCTCAAAATTGACAGCAATATTTCTACTGGATTAAAAGAGATGTATTCACAAGCCTGCTTGTTTACAATGTAAGAAGTCTGCGCGTCAAATTAGCGCATTATTTGTTGCCTCGTTCTCTAAGAACAAGGCGCTGCACACACCTGGAAATTTCGTCTATTTTGTGATGTAAATTGGAGGTTTTACACGGTACTGTGTACATTTTACTTTTAGTGTTTCAGGAAGTGCACTCATCATCACAGATTCTCTCTAACCCGGAAATATGAAAAATAGCTTTGCAGTTCCCCTGTGAAGATCAGACACAGCCGCTTGCACCTTCCCGTTGAACACAGATCAGAAATGAAGGTTCTGCGCCCCCGTTTTTGGAAACCACTCGAGAAGGCGGCAGGTGTGACTCAGTGAGACCCAGCGTGACCCTGCAGCCCCTTACGGTGAACGAGAAACAGCCCTTTCTTGACTGTCAGCTGACTGACACTCAGCTGTGGACACCAGTGTAACCTGGCCTCCTGTGGGCAGCCATCTTCACTCTTAGCCACACTGGTCTCACTGTGGGAGGGCTGGAGCACGGCTGGCAGTCTTTGTTCTTCTCAGCTTTTGTGGATGGTTTCATCCTGGAACCTAGAAGACAGACACAGACATATCAGCAATGGAGTGAAGAGTGGTAGCATGCAGGAAAAGAGAAGGCACGTCTTTACACAAAGGGTGCTGGGGGTGTGGAACAAGCAGCCCAGCCATATTGTTGAAGCTGATACCCTGACGTTCCTCAAGAAATGGCCAGACAAAATAATGGGATCAATTAACTACTAATGACCAAACAGGCTAGATGGACCGAAAGGTGTCCTCCAGTTTGTAACATGTTTTACATTCTTAAATGCACCCCCCCAACTCAGCTGGCACTGGAAAATGTTTTAGTAGCATTCTTTATCCAGGTGTTCTGGGGTTTTCAAAACGGGGTTCGAAGGCTCCCAAGGTATCTTCAATTCATGGGAAAAGTCCAAAGTTTTATAACCCATAATAAGCTGAGGCCCAGAGAACTACTCTCATGCTGTTTAGTAGTTATATTGTCATTAACTGCTCTACTTCAAGGGAGCTCAGAGTGGTTCTGTTTCACTATGTGTCACTGTAACATAAGACATTGTAAATTGCTGTAGACATTGACATCGCTGTAGAAAGCAAACTTAGTCTCAAATCCTTCTAAAACAGACTGGTGGATGAGACTGATCATAACTGCTCGGTGAGGTTACCTGACTTTCGGTCCCTGCCCAGCAGGTGGCAGCATTGAGATTTTGAGACACTGTTTAAGTCCCTCTGCTGAATTGACAGCTTTAGGCAATTGAGGTTTGTTTGTATTCTGCAGCTCCTGGAAGAACAAAAAAAAAGATGAGTGAAAAACAAGGACTCTTTAAGCTGAAAAAAGCCCCCACAGCGAGCAAGGTAATTATTTCAGAAATCCACCAAACCATTAATTTCCAAGATCCATATTACAGCAGTTCACAGTACGCAGCTCTCTTGCGTTAACTATGCCAAGTCAAGCCACTGTGACACCAGACAATTTATTAGAAGGCTATAAGGCCCTAGCAAGGCCATGTTTAGAACAGTGTTTAGTTTTTGTCGCCGCAGTTTTTGTGACAGAAAAAGATGTTGCTGCTCTGGAATCTGAAACTACAGGAAAACAACCAGAGCAAACTATTCCAGAGTTTGAAAGAATGCCCTGCATTGACAGGATGGAGGAACTGAGCCTCTTCAGTCTTGAGTAGAGCAAACTGAGAGTGTGTGACACAAGTATTAAAAATAATCACACACTGAACCCAGTAGGGCATCTTCAGAATGAAACCTATGGCACAAATGAGAAGATACTAATGCAAGCTATGTGGAAGTGCAGGCAAAAGTGAAAACGAGTGGCATGTCTTTACACAAAGGGTGGTGGGAGTAGGGAACAAGAAGCCCAGCCATATTGTCAAACCCAGTGCCCTGGCTTCTTTCAAAAACAGCTGGATTAGATCCTGGGATCAAATGGTAACTACCAAAGGAACTTAACGGGCCGATGGCCTTCCCTTGTTTGTAATCATTCTTTTGCCTCATCCTACCTGTTCCTGATTTACCACAGCATAGTTTGTCAGGACTTCGTTGTTTGTGAGCAACTTATTCTATATTCCTATTTCTTTGACTTCCATCTGCTTTTTTTAAAGCTCCAGTATTTTTTTTTCAGATTCTAACCAGTTGAGAAATTATTTTCTTCCTGAGTACCCTTGTACCCACTACTTTGCACAAACAGTGGTGGGAGCGTGTAAGAAGCCCCTCTCAGGCGCGGGCGGCTCGTACCTGGCCAAGCCGGGGCACAGGGCAGGGGGGCAGGGGGCGGCTGGGTGGGGGCCCATGTCTGGGGGGTGTCCTGGAGACGGCTGGGGGCACAGTGCTTGGGGGCGCTGGCAAGGAGACTCCTGGCTGCTGGGGGGGTTGCTGTCCCACGGAGGAGGGTACAGGTGGGGGCTTCACGGAGGGCCTTGTGATCGCTGACCTCTGTTTCAGGCTGGCCGGGCTACCAGTGGGGGTGACACCCTCCACAGGATAAGAACACAATCACAGTGTCAGTCCACAGCACACCAAAGCTTTCTGCTGGGCTTATTCAATGCACAGATGAATATAGGCACAGATTTCCAGCAGTGCTGCTATGCACTGTTCCATTGCCATGTAATAAGTCAGTATAACTATGAGTAATTACTCTCTTAATCACATGACTGAGAGCCTACTGTTCTAATAATGAGCACACAGGAGAAGGACAGGGGAAAGCTCAGCCCTGATCCAGCTCTCAGGCTGGATGCTGTAGGGCGCAGGGGCTGTGCGGTCCTGAATCGCACCCTTTTCATGCGCTGCCTCAGAGATGGAAGGGCTATGTGTTAAACAGCCCCCCCCCCCATGACAGCGGGAAGGATTTTCCCACTGTACACCACTAGAAGGCCCTCTAGCTGTTATCTCTCTCTTTCTCTCTCTCTAACCAGTTTCGCGTGAGAATGCATATCAGTACCCCCTGGGTCTTCACTAGAAACCCTATATAACATTCTCATGCGATCTCCCTGTGTTCGCATCAGCTGCAAGACAGGGGACGTCCAGCTCGAATTCCTGAAACGTTTTCTATCCTCGCGTAGATTCTCACAAACGCGTCAATCTGTGAGGGCTGAGAGAACGCCTCTCTGTGACGACACGTCGGCTCTCTACCTCTACCAGAGCTATCGGCCCTCCGCCGGAGAAAAAGGCAGCCCACCCTGTTACACCCCACAGACAAGAACTGACCCCCCCCTACCAAGTGCCCGGGGTCTTGGGGCTTCAGCTGGAACGTGGGGTTGGCGTGGCCGTTGGCGGCAGCCTTCCCATTGGAGGAAGGGGCACAGCTGCAAGGACAGAGAAATACCAGCACCATCAGAGCCATTCCGGGCCTACATGGGCCTACATGGGCTCCATGGCTGTATCAGCATCAAAGAAAGGGCAACAACTGCAACACCGTTTTTATATAAAATGGACACAGCAACTTGTAATTTATATTACAGTATAGATACAATTTCCAGGTAAACCTCTGGTGAGCTGAAGCAGCCCTGTTACATTGTAAACAAGCAGGCTTGTGAATCCATCTCTTTTAATCCAACAGAAATATTGCTCTCGACTCAAAGACGGTTTTGCCAGTAAATGGAACATTTCTGTGGTGAAACGACCGCTGCACAACCTGTACTTATTCGCTCGTACATCGTATTACACCAGTGATTACAGTGACTAGTGAGCAGGAAGGGTCGAACGACGTCACAATTCGTATGAAGTCTCGACCTCGCCAGTGG
This sequence comes from Atractosteus spatula, assembly GCF_055471065.1. Taxonomy (NCBI): domain Eukaryota; kingdom Metazoa; phylum Chordata; class Actinopteri; order Semionotiformes; family Lepisosteidae; genus Atractosteus; species Atractosteus spatula. Next base: position 29,766,117 of record NC_142719.1, read on the forward strand.
TGAGACCAGGGGTTTGCGACAACATGGCGACTTACAGAACTTTCACAAAGTTCCTGCTTTTGTGCTTAATTTGGCATATGTAAAATTGTGCGAAAACTGTCAATGAATTTATTTATTGATTTTATCACTGAGATTTACTAACCAGTCTGAGAAGTTAGGACTGCTGTTCCCCTTTAACCATAAAACCATTTGCCATGGAATTGTGATTCTGCATAAAGGAAAAACACTGAATGAAAAGAGCTGAATCATGACTTTTACTTAGCCATACAATTGGCTATACATAATAGTAGACTTCAGTGTCTGATTTAAAGGATCATCTCTACAAAGATGCCCCTCCTGCTGGTCAGTCTGTGTTTGCGACAGGTCTTTCTCAGTGCATGATGAAGAATGATGATGTCACCTGGTTTGCGGTGCTTCCAGCGGGGGGGCGGGGCCCTTCTTCAGGGGGTGGAGCCTGTGTTTGTAGCAGCACCACAGCCCGACAGCAGCCAATCCTGCGGCCAGGAGCAGGGGGAGGAGCACCAGCACAGGAAGCAGGCTGCCTACAGACACACACAGCATACAGATGTCGGCTCTCACATGGCTTGACCTATTTCTCCGCAGAATATTTGGAATATTCAGAATATGTGAATTTCCACATAATCCTATTGTCTCCAATTATTAATTCCAAGAAAGCCAATTCTGATGAGAAAGCTGTACTGGCAAATTCTATCAGCACTTCCCAGATTGCACAGAAAAATAAAATGACTAAAACACCAGATCATGTTTCACTACTAAGCTAATTTCTGCAGCTGAAAAATATCATTTAAATCAAATCAGTAACACTGGGCTTGATTTTATTCTGCAGCAAAATGCAAATTATAAAAAAAAACGTACACCTCTCAGATACTGTACATGTACAAGCACCTTCATTTATTGGTCGTTGTTCCACTGCCTGTTAAACATCATTTGATCCCTGACTGCTGACACCGAACAAGTCTTCCTTACTGTGCGTGGTGATCGATCCGCTGTCCAGGCTGCCTCCGGTGCCCTTCCGGTCACAGAACGGGGGCGCCCAGCCTGCGTCGCAGTGGCAGTTGTGATTGTTGTTACACAACTGAGCAGAAAGACACGAGAAGCGGTCAGCAAGACCCCAGCACCGACTCCTTTTGTTAACCACTATTTTAAGCCATCCGACGTTTTCCAAGGACAGAACTAAGCTGTCACACGGTTTGCGCCGAAGGTCTCGGCTTTCCTCCAGGAACCCTGATCCCACAGGCGGACCCGCTGATCAGCCTGCTACCACCCGCTGTGGAAGAAGATCTGTCCCACCTGCGCACATTCAGCTCGGGGCTAAGAGCCACCCGTGCACTGATCAGACGCTCGGGCATAGTTACGAGCTTGAGCTTACCTCACCTCTGTGCTTCGACCGTGTTTGCTTGACCTGCAATTCTGGGATTTCCCTGCTCTGCTTCTTGTGCTTCCCTGGCCTTGAACTTACATGCACATTTCCGATTTTTGCCTACAATTCTCCCTGCGGTGCTTTTGCCTGTGTCCTCCAGTTTCGACACGTCACCCGCCTCCGGATTTCAACTCTGGGCTGTGTTTTGCTTTCGCCTTTTTCTCATTGCATTACTGTCCCTCACCTGCTGCTGTGTGCTTCTTGCCTGGCCGACCACATACCCTCGCCTGTATCTGGATCCGGCCGTAATCGCTATTTCTTGTTGGAAATACTTATTTACATAAGCAATAAAACACAATTGTCTTTTTTGTGTGATCCCAACACAGATGCGCTCTTCCTGCTAAAAGGCCTGTTAATATTAAGGTCTTTTTATTTCGTGTATTTATTGTCGTACAGTACAGCTGTTGTGATTTTCTTCTGTCTACACGATCTGCAGGCTGTGACTGTATGCAATCCAACTGGAGTGGTACAGCGGGCAGTATGCTTACCCCATGCCCATTGCACTTGGCCCTGCAGTTATCTGCCTGCAGGAAGGAGGAATTCCGACACTGCCCCTCGAAGCAGATCTGTTGCAGAAAACAGGAAAACACAGCTTCACCTGCTGTTTGACCGAAATTAGTCCCAGAAGCCCCTGCTTCTCCTTCAGCTCCATTCTATGTGTAAGATCAGCTCTGTCAGCCACACTGTCTGAACCCTTGTAAAAACCTTCTGGACTGATTTTCAAACTTATATTAAAAAAGAGGCTAATATTGATATAATTTGTAAAGAAACAGACTATCTTAAACTTCAATCCCACTGGAAATAATCCGAAAAAATCGTTTGTAATTGACTTAATTATTATACTGGCACGTTATTATATACATGAAGTGAAATGGTCTGGGAAAACATTTTAAAATAGATGTAACAGAGTATTTACAGTCTATTTCGAAACATAAAAACACGACAGCTGCGCGGACCTTATTTTTATTTACTCCGTTTAAACTTTTTTCATAATGTGTATTTGTATTGTAATATGTACCCCTGACTATGTTAGTGATGTGTTATATGTACTCTTGTCTGTATTGTATTTTCTTCTGTTGTTCAAATAAAAAGTAAAAAAAAACACTGTAACCCGATACAGGACACTGGCTGAACTAAGCTACTGGAGCTCCCTCTGCCGGCCAGTGGTGTCCAATATTCTAACTTTGCTTATAAAACTGGTTGTTCACACTTCAAGAGGCAACGTTACAAATGCGAGGCTGCAGGCACATAGCCACAGTGATGCCAGGGTTGACAACGGCACTAAATTCAAAGCTCCTGCTTTTTCAAATTAAAAAAAACACAGTTAGGCTGCGATGAATCCCACACATCCTCTCTTCCATTTCAAAGGTCGGGAATTTGCCTGTCCTCTCTCCACGGGAAGCACTGCCAACTTCGCCGAGAAACTGTTCACAGATAAACACAAACACAAACAAATTCCCTGTCGGTCCTCACCTCCCGCTCTCCACACTTGGTCCCCGTCATCACCAGCCCTGGGTCCAGTGTGTCCCCCACACTTTCGTCCCCCTGACCCATCGGGTACACGTGTGTCCCCCGACACTTGAACTGACGCCCATTTAAGGTGATGGTGGTGTCTATCGAAACAGCGTTGGTCTCCAGAGGCTTCGCGGCTGAACTCTGGCACTGGATTTTCCCACACTTGGCATGCCTTGCAAAGACAACTCCAATAAATCATTCTGGCCGACTGTGCGGTCGACAGCTTGGGCCGGGGAACACCAGAGGAGTTCGTACAGAATCAAGGTTAAGTTTTCACAACACCATACTGCAGCAACGTCTCGCTTAAATCTGCTTCTAGGAACGCTCTTCATCCTGGATAATGTTTTAATTATTCCAAACCCACCTGTGTCAAAGCAGGATGCCAGTAATAATAATAATTGATAATTGCTTACACTTATATAGTGCTTTTTCTGGACACTCCATTCAAAGCACTTTACAGGTAATGGGGACTCCCCTCCACCACCACCAGTGTGGAGCCCCCACCTGGATGATGCAACGGCAGCCATAGTGCGCCAGAACGCTCACCACACATCAGCTCTCAGTGGGGAGGAGAGCAGAGTAATGAAGCCAATTCATAGAGGGGGATTATTAGGAGGCCATGATTGGTAAGAGCCAATGGGAAATTTGGCCAGGACGCCGGGGTTACACCCCTACTCTTTTCAAGAAATACCCTTGGATTTTTAATGACCACAGAGAGTCAGGACCTCGGTTTTATGTCTCATCCGAAGGACAGCGCCTGTTTACCAGTTTCTCTGGTTGTGATCTGCATACAGGCCAGATGAAAGCACCTGGAGCTCACTCAGTGCAGGATGGTGGTGGGCATCCTGCTGGTTTGTTTCTGGTGCGAAAGGCAAAACGCAAGCAGAGACAACGTGCGCGCTCCCAGCCAATCAGAGCGCGGCATGACGCTTGTGAACGGCACGGCCGGCTCCATTCATAATCGCTCATCAGAAAGAAGGCACCACCCCCCCTCCCCTCCCTCCTCGGCCTCCCAGCGCTGCCAGACTGGAGGAGAGAGGCCAGGCTGCGGTTCGTCCAGCTCCTGCTGCAGGCACGGGTGTGGAGCCAAGGTCCAGGAACTTCTCCTGTAACTGTGATTTCAAATTAAACACCTCTCTGTGTGAAATGGATTTTTAATCATATTCTGAGGTGTGAACAAAGGTCACACCATCGATCCCCCATCATGCTTGAACAGCCTGATGATGATGATGATGATGATCACTCTTTGGAATGCATCCTCAGTGCTAAGTGAGACGTTGCTGTATAACAATGTATCTATCAGGTTTATGGAGGAAAATGAGTCTTATGAGTCTGCGGTTATGGTAAGTTCACACCCTGAGTCTCTGAACTTATTATCATTAGAACTGGGACTGGGTAACCTGAAAATAGCGACTAAAGGCTTGGTAATAGCTGCAGACAACACCAGTGAAGTCCATTCAGCTTACGAAGAGCTCATGGGGAATGGAACCTAGAGGGCGCCTGTGGTCCTCCATACCTACTGTACGTGCAAGGCAGAGGGCTCAGGCCCTGTGGGAAGGGATACCCGGCCTGACCGTAGCGGAGCTGATCTCTGGGCCTCACCTGCTCTCACACCTCCTGTACTTCCCCATCAGGTCCTTCCCACAGTTCCCATACTGGTCTCCCGCTATGTTCACCTTCTCGAAGCAGGGATCTGGGGCGGGCCGGGCACCTGAGGGCAGACGGCACTCTTCACCGCGCGGCCGAAAAGAATGCGCCTGGCTGTATTTAGAAGGCAGACAACTATCCACGTCCAGAGCTAGGGTTCGAGCAGAGGGCCAACCCTGAAATTTCTGCCCGGCACCCGCAATAATGTGCTAAAATGCTGAAAATCACAACAATCCATCCAGCTTGATCCAACCGTTTTGACGCTACCAAATACCAAACCCCTGGCATTAAGCCTGGACAGCGGGAGAGCAGCGTGTTTAAGCTGCTGGGCGTTCGTTGTCACCTGCTTAAAAAGGACACAGCGCCTGCACGACAGCAGGCGGGAGAAAGACAGGACGACTGGAATGGGATCCCTGCACCACTCACCCGGCCCCCAGAGTAACAGGCACTGCTGCTCCAGGGTCAGGCACATGCCAGTGTAGCAGTAGGCCCGGCCCCCCTCACAGGACGTCCCGTCCATCAGGTAGAAGTTGGCGGGACAGAATTCCGATGTCCCGTCACAGTACTCTGGGAGATCACACTGACCAGAGGGCTCCCGACACAGAACCCCTGGACTCTTCAGCTGGAGACACAAAAAGGTAGGGATCATGGTGGGGGGGGGGGGGGAGAGGAGAAAAAGAAAGATTTTTTATGTTTGTCGTGAACCCGCCGTCCTGCATCAGCACCACACTCTTCCTCAAAACAACAAACCGCAGCTCAACACAACACTCGCACCCCACAGCGGAACAAGAGCTAGAGACAAACTCACACAGAGACACAGCCCCAGCCCACGGCACTCACAGCACAGGACACTCAGCACGGGACACTTCAGAGTTAGAGGAAGAACAGCACCTTGCAGTTGTGACAGCAGACCCCGTGGGCACACTCTGCCCCCGCCCGCAGGGTGCAGTTATTGGCGTTACAACAGGGGCTGGAGCACTCCTGCACGCCAGGACAGAGGGGGAGAGAGAGAGACGGCCAGCAGGTTAGAATGGAGTTTCACAATTTTCTTCTCCGAGCCACTAACGAAGCTCTGAAGTCCTGAGCTCACTCCATTGGATCAGAACACTGGGAGGCTTTCCTAGCAGCTCAACCAGAAAAGACACCCAATGGGAGTTGAGCTATATGATCACAAGACAAACGATCAAGGTTCAAGTCTTGGTGATATGACTGAGTGTGCCTGCGATTCCCCAAGCACTTGGACAGAACTGGCTCAGCACTGCTGGCGGAGGGCTGAGATCACTCAGCCATGGTCCTCCCAGCGCTCTGGGCCCTTCCCAGGATCCTGCAGGCCTGCAGTCACGTCATTGTCAGATGTGATGCTCCAGCAGGGCGCTGTGAACTTTGCACGGTACCCAACCGTTCAGCATAACTAGTGGCTATGCAAGGTGAGCACATCAAACGAGCAAGACTGTTCACCTCCTTCATCCTCAGGATTGCTGGCCGGAGGAACAGAGCCCAAAAACAATTCCAGATTGGAAGGTTATACAAGAAAAAACTCCAATATTAAAAACAGAACATTGCACATTTTAAAAATGGATGTCATTTCTCCAGATCTTTAAACATGACGAGCCATTAATTCATTGATTGGTTACTGATTGATCACCTGACTGATTGATCAATCGATTGATTGGTTGGTTTGGTTGATTGATTGGTGGTTGGTTGATCAATCCGATTATTTATTGGTTGGTTGATTAACAGGTGGATCTATTGATTGATTGATTGGTTAGTTTATTGATCGGTCAGTTGATTGACTGGTTCGTTGATTGATGGACTGGTGGATCTATTGACTGACTGATTGATTGATTGACTGGTTGAGTGACAGATGTAACTGGGTGGCTCCTCTGCAATCTTTCTCACTTCCCTACCTTCCAAACGGATGGCTGCTCTTACCTCCTCCTCCCCACAGTCGCACTCCTCCCCCTCCTCCAAGTACCCGTTTCCACAGCGACGGCCTCCATACATGGCATCTGTGTTGGGGGGGTTGAAGAGGCACTTCCCGCCGCCCGAGCCCAGGTACCTCTCCAGCTCCTTCTCGTTGCACCGGTTAAAGACTCGTGGGAAAGGGTGACTGCGCAGGAGAACACCTGTGAGTCCCAGTCGCCGGCCCTCGCGCAGCGTGCTCCTGTCTTTACAGCTGCATGACAGCTGCTTTTCAAAGTGACTCTTGGAGAATGAGTTCACAAGCGTCAGCGCTTGACATTTTCACTGTGCGCCAAATGCCACAGTAGAACGCTAGCCTTTTGAACAGTGAAAGGGTTGAGCTCGTTTCCAAACACGCGAGCACCGAGCCAATGTGAAATGCCCTCGTCATGGTTTCAAACTAAGCCGCACAGCCTGGATCCATAAGCACTACTTATTTTTCAGATGGCGATCCAGTTTGAGATGCGTCTCCCGCCATGACCTAATTAAGTGATTCAAGGCAGCTTTAATGTTACAGAAAATCCACGCGCACAAGAGACAGACAGCTGTCTCTGGAAATGGAGAAAACCCCGTACTTAAGCCAGGAGAGTCATTAGCTGGTATGAACGCCAACGTAAAACAAGAAACTTTAAAAGGAGAGCGTTCTGTCATGGCGTTTGTGGTCAGCGAAAAAGCCTACGTCTAACTGACACACAGCAATCTGTAAAGGAAGAAAACAAGGGACAATATGGGTGACAGAGAGGCAGACAAGCAAGGCAGGTGTCTGACACCCAACACACCGGGTGGCCGGTCGCTGGCACCCACCCTGTCGCCGAGGCCATGATGCAGCCTCCATCTTCCGGCCGGGCCAGGCAGCACCCCGAGATGTCGTGGCTCATCCCGAAATTGTGTCCCATCTCGTGGGCCATGGTGGCAGCCACTCCGATGGCAATGTGGGAGTGATCCTGCACCGAGAGGGAAATATCCGTCAGTCCGACACAGAAGAGCGTCGTTCGACGCTGCAGAACACCAGACGAATGGCATCTGGCTTCAGGCCACCCATCCATCCATTTTCTAACCGTTTCTTCCAATTCGGGGTCACGGGGGAGCAGGAGCCAATCCCAGCAAGCACTGGAGCCAAGTTAGGGTACAAACTCGACGGGATTCCAGTCCATCGCAGGGCAGACAGACAAAAACACTCTCTCGCACCAGGGCCAGTTGCCCACAAGCCAATTCACCTGCCGGCACACTTTTGGACTGTGGGAGGAAACGGAAGCACCTGAGGGAAACCCATGCGAACATGGTGGGAACATGCAAACTCCACACAGATAGCACCCCAGGTCCAAAGCTGAACCCAGAGCCCTAGCGCTGTGAAGGAGCCACCGTGCCACCCAGGGGGACTCGTTGTCTTATGATTGACCAGGACAGAGACCCCGCGTGACCGGGATGCAGAGAAACACAGAACAGCTGGAGTGCTGAGCTCTTTCGTTCTGACCACGAGGGAAAGAGACACAGGACAGTCAGAAGCAGCTCCTCGCCTCTGCCTGCTGCTGGGCGGCCTAACAGCACGGGCACAGCTCTTACCGAGTTCACCCCCCCCGACTGGTACTCGGAGCACATGGCCTTGAGGGGCGCCAGGCCGATGGTGGACCCCTGGAAAGGGACTCCCCTGGAAACAGAGCAACAAACACAAGGCATCATGAAGGGCAAGGAGTGTGCACAGGAAAACATCCAGCGTCCCTCTCCTTGTCCAGTGCCCGAACTTAAACCTCATCACCCAGGGTACCTCGTTGTTCGGGTTGTCTTTTCATTTCTTATTACACCCGTACCTCATTTTATGAATGTTCTTTTTATGAAACGTGAACTGTTACGCACATTTAGGGGAAAAAAACCGAAAGCCAACTTCAAAATGACGAAGAAGTGATACGAAGAAAAATATCGAAACCTCTCTCACATGTGAAGAGGAAGTTGTCCTAAGACACTCTTCATATTGAGTGTTCACAGCCATTCCACTAATTAGTATGTATGAGAGCCTACAGAGTGGCATGAGAAATGTGCGATACAGTTCACCACGTCTTGCTTCGTGCGTCGTTCGTGACTGTGGGTGTTCTTACTTTTCTTAAGAATATGTATAGCTTAGACTTTATCATGGACCCTCAAGCCGTTAAGAAAATGAATACTGTGAGTGTGTGAAATTACACAAATTTGTGAAATTAGCAAATGAAGTGGCTATAGTACTGCACTTACGTAAGATTAATGAGGTCTAACTAGGTATGCCGTGTTTTGTTATTACTAAAAACACAATCCAGAAATAATTGTTAGCTATTATTTTTTCTTTGGTCATTTTTTGGTGAAAAAGTTAAAGTGGGGATGATGTTTTGGGGTCTATAATTTTTTTCCCATAAGAAATAAAGGAAATAAGCTTTTTTTTGTTTTACACATTTTCGCTATACGAAAGGGTTTCTGGGAAGAAATTACCACAAACACACTGAGGGAGCATCTTAGTAACTAGGGCTCCTCTAACCATTACCACATATCATTAGAATTGAATACAGAGAGGGCTTCTGTAAGTCCAGTTAAGCAATTAAGCTTGTGTGTCAATCCAGTCTGAAGTCTGAAACAGAAGAGAATCAAACGGACATGAACAAGTCAGTGGATGCACACTGCTGATATTACTCCTCACACCGGGGTGGCTGTCCTGGATACACAGACACTCACCGAGTCCCTCATGGGGGCTCATGGGGGGTGGATGGGGGGGGGGGGCTTGGCGACTTACTGTCACGCCCTCTGCAGCCAGAGGGTGCTCCTTCTCTGTCCTGTCCCTAGTTTCCTGCCTGCTGTCCTTCCGGTCCCTCTCTTTCCCTTGGGCTATATATTTCCGGGTCTTGCACTCTGTCCTGGCTCAGCATTGACGTTCGGATGTCCTGAGACCCGCCTAGCACCAGGGCGCCCCACGTCCGCTCCCTGAGGGCACAGGTTTCTATACGGCACTCCTGAACTCTTTGCACTAATGAGCCCGGGCCTTTTTCCCGTCTCGCCGCTACGCATATGGGTCTTTTTCCGCTCTCCTGCTCCCCACGGTTAGTCCCTTTGGACGTCAGTGACACTTACGTCACGAGCTGGGCGTTGTCATTTTTCAAGCGGGGCAGCTGTTTGCGTCTCCAGTCCAGGAAGGCGCACAGCGTGCTGAAGGGGTTGTCAGACACGCTGATCTTGTCCTGATCCGTCCAGATCTCCAGGCCGATCAGGGCGACCCGGATATTCAGAGCCTTGTAGAACTGACAGAGGAAAACGAGAGACGGGGTTGAGACAACGAAAGAACAGGAGAGAAAGATCACAGCGGCGGCCCCAGTCACACAGCAGCCTCTGAAGCAAGGCTGTTGAGCTTCAGATGCATAGTCTACGGTTCTTTCACTGTTGATCCGTCTCATACAGAAAAGAACTGGCAGCATAGTCGCCGTCCAAGAACGTGAAAGTGAAAAAGATGACAAGGAACAAACAGAAACATAGCAAGTTAGAGCAGATAAATACAGAACAGCTGGAAGAAAAGAAAAACCAAGGCCAGTGTAACTCTGACTGAAACCTACAGCACTTTGGTCCTCCTTAAACAGCTGGGTAGACTGGAGCCACTGGGGTAAATGACCTCATTCAGGGCACAACAGCAGTGCCTGCAGCAGGGACTCAAATCAGCCGCCCACCAGCTATGAAACCAGAGACGTGTGACCCAACACATATACAGTACACTACCTGGCTCTCACAGTCTGCTTCTCACCTTGTCTACATAATTGGCAGCTTCCAGTAGCTTCATCCGGGTCTTGTCCAAGTCACGACCGTGTTTCTGAAACTGCACACAACAGCAAAAAGTACGAGGAGGTTCAGGAAGTCATTTCTCAATACGGTTTCAGAAAGCAGAAAACTAAAAAATGAAATATTATAGAGTGGCATACTGTACACCAGAAAGACTGCTAAATTTTTTTTAATTTAAAAATTTAATTTAATTCATTTAATTAATGTAATGACATTTAATTACTCAACACAAATGAAGCACCATGTTACAAAACTAGCATTATTGAAAGTAGTATTTCTTGTTTCTTAGAAGAGCAGAACAGATCCTAGTGTTTCTCAGTCTTGATAATGTCGTTCTTGATGCTGTACAGACTTTGGTCTTTACTTTGAAAATGTAATGTCCTCTTGAAGTTGTAATATCCTTGGTGCTCTTTATCATGTAATGTCCTTGTTTCTCTTGATGATGTAATGTCCTTGTTTCTCTTGATGTTGTAATGGCCTTGGTACTCTTGAAAATGTAATGTCCTTGGTATTTTGGATGATGTAATGTCCTTGGTGCTCTTGATGATGTAATGTCCTTGGTCCTCTTGATATTGCAATGTCCTTAGTCTCTCCACTTCCAGGAGATGCAGAGTGCAGTCCCGTGGTCTTAATTACCACACAGGCATAAACCCATCCATTTTAATTGACCCCTGTTCATGTTTAATTACTATTATTGCCGTTATGCTCATTAAGAGACGTTTATGCCCTGCTATGGAGTGGGAGGAGGAGACTTGTAACACATTCATCTCAAGCCTCGGAGAGCTTGTCTGCTTGCTGTAGCCCTTTTTCTAATAAAAGCTGAGTACTTTGTGCAAAGATTGCCTCCGCATTCTTCTGAAATAATGCGAACACCTGTACCATTTTACTGAATTATCCCATGTTAATATTATATAGTATTAGAGTACTACTAACAGTCTAATTACTGACTCTTACCTCTGCATTATCGGCGACTATCATCAGTTCAACATATTTCGTGTTCTTCCTGAGATCTCTCTTTTCCTACAGAAGGAAAAAGCACAAAACAACACAGGGAATACGCTTGACCAGAAAGCTTAAGTGATACTAGAGTTCGTGCTCTCTTCTAAAGCACTCTGAGAGAAAAGGGCTACAAAAAAGCAAGACGGGAGATGCTCTCCAGGTTCCACAAACTCAAGAAGCACGTGATAATGGGCTTTGTGATTTTCAGCACCTCTTAAGACTTTTCAAAATCAAGAAGGGGAGAAATCATGAATAAGGGAACAAGGCAACTGAGAAATTCTGCGTCTTTGGCTGTTTGAGTATTAAAAAAGCACCGTACAACCACAGTGGTTAATGCCACTTCCTCCTACATTAAGAGCAGAAACACTGACATTAGAAAGCAGGAGATTCTGTTGCAACAGAACCATGATTTCGGGACAATCTGATCAGTCGCACTCCTGATGGGGGGAATGAAATTCCTGGCAGGGCTGCACCCTCACTCTGCCATGTTGCTCTGTGTGTATCAGACCAGCGATTATGTCCTCCAGTCTGTCCGCGTGGTCTCCATGGCGATGCCCGCAGGTGCCCTGCTGCAGCCTCAGACTCTCCACTCTGTAGACAGCGTGCTGGTCGGCGTCTGTGCCGTTGGGCAGTGGCTCGATCAGATAGCTCACCGTGCGGTTGACTGTGATCAGGCCCCTGCAGAGAAATGGGCAACAGCACAATAACTCTTTTATATGACCACACCTCGGTTGTTCAGGACCCACAGAACAATTCTGAGGCCTTTTTTCCCCCCCAAACAGCACAACATCTGTTAATCTGTTGATGCTAAATGCAAACGAAACACAACTATCCAATGCTGTACCTCAGCATTAGGAACGTTTTGACTTTACAGTTTCTGTCATCTTCGGTCTCCTGTAAAAGCAGGTGCTGATTTGTATTTCTGAATAACTCCAAAAAAACAAAAGGTAATATAAAAAATGATAGGTTTCTGAGTAACACCAAAAAGATAGTAGTTCTTCACTTAGTCCAGTGGTGTCCCTAGATGGGGCATGATATGGCCAGCAGCCATATCACCCTGCAACTCACAACTGGCAACCTACTGAAGCTCAGCAGATATGAGCCTGGCCAGTACATGGATGGGAGACCTCCTAGGAAAAACTAAGGTTGCTGCTGGAAGAGGTGTTAGTGGGGCCAGCAGGGGGTGCTCATCCTGTGGTCTGTGTAGGTCTGAATGCCCCAGTATAGTGATGGGGACACTTTACTGTGAAAAGGTGCCATCCTTTGGATGAGATGTAAAACTGAGGTCCTGACTCTTCGTGGTCTTTAAAAATCCCAGGGCATTTCTTGAAAAGAGTTTGAGAACAGCACTCTGTTCTCCTCCCCACAGGTGGTGTGTGCTGAGCACACTGGAGCACTATGGCTGCCATTGCATCATCCGGGGGGGCTGCACACTGGTGGTGGAGGGGAGCCCCCTTTACCTGTAAAGCGCTTTGAGTGGAGTGTCCAGAAAGTGCTGTTTATGTGTGAGGAATTATCATTATCATTATCTCTGAAGGCAGGGCAAGCCGGGGCACCCATGAGCTGCCAACGAGTTCTTACCTCACAATCATGGGATGTAATATAAGCTATATAAGTCACAGCTGCATGTTCCAATGTACTTTTTTTTTTTGCTTTTTCAACAGAAATTGACTTAAAGATGGAAAACACACCCTAAAAAAACTGTAAATCACTGACATCCCCCAGAACGTGCAGGAGGCCGACAGCTCTGGGGAACGGCCCTGTCAGGAGTGGAGCGTCAGAGAGACCTCAGCCAGAACTCTGCTTCGCCCTCTTCTTTACAGGCACAGACGCTGCACAGCTTTCCACTTTCCCCGGAGATTCATTTTGATGTGATTTATTGTTCGCAAAAGCATCTGTTAAGGCTCTTCTGCAGCAGCTAAAAAAAAAAATCCCCAGCATTTCCAGTCTACAGTCTCTCTGTGTCGCTTTTTTTTTTTCTGGAGTAATTCCGCAGGGCTTGGGTTTCCAGGACCCCTCCTGCAACCCTGTCCAGTGGTTTCCAGATGTTTCTCCCACAGATGTGTCTGCAGGTTCATCCCTCCTCACGTGCCCCTGTGGGCTGAGAGAAAAGTCGAGGGGGAGACGTACATAACTAATGACTCTGAACTGATTTCTTAGAAATCTGGCCACCCCTGAGGTCAACAATGAGAAAGACAACGGATAACAAAAGGTTTCCTCCTGGGATACAATCATAAACCATTCTTTACCACTCTGATAAAACAAATAGCAAAAAAGCCGTGTTTTCTCGGTAACAATAATAATTCTAATAATAATAGCTTACACTTATACAGCTCAAAGCGCTTTACAGGTAATGGGGGATCCCCTCCACCACCACCAGTGTGTAGCCCCACCTGGATGATGCGACGGCAGCCATAGTGCACCAGTACACTCACCACACACCAGCTCTCAGTGGGGAGGAGAGCAGAGTAATGAAGCCAGTTCATAGATGGGGATTATTAGGAGGCCATGATTGGTAAGGGCCAATGGGAAATTTGGTCTGGACACTAGGGTAATACCTCTACTCTTTTCAAGAAACATTCTGGGATTTTTAATGACAACAGAGAGTCAGGACCTTGGTTTTACATCTCATCCAAAGGACAGCGCCTTTTTACAGTATAGTGTCCCTGGCACTATACTGGGGCATTAGGACCCACACAGACCACAGTGTGAGGACCCCCTACTGGCCCCACTGACACCTCTTCCAGCAGGAGCCTCAGTTTTTCCCAGGAGGTCCCCCACCCAGGTACTGACCAGGCTCGCACCTGCTGAGCTTCAGTGGGGTGCCAGTTGGGAGTTGCAGGGTGATATGGCAGTAGGCGAGATTGGTCCTGTTTATCTGGGGCTGTGGGGGCAGCAGTGTGGCACAGCGGTCAGGGTACTGGACCTCTCACTGGGAGGTTGGGGGTTCAAATCCCTGCTTAGACAGTGCTGTTGTACCCCTGAGCAAGGTCCTGCAACTGAATTGTTCCAGGGAAATTTCCAAATGGGTGAAAAGGAAAGCTGCCTAGGGTACAAGCTCCAAAAGTTGGATGTCTCGCTGTAAAACGTATCTCATCAGACGTTTGCTTGCTTGCTACTTACTGATTTTTGAGGCCGGTAAAACAGAGGGAAGAAATATCAGACCCCTGAGTTTGTTTGCTCAAAAAGAAACAATTCTTCATTGTGCACGGTTCTCATCACGGCACCTGGTGCTGAGGCGCAACTTACAGGGGTCCGGAGAGGCCCGACAGCCCTGAGGCGTGACATCAGCAGAGCAGACTGAGCTTTTATACACACATCGAGCTGTGTGATGTAGCGGCGAGGCTTAATAATAAGGCAGAATTAAGTGTTTCTGAGCTTCCCAAATGAGGCCCCATTTCTCTGTTCATCTCTGTGGTGCAGCCACAGAGAAACTATTCATGCAAGATGATTTAAGGTTTCCTAGGACAGCTCCCAAAGGGGGATGCACTTAGCTAAGCCTGGCTATCATGATCAATGGTCATCCATTGGCGCCTATCAGTCTAGGGAGTGCCGGATGGACATCTGGACTGCATTACTAAGTGTCAGGACTAAGTGACTCATATCTCACCTTGATCAACCAATCAGGGACTGGTAGGGCTGAGTAACCCACGTGGGACTCTGATGCCCATGGAACTTTCAGCCAATCAACGAGCTGAAGTTCCTCCAGGTAAAAACAGGCAACACAGGCCTGGAGATTCAGATTCAACAAGATTCAGATTGAGATTCGGGAGATTCAGTAAGATTCTGGAGAGGATTCTGTGGACTGTTCTAAAGGGAATTCAAAGGAGAATTCCAGGGCAGGACGGCCCAGGAGCAGAAGGCTCCCAAGGGCAGGACATTCTCGCAGCGCGCCTCCTGACCATCCCGAGACTCAGCCCGGACAACCACGGAACGGCCAGTGTGTCCGAGTGCCAGAACTTTCCTTTGTTCTAAGAGTCTAGAGTGGAGGTTGCCAGAGAGTAACCAGCAGCAGGCCTCGTGGACAGGTCAGAACTGTGGACAGCTGAATCACTATTCAGAACTAGCTCTTCATCAGGAACGAACCGGTCCTCTTCCTGACTTGCTGGGATCCACAGTCATCTTTTCTCCTGTGCACAAACTTTGCTAGTTAAAGCCAACACTAACTAGCCGGTCAGTGAGCATCAGCAGCGCACCGTCGCAAGCCGCACAGCACAGCCTGGCACGGAGCCAGAGAGCGCGGATTGGACAGCAACAAGCCTGCAGCTGATTGTTTGTGCCTGCAGGAGATCTGAATCCCCAGAAATTGGATGAGTATTCAACTTCAATGCATTACAGCTCGATAATTCAATTGTTATCCCAACCAGTTGATATCAATTTAATTCCTAAGAGTTATGTACTTGTTTTGAGTATCTAATGTAGAAGTTGTAACCAAGTTCACTTTACGAAACGGTCTTAATGAATGATATACTGAACGTATGTCCTCTTGATATATGTAACACTTCGTAACTGATTGAATATATACCTTTTGTATTCTGATAACCCTCTCGATAAGATCTGTTAGGTTTACATGCATACTCTATGTATTAATAAATGTATCCTCGTGTATTAGTACCTGTGTGTGTGCGTTGTTTGAGTTATATCGCATGGTTGGATTCTAAAGCCATCAAAAGAATCAACTTTGTGATTTACTGCTACAATTGAAAATTGTCTCAGTAAATGCCCAAACCATACAGAACTGGTGCCTTCAGAGAGCCACTATGATTACATATTTGGTGTCCCTGAACGGCTATGAAACACTACATTTATGGCGTCCCTGGGTGGGCGTGGCAAGACTGAAATGAGTCAACCAAGCGGAATAATTCATATAAAACGCCGCGGGTTTCATACACGACAATACAGTGTGCTGAAAGCCGAAAGGAAAAAAGTTCCCCTTGCTCTTTAAGCAGTGCTTGAGTGTTTTGTGATCTTTTGCAATCTACCGGGTTGATTGCATACTTGATCTTGTGGTTTTCTGTGGTAAAACTGTGATTTCGTACTTAAAAGTAATACTCTTTAAGTTTAACGATGGTTGCTAAAAGGTCTGAATTCGAGTCGCTATTAAGCACTCTCTCTAGCAGCGACAAGTCTGACCACGATCTCTTCCATATCTCCGTCAGCGGAGAAGCTAGAAGAATAAATCTCCATTCTCTGAGAGAGCTAGCGAAGGACATAGAGAGATTTGACCCCGCAGTGTCAGAGAATAATATCGAGAGTTATATTCAAGACCTCAGGTATAACCTGCAGTACCTGCCAAACGCCACAGAACAGGAGAAAGTGTTTCTGGTCAGGAAAACTACCAGCAGAGCTGTACATGAGTGGATGGCTAGGCAGATGAAAGAAGTCTGTAATGACTTTGAGCAGCTATGTCAAGCACTTATCGAAGAATACAGTGCGTTTATTGACCCGACTGCCGCGATAGCCGCCGCCCTTAACATTAAGCACGAGAGAGCAGAGTCCCCTCGCGAATATTACGAGAGACTTAGACGAACTTATTTTGCAGGGCGAAATTATGAGGGTTGCGAAGAGAACACACATTTCAAGGGTTTATTCATTGCGAATCTCCACCCGTCAGTCAGAAAGATGATCTTAATGCATACAGATGCACAGACCATGAAAATGACTGATATTAAGAGATTCGCGCAGAAAGCCTGGGAGTATGATGTCCAAAGTCGCTCTGAGCAAAAAGCTGCTAAAGCGACTGTGTTCGCCGTCAGAGCCAGCAGGGTTAATTCCCCCCTGCTCGAAGGAGCACAGGCTCCTGAGCTGGCTAAGCCCCGTTCCAAAGCACTCACACAGGACCGCACCCAGCGTCCTAAGTGCCATGAGAACACCGGGGAAGGGAAAGGGCTAGAAAAGGCTGAACAAAAGGATTCAGTAGCCGCCCGCCTGGCCAGGCTTGAACAAGCTTTATTAGGACAGGGACAACCGCTCCCCAAGGCTGCCGGAAGCGTGAATGAGCTGATACTCTCCACTGGAGGAGGCGGAGACCCGCCCCCTCCCACTCCCTCAGTCTATCTGATTGAGCGGAAGGGTTCCTGCCTGGATGAGGTCGGCCACTCCCAAGCGAGTGCTGACTCCACCCCTGAAGTCACAGAGCAGGCAGTAAAACAGAGAGGAAAAGCAGGAAGCTTTTACCTCAAGGCTGCCATGGGAGATGTCTTACCCAGTGAGACACTGATTGACACTGAGGTTGAAAGGTGTTTGATGTCACACGGCAAGCTCAAACGGGTTGAAAAAGAAAAGGGCATGCGACTCAGAGTGGAACCTTTGGTGGATCACCAGAAAGGCAAAGTGTGGAAACAGGTCAAGGCTCCTAAGCCTTCTGTACAGAAGGAAAGGGGGGCCAAGAGGCAGACTGTGCTTACACAGTGCCCACCGAACACAGAAGCCTATGCGGAGATTCCTTCTGTTCCCTCTGGACAAGAAATAAAAATATTTTCTTGTTCCCCGGATATACAGGGAAGTCGTGCCCTGGCCAAGGTCCCAACAGCCTCCATGCCACAGGAGCGGTGCTCCGAGCAGCCGCCTGATCCACCAGGTAAAGCACACACCTTTTACATCCCTAAAGAGGAGCAGATCTCCCCACCTGGCGATGAAAAGGAGCTTTCCCTGTGCACCCTGGCACCCAAGAGGGGTCAGGACCACCACCCTGCAGTGGTGGAAGGGATCCAGATGGCAGGAGAGCAGGTTGGTGATGTAGCCCTCGCCCTTAGCCCTGAGAGGTCCTCTATTAGTGAGGATCTGCTTGAGCAGCTGTCACGGGGCCACCGCCAGGTGCCCCTGGTGCAACATTCACAGGTTAGACAGGAGGTCCAGCTGGACGCTGAGACTACTGCGCTGTGGACACACCTGATCCCAGATGCCGATTCCCTCTGCTGTGACCCAGGGAACCTGCAGTCAGGTAACATTATTTCTCACAACTACCAGGTAGTGAGTGAGACTGACCTGATTGTTCCTGCCTCAACGGCAGGGTTGCCAACACACCCAGTCCCCCAGAAGGGACAGGGAATGAAAGCCGAGCCGGTTTTCTTACAGCCACCAGCTCAGTCTGTCAGTCTGAGTCTGACCAACAGTGGTTCAGCCAGACTGGAGCTGGATGGTCAAGTCACCCGCCTGCCAGTGCAGGACATCGCAAAGAGGGGTGTCAGAATCCCCGCCTGCACTGACATGGGCCTGGTGGGTGATAGCGAGTTCGAAGACAATGAACTAGCTATCCCAGTGCTGGGGCAGCTCCCTGAACCCCTAGCGAGGGAAGGGGGGAGCGAGCAGGTGTCCTACACCCACGCCCAGCTAACGATTGTAAACATGCCGATAGAGGGATTCCTCAATCAGGAAGTGTGCAGGGTGGACCTGAACAGTGAGAATGGGATAACAATCCCAGATCACTCAGGTGCTCCAGATGACCACTCAGCCGAGGGTCAGGCATGCTCCACCGCTGCACCGCCCCCTGCA
This sequence comes from Atractosteus spatula, assembly GCF_055471065.1. NCBI lineage: Eukaryota > Metazoa > Chordata > Actinopteri > Semionotiformes > Lepisosteidae > Atractosteus > Atractosteus spatula. Next base: position 29,784,961 of record NC_142719.1, read on the forward strand.
GGTTTCCTAGAGCACAGGCATGAACAAATCGAAAAAGTAGATGCCCTGGAAAAGGAGGAGCAGCATCAGCAGCTGCGTCAGATCTCCCCAGATTTCCAGGATGTTGGTGCCCAAGATGCCATATGGCATACTGAGAAAGACACCATGTACACGCTGCGCCAGCTTAGAAAGGCGACAGTCACTCAGAAGGAGATGACTGGGATCAGCCACCCGAAAAGACTTTTGGGAGGACTGATTGCTGCCGCCACTGTTGCACGTTTGCTTTTTCTGGTAGGTTTGTGTGCTACTGGCACTCTCACCCTGACTGCCCCAAGAAGGCAGGTGTCAGAGATACCAGAGGGTAGTGACAGACTGTATCGACAGCATCAAAAGTTGGAAAGCTTAGGGAAAACCCTACAGGCAATTTCCTATGCAACAGGGTTAAACCTTATTCCCCAACCAGTGGACATGATTGTTGGTGTTATACAGTGGGTTTATGCTTGTGTGCAACAGGCCAGAATGTTGACACAAGACCTGTTAAGGGAGCTTAGTGCCACTGTAGCCAGTCTAACCACGGCACAATTCCCAACCCACTTGATTCCACTCTTCTCAGTAGAGGAGTGTGTGACATTAACCCCATCGTTCATAGCTCACCCAGAAGGCAAACCAAGATTGAATTCGGTTCCAAATCTTGAGATGGGTATGGCTACCAAAGCTATCCATTGGCTGTGTCTAAACGATTCACCAATGAAGGGTGTAAAGCTACTAACGAGCAGAGGAAGGTTAATGAACCCCATGAAGAGCAGGTGGGAAGTAAATGGCTGGTCAGCACACCACGTTTAACTGACACTGTGACTTGTGACAGGCATGATGCAGCTACCTAATAAAACAGTTCCTTTAAGTTCCTGAGGAGGCCATAGTACAGCATGGTAACTTAACACTGTACGGTCTAGAACCAGACAACATAAGACCAAACTTGAGGTCATGGATGCCTTCAGGTGCCACACTAAGGAATTGGATAGAAATCCAAGAAACAGTAAGCCCTGAAGAGGTACAGGTAGTTAGTTATGCTTTAATGGACAAAACCTCCAAACCACCCTAGCAGATACCCAACACAGGTGTTCTGGTTTATCGGGGGGCTGGGAACAGGAACTGGTGTTATTGTAACACTGCTGCCGGGTAGCTGGATCATGACTGACAGTGTACTCTGAATGATGTACTCTCACATCAAGATGTACTCCGGGTAGCATGAATGAGTCAAAGGTAGCATGTCAAAAGAAAGGAAGTGACTTCTCCCCAAATATCTGCCTACAGAGGTATCAGATATTGACAGTGAACTTCCTGATGTGTAATTCCTAGACTTAGATAATGTCTCCTACCGTGTTTATACATACTCCAGATGTTGTTCATAATGTTTGCATCCAATGCTGGTTCCGGTATGAATTCTCGACGAGTAATGTGGACATTTAAGATTAATGTTCTAATGGCAAGGGACATCACTTAACTCTGTTTTGTTTTGAAGGCAACAACGCCTCAGGACCTCGTGACCTTCAAAAAGGGGGGATATGTAGCGGCGAGGCTTAATAATAAGGCAGAATTAAGTGTTTCTGAGCTTCCCAAATGAGGCCCCATTTCTCTGTTCATCTCTGTGGTGCAGCCACAGAGAAACTATTCATGCAAGATGATTTAAGGTTTCCTAGGACAGCTCCCAAAGGGGGATGCACTTAGCTAAGCCTGGCTATCATGATCAATGGTCATCCATTGGCGCCTATCAGTCTAGGGAGTGCCGGATGGACATCTGGACTGCATTACTAAGTGTCAGGACTAAGTGACTCATATCTCACCTTGATCAACCAATCAGGGACTGGTAGGGCTGAGTAACCCACGTGGGACTCTGATGCCCATGGAACTTTCAGCCAATCAACGAGCTGAAGTTCCTCCAGGTAAAAACAGGCAACACAGGCCTGGAGATTCAGATTCAACAAGATTCAGATTGAGATTCGGGAGATTCAGTAAGATTCTGGAGAGGATTCTGTGGACTGTTCTAAAGGGAATTCAAAGGAGAATTCCAGGGCAGGACGGCCCAGGAGCAGAAGGCTCCCAAGGGCAGGACATTCTCGCAGCGCGCCTCCTGACCATCCCGAGACTCAGCCCGGACAACCACGGAACGGCCAGTGTGTCCGAGTGCCAGAACTTTCCTTTGTTCTAAGAGTCTAGAGTGGAGGTTGCCAGAGAGTAACCAGCAGCAGGCCTCGTGGACAGGTCAGAACTGTGGACAGCTGAATCACTATTCAGAACTAGCTCTTCATCAGGAACGAACCGGTCCTCTTCCTGACTTGCTGGGATCCACAGTCATCTTTTCTCCTGTGCACAAACTTTGCTAGTTAAAGCCAACACTAACTAGCCGGTCAGTGAGCATCAGCAGCGCACCGTCGCAAGCCGCACAGCACAGCCTGGCACGGAGCCAGAGAGCGCGGATTGGACAGCAACAAGCCTGCAGCTGATTGTTTGTGCCTGCAGGAGATCTGAATCCCCAGAAATTGGATGAGTATTCAACTTCAATGCATTACAGCTCGATAATTCAATTGTTATCCCAACCAGTTGATATCAATTTAATTCCTAAGAGTTATGTACTTGTTTTGAGTATCTAATGTAGAAGTTGTAACCAAGTTCACTTTACGAAACGGTCTTAATGAATGATATACTGAACGTATGTCCTCTTGATATATGTAACACTTCGTAACTGATTGAATATATACCTTTTGTATTCTGATAACCCTCTCGATAAGATCTGTTAGGTTTACATGCATACTCTATGTATTAATAAATGTATCCTCGTGTATTAGTACCTGTGTGTGTGCGTTGTTTGAGTTATATCGCATGGTTGGATTCTAAAGCCATCAAAAGAATCAACTTTGTGATTTACTGCTACAATTGAAAATTGTCTCAGTAAATGCCCAAACCATACAGAACTGGTGCCTTCAGAGAGCCACTATGATTACATATTTGGCGTCCCTGAACGGCTATGAAACACTACAGTGACATCAGGAAAAGACAGGTGGGCACCAGGCCCCCGCGCCTAACGCCTAATGCGGGGCCGCCAGCAGTCTCACCGCAGTCCGCGACAGGTGCTCAGCGCCACCCCCGACCCCTCCTGGCCTCTCACCGCCCCGTGGTAAAAGCAGTGCTCCTGCAACAGAAGAAGACACGACAGGCCGGCGTTCAGGTGCACTGACATGATTTTACTCGCCCCTTCCCTGCTCCAGCAGTACCTCAATATCCGTAACGGAAAGAACACCTTCCAGGTCAGGGTTCAGAGTTCAGACAATGTAGTGAGTGTATTGTTGTGATTGGACGAAGAGTTGATCGATATTCGTTCAGTGTCTTTTAATAAATATCCAGTTTCTCCAAAATGAGCAAGGTACCTTGCGATTTTTAATTTGTTGACCGCAGTACGTATATGTGGCATTTTTACTTGCCCCCCTCAGTTCCCACTATGGTTTACTATACAGTTACTTTGCCATGGTTTCAAAACGCTGGTCACACTTTACAAAGCATCTTTGTACCTGACCACTGCAGCACTGACTGAGCGGTTACCCCCAGAGCAGAGGCAGCAGGAGACGTAGCTGACACACAGATGGACACTCACCGCGTGCTGGGGGGAGGACGAGAGCAGGGCTCCGCTGGGGCTGTACCAGGTCTCGGTGTACTCAGGCGCAAAAAGCTGCCTTGAGAGGAGAAGACGGGAGAGGAAAGGTCAGGTGAAGCCGAAACAGGCTATTTCTATGTGTCTCTCTCTCTTTCTGTGTTTGTCTCTCCGAGCGTCTCTATGTCTCTCTGTGTGTGTCTTTCTCTCTGTGTGTCTCTCTCTCTGCCTCTGTGAGTGTGTCTCTGTGCGAGTGTGTCTCTCTCTCTGTGTCTTTCTCTCTGTGTCTCTCTCTCTCTTTGTGTGTGTCTCTCTCTCTGCCTCTGTGTGTGTGTCTCTGTGCGAGTGTGTCTCTCTCTCTGTGTCTTTCTCTCTGTGTCTCTCTCTCTGCCTCTGTGTGTGTGTCTCTGTGTGAGCGAGTCTCTCTCTGTTTGTATGTCTCTCTCTCTCTGAGTGTGTCTTTCTCTCTGTGTGTGTCTCTCTCTCTGTGTATGTCTCTCTCTCTGTGTCTCTCTCTCTCTTTGTGTGTCTCTCTCTCTCTGCCTCTGTGTGTGTGTGTCTCTGTGTGAGCGAGTCTCTCTCTGTTTGTATGTCTCTCTCTCTGTGTCTCTCTCTCTGTGTGTGTCTCTCTCTTTGTGCGTCTCTCTCTCTCTGTGTCTCAAGTTAAGGTAGTTCTGTGTCTGAAACAGTAGTCAGTCAAACAAGTTTCCAGGCATCTTATGCAAAATCTAGTGTGAAGGGGTGGAGGCAAGTAATCAAAATACTGTGCCATACATCATGTCAGTGAAGAGACTGTAAAACATCAGCTGAAAACACAACAGCAAAAACTGCAGATACCAAGTAAATACAGTACATACAATTCTGGGTTATCAATGGCACTGCTAACACCACCATAGAGCTCGCCTGAGTATGCTGAGTATTTCTCCTGAGAAGCACGGTGAAGAAGTGAGTCAGTGAGAGGCATTTCACAGTAAGAGCCGTGCGTGGAGAGAGAAGCCAGCATTAATCGACAAAACCCCTTCGAGCGACGGAAACACAGACACTAATGGCACTCTACGCTAATGGCTCACAGCTCGTGAAAGATTTATACCTGACAAAGCTTTTGAAAGGTTACTGAGTTCCAAAGACTAAACTGTTGACTGACGGCTTTCTATTGTCTTCCAATATTGGAACAGCTGGGAGTGAGTGCTCTACATAACAAGGAGGTAAGTACAAAACGTTTTGTTCCTGCACAGGAACAGGAAATGCTGCTATAGCGTTAGGAAACACTAGTTGTGTTCAGGTATCACTCCTTTCAAGTCTGTTAGAAAAACACCCATCTCCACTAACCCGAACAATACAAACACATCTTCCAAAAAATGAAACAAATAAATAACAGAATCTGAAAAGGAAAACGACCAGTCTGTCCTTTAAACTTTAATTTACCAAAGACAAGCTTCAGGACATCCAGAATTTTCATAATTCCTGAACTTATATACACATATTAGAATAGGTGTTTCCTCAAACAGTTAATGGACAACAACCATCGTGGTAAATATTTACACCGTGAGAGTCCTCTCAGACATATCTTTCCTGTTCGTGAAATGAGGTTGTGTCTTCTTGCCTTCCTTCTGCATGGCAGTAATCCAGCAGTGCTGATACAAACACAGACCGCGGCTCAATTCCTCCCCAGGACAGCGAAAGTTAAGTGGGTGGCCATCTGTATCGGTGTTTGTGTTATCTGCCCTCACAGCTGGGGAGTGTCCAGCCCGACTGGTCCTGTCACTGCAGGGACCCTACAGGCAGAGCGCAACTTCAACACAAACACGCACTGCGGTCTCACACAGCCGGGCACCCAGAGACCGCCTGGGCTGTGTCGAGATTTTGGAACCTGGATGAGGGTTGCAAAAAAGTCAGTAGAGGATATCCACTGAGGAAGAATTTTAGCCTTTACCTTTTTTTAAAAGTGTATAAGATAGTGACTAGTTGGCTTTGAAAAATGCCTTTTACCCAGCAACAGTATGAAAGAACAATTGCAAGTATATTATTTGACTTTTTGATATTAATGCTACAACTGCAGAATGTCTAGCTCATTTCACACCTTTTATTTACAGTATATACCTTCTTTTGCTTCTTAAGAAGCTTCTTAAGAAGAACGTGGTCAATTACAAAGAAATGTTTGTAGAGAAAAAAACAACTCCTAATATGGAAACTTAGAATGAGCTTTCCTATGCGAATTTGCTGTAGAAAACTCATTGCATTTACCATCTCGGTGGAGAGGTTACTCACAGATCTGTAAGAGAGGCTGCTCTCAGGTCTGCATGATTATATCCTCCCCATGCGCATGAATAAAGGACTCTGCTTGACCACACCTAACCCGAGTGAAGAGTTTTCTTCGACAATTTCTAAACCTTTCTTCGGCACCACCCCAAACAGAATTGCTGTATGAAAATCGCAAATGTCTTTTAACCACATACCTATGCGGCCCTCTTTTTCTTTGCCTCGCAACTACTACTGGCGTTTCTTAATCCAGTAAAAAAAAAGGTACAGGAAGGAGAAATCGCAGAAAACACAGCTGGACAGACAGCTGTTGCAGAGTTCAAAGTACACAGGGGTACAGAGCTCTGTGCTTTTCTCCGTCTTGGAGGAAGTGTGTCATATCCTCCCCTGTCCTTCACTAATCGTGACAATACAAGATTTTTGTGTCGTCATTTTTCTGTTTATTGGAAGTTCTCCTCCTGAGCTCAAATTGAATGAGGGAGGCACAGTGGGCGTGGGTGTGTTGGGGGAGCACTCCCTGTGCCTTGCCCCCCAAGGTATTTTTCTTCCTGTTGATGCCACAATGACTCACTAATTAAAAAGAGAGCACAGTTCCATTTTCTTCACTCGATTACAGAAAGCTGTCTCTGCAGAATAGCCATGGGGGAAACTATATTAAGCCAAAGAAGAAGCTGTAATTGTGAAGGGCACCAGACTCCCTATTAATGACCGATCTTCACCCACGCTGACAGTCTCTACAGTGCCCTGCCTCTCACTTGCACACTGCATTAACCTCTAGGAGGTATATTCTTTATGATCTTTTCCAAGACTGTTCTTTACGGAGTGAATTTCCGTTCTCTATACCTGCTCCTGAAATAGTCATGTCAGTTCTTGCTCCAGAAAAACGTAGACCGTTGCTAGGAATTACAGAGCCAAACATTGAGACACATACTTAAAACAAGTGCAAATATTTACTTGTTTTCCAGGTTAAGAGGTATTTGGGGGGATCTGCCATAATACCAACACAATATCTTCTTGTGTCTGAAATTTCATGCCCCCTGAGAGTAGCAGCCAAAAACAGCCAGCGGGGCACGAGACCTAACAATCTCCTTTCATCTCATTTCCTCTGTGTGGTCTCTTCCGTTATCCATGGACTAACAGGAAAGACACAATGGCTGAGAACTGCGGAGTAGTATAGGAAATTGCAGAATGAAAAATCAATGGAGTGAAGCATCTGTAATGGTGATAACTCTCAAGATAAGAGGCAGAAAGTGCCATTAGGAAGTCATGACTTCTCAGTAATAACTCTGTTTCCCTGGAATGACTGGGTGCCTCTGTCTTTGTCTCAGTGCCAGACGGGCTCCGGCAGCAGCGTTTCTGATTCAAATGTCTGGGGAGAGTAATGACTAAAACACAACTAAACTCCTCTCAATACCAGTGGTGTCCTCCGTCAGACATCAGAGTGGTACCTAGGAGTGTGTGGATGTGCATATACTGTATTTACAGAGCGAAAGACTGACCTATTTGGAGATGCTTTTATTTGGTAGGTTATAACCTTTATAAAACACATTAAATCCTCCACACAAAATACCGCAAATAAAATAACCCACAGCAAAGGCATACCTGAGATTATTCCATGCAAAGTCACTCAGCACTAGGTCATCAATGCACGTGATGAAGCCCTCAGGACCTTCCCAAATTCAGGTTAATGCAAACCAACATCAGAGAGGTCTGCAAAAATCTAGCCCTGAAAAGTGTTGAGGAAGAGCACGGCACAACCGAGGGCCCGGCTAAGTACAGTACATTTTTATGCCCTGTACATACACTACTCTAAAGCTTTCCGAAAGTTTAGACATGTCACGAAGCGTCTTTCAGGACCCTATGCAGACAGCACAATCCGGAAGGGAGTGAGAAAACACGGGGAAAAAAGACTAGGATAGAGGCTGGAAGAAGAACAGGGGGCGTGTCCAAGGTGCGCTGGTGCTCGGGGGAGGGGGGGTGGAACAAGCCCAAGGGAGTCCGTTAGAATATCCCGGGAAAGCCAATGTCCAAAGCCGGGTGATCCATCCTGACCCAGACGAACGAAATTAAAAGCCGGAGCGCAATCCGGCGTAGGGTCGGGGGAATAAAAGGGGGGTAACGGGACCAGACGCTCCCTGATCCCGGACCCAGATGGTCAGGACACCGTTGTGAAGCCGATGCCGTCGATTCGCTCCTGGACTCGCGGGTAGGCGGGCTTCTGGGCGTCCATCTTCCAAAGCTGAGCTCAGATTGGCAGGAATGTCTGGCTTTTATAGGACAGGGGGCAGGAACCGGAGGCACGTGCAGGGGATGAATACAGAATAAGGAAGGGCTGGAGCGTCCTTAAGAGGAGGGGTTTACGATCGTGACAAGACATTGCTGTACGTTAATAAACCTTCCATGGTAAGTTTGCATTGTTTTAACTATTCCGTGATTGTATTTAAGTCATCGCTATTCACTTGCTTTTACCTTGACAGACAGTATGTCTGAGTAAAGGAAAGCTTTTCTGCATACATTTCACTGATCTTGCCATTGAAGAAACTGGCTCCTTAGAAAGAGCTTCACTGGCCCATCGTCCACTGATCTCCACGTGAACATGGGAAAGGCAGTTCTGTGGATGCCCTCCCCGCTGCTGTCTCAGAGCTCATGAATTCCCCTCAAGATCTTAATCTCCCCACTGTGTCTTAAGCCTGTGCTGCAGCTCTGGTGGTCACACAATGCAGATCATTTATTGTCTGTGTGGAGATATGCAATGCTGGAGTTAATCCAGACGGACGCTTTGATTAAGTACCCAGAGTCTGAATCATGGCTGTCTGGCGGCTCTTAAAACAAGGGATCAGTTTAGTGAGAGTGGCACAAAGAGAGGCTAATGCACAGAGGTCAATAGTGCACATTCTCTCACAGGATTGAATGACTTCACTTCTACTGGGAGGGCGTCTGGGGTGTGGGGGGTGGGAGGTGGCGATGCAGCTGAAAGCATCCTCTGCAGAAAACCCTTGAAGATGTGAAAAAGCTGACGGGCAGTGATACATCACAGCTTTTGCTTCAGTGGGAATCAATGTCTCCCACTCTTCGGAGGGAACAAGGGCTTTAAAGCCCATGGAGAACTGCCCTCCTCACAGAGAGAAAGTTAAGCTTCTGTTAAAGATAATAAACTGTTTTTTAAAGACTCAGTTCTCTCACAGCAACTCCCATACCAGCATGGGAGAGGGTGAGGCATGCATATCTGCTCCTCCAACACACACACCTGTAGGGCCATATGCCATCTGACAGCCTGCAAGCTCTGAAAGGACAGAGAGCACCAACTAGACGAGTGTCGTGTTGCATACTGACATCACTGCAAGTGCCTGGCAGGTCAATAATTCAATTTCAATAGCCCCATTATTCCTAGCATGGAGAATCCCCGTCATAATCAGCTATTGACATGACCCAGGTCGAAAACTACAGACGTCTGGATCAATCTATTCTGCAAGCCAGCTCCTGTTCTATTTGAGCCACTGGAGAGCCCTAGACGCCTGTGCTAATGTTATTTAAGAAATATCGGCAGGACTGACATCAGCCGTCTGCAAAAGCATCTACGTCATGCCACACACACACTGCACAAAGACAGGTTATCAGACACTGCTCTGCATTGTCGTGCACCATGATTGTGTCTGCACACATCTAGACTCTGCATTGTCATACATTGCGATTGTGTCTGCACACATCTAGGCTCTTCATTGTCGTGCATCGTGATTGTGTCTGCACACATGTAGGTTCTGCGTCATCATGCATCTTGATTGTGTCTGTACACATCTAGGCTCTACATTGTAATGCATCGTGATTGTGTCTGCACACATCTAGGCTCTGCATTGTCGTGCATCGTGACTGTGTCTGCACACATGTAGGTTCTGCATCATCATGCATCTTGATTGTGTCTGTACACATCTAGGCTCTGCATTGTTGTGCATCGTGATTGTGTCTACACACATCTAGGCTCTACATTGTTGTGCATTATGAGTTTGTCTGCACACATCTAGGCTCTGCATTGTTGTGCAGCGTGATTGTGTATGCACAAATTTAGGTTCTGCATCATCATGCATCGTCGTGCATCGTGACTGTCTGCACGCATCTAGGCTCTGCATTGTCTTGCATCATCAAGCCAGTTCATTTTAACGTGGCCAAGCTCTGGAATGTAGGACGTGGCGCTGTGCACCAATTTGAACAGAGATGCGATGCTGGATTGAGATTTCTTCAAGGAGCGGAGCTGTTCCTGGAAAACTGTGCTTCCGCAGGAGCAGAGGGATCTGGGTGAGTCCAGGACAGATGGCGGAGGCAGCAGGCCAGCACTGGTGGCCAGCGGGAGTGCGGGATGTTGCCGAGTGCATCCGGAGGAGGTCCCCGCGCACGAGAGGGAGAGGGAGAAAGGATCTGCTGGCAGCAGCCGTGCCGCAGGCACCCCTTCGACCTTCAGCCGAGAAATCATTCACGTCCTGAACTCACTGACTCAGCACGGGCCCATGGCTCTTAAACAGATTAACTCCCAGCTGCCTCGACCATTTTCATTAGGATAAAAGCCCAGAGACACTGGGGACCAGGAGGAGGAGGAGAGGTGGGAGGGGGGAGTATGCAAAGATGCTTTTGCAGCCAGGACGCTGGAAGAATGCCACAGCCTACAGATGTCCTGAGAATCTGCTTTTTTTTTTTTCCTGTTGCAACATACGGAAGCCAGGACAGAACGGAATCAAGTTGCTGCACTCCACTGCTGAATACCATCATCGTCAAAAATAAAACTAAAATGGACTATTTTACTCAGGGCAGCCTCACGCTGAAACGCACCAGCCAGACCCTGATGTGACACGAATGCACAGTGCAAAGCCTGTGAGAGCTCTGAAAAATTCTTCAGGAAAATTAATTAACGTGGCCCACTCCCATCCTTCAGATTAACCCAGACACAAAGGGAACGGATGGATATCGATATTGCAGCAGAATTGAATTGGTGCTGCTGGAGACTATTATGAAGGTGAATGCCCTCCATACATCAGGGTCCAGCTGGAGAAATTAATAAAACCCTGGTCACAGAGAGAAGACCCTGTATAAACAGGTGTGTTGTGCAGTGTGTGCGCGTGTTGGCGTCTATGTGTGCCCTGTGATGAACTGATGTCCCATCCAGGATGCACCAGCACAGCCAGGGTTTTATCTTTAGGCTGGTACAGACACCTTCATGGGTGGCATTTTTAAATTAGATGAATACTTGCAGAAATAGGATGTCCTACTACAAAGTGTCCTACTGTTCTTCTCCGCGCCAGTTACACTGGGTACCCCAAACTGGCACCGCGGGCGAGGCCGAACTGATACAACTCCGACGCACCTTCTGCGTGAGGAAAAACACTCAAACCCTGTTATTTCTCACCGTATTTTGTCACATTCCGAGAGCTTCTGAAAGAGCTTTTTGAATAAAGTACAACCAAAATTCACGATTCTCAATATAACATCAACACTTGGTGATAGAGTACTGTGACTTGTTTCTACGGAGGCAACAGCAGTTTGTTTGCTACACAGGAATGATCCAGGACAAACTGCTGCATATTTGCCGACACTGACCTTTTACAATATAGACTACATGGACACTCACTCAAAAAACACTGAAGGTGTGCTGTAATTGTTTACTACATTTATATTTTCTTTTTTTTATTGGTAAATTGAAGAAAATATGGCATTTAGTCAATGCCTAAGATGGGGTGGGAAATCCATATATGGAGGTGGCAACAGCCACCCCATGTCTCCCCTCTGATTACGCCCCTGCCAGGGGGCACCCTGCCTTTGCGCCCACTGTTTGCCAGGACAGGCTCTGACTCCCCTGTGACCCTGAAAATGGATAAAACAACAAGAAAATGGATGGATGGATGTTCTCACCAGCTGCATTGGGAAAATGAGTGGGCAATGCTAAAGGTTCATCCTTGCTGATAAAGCTCCATGCCAGACCCAGAAAATCAGCCCACAATATAGCCGGGTTTGCAGCAGCTGCAGGTCTGAGACGTGTCCCTTCTCTTTCTTTGCAATCAACCGGAACAGCTGACATTTCGGAGTATATTGCCAAACCTGTGCTCTCAGAAGACAGAGGATGTGCATTGGGTAATACAGGATTGGCTAACAGAAACAGAAGGAAGACTGAAAAATAAGCAGCCTTCGGTTTGATAGAAGGTACAGGACAGGCCTCTCCCTAATGTACGATCACTGGGTTACCGTTACCAGAGAGGAAAGCAGAGTGAAGACCCCTGGAAACTGCTTGAGAAGTAAAGAACCATTGTGGGGAGGAAAAACAGACTGAAAATGAGAAAATCTGATCATTAATTCAATTAGAAGAGAACTTTACGTCCAATACACCCAACTGTCATTCTGCACCAGGAGCCCCCCTGCACAGCAGAAACTGCTTTGAGGAAGAAGAAAATTAAGGGGAAGCTTTATGAAGGAGGGTCTTGTTTCTGGGGAGGCCACAGTGTGGAAATTCAAAATGGTGTTCAGACAGGACACCGCAGTTATACACCTGGAACTCCTGCCCACATCTTTAATACCTAGTCAGGAGCTTTGTTTTATGTCTCAACTGAAAAGCAGCACCTTCTACAACACCCTGCCCTGGTCATTATATTGGAAATAGGAAATACTGGATCTTGGATATTCTTTTTCCGAAGGGAAGGGCACTACCTACTGGTCTACCAAAAGCACTTACAGCCGCAGCCTGGGTTTCCTAGGAGATCTCCCGTTCCAGTACAGACCAGGATCAGCCTTGCTTAGCTTCTGGGATCTGATGAAACCAGGCTACAAGGCAGCAATGCTCCAGGCACTAATACACAGTGCCATGATATACTGATGGAAAAAAGAAACACAACATTTTCTGGAATGAGAATACTATAGTTACAGCTGATGTACTTTCCAAAAAAAGTTGTCAATTTGTTTTAAGCCCTCTGACCAGCAATACAGCTTGTGCAGTGAGGCATTGCAACTTGCCAATCACTCGAAAGTTCATTAGGTGCACTTTTACCCAATGAGGTCCAGGTGGAACAATGCCTTTAAAAAGGCCTTAATTCAAAGCTTATGTCAATGCAAGAAAACGGCCACACTTTGTCAGTTTTCTGTGCATTCCATAATGCCTCAAATGTCACCAGAAGCAAGGGAGAGGGTCATTGGCATGCTGCAGGCAGGCATGTCATGTGCCAGCGTTGCCAGACACTATGGAGTAAGCCGCTCCACTGTGTCCCAACTGCAGAGAAGGTTTCAGCAGACCAGCAGGACAGATGACCGTCCAAGATCTGGTCACTGTCGAGTGACCGCACAAGAGCAGGACCGACACATCAGACTGGTCCATCTGGGAGATAGTTTCAGATCTGCCACTCGACCCATACTGCTGCCGAAACTGCCGGCAGACACAATGCCCGCATCAGTGACGGGACAGTGAGGCTCCATGCTGCTGGCCTTAGAGCAAGGCGACCTGTCAGAGGTCTGCTCACACCTCCTAGACGTCACACCCGACTGGCTTGGGCCAGACAGAGGCTATGATGGACTCATCAGCAGTGACATCAGGTCCTCTTCACGGATGAGTCACTCTTCAGCCTGTTCCACGCAGACGGGAGGGCCAGAGTGAGGAGGAGGAGGTGTTTTTTTTCCATCAGTATATATACCACTCCTGTGACATGTGACAGTTTTGTACCGTACTTTTCAATTACCACTACCATGATGAAACAAAAGGAGATAAGTCTGAATTGTTCTGGGGGAATAACCCTATTCAAAAGTTCCCTAAAAGTATTGGCAAAATTGACTAATAGTAGACAGAGATGCTCACTGGCAATACCCAGTTACAGACTTAGCAATTCAAAAAATAAAGTGGCATCATCGCTGTTTGGTCAATGGTGTGATAGCTTCATGGCCATGACACTACAGATTCTTTTACAGGCCTGTGCTCGAACCCATGGCACCAATCCTGGCCCAGGTGGCTGATTTCATTCCCCACAGAGACGCCAGCCTCCAGCCAGGAGGTTCTGATCTGGTGGGACTCTCCGGTAAACTTCAGGAGCTCCTCCATATGATACCAGGCCATAACAAACCACGTGTCTATTCGTTTCTGACTCATTTAGGCATGTGGAATGATTGAAAAGAAAAAAGAAACATATATCCAACTTGCTGATAATACGCCTGTGCAACCTGAACTCCAAAAAGCAGTAAGAGCTTCGGGAAATGAGCTCAGGAAAAGATGTCAAGTTGAAAACAACATGGAAATGAAACAGTACCGTAAACGGCTTGACTGTGCTGGACGACACGTTGGCACAGTGGTTAACACTGCTGCTTCGCAATGCTGGGGGGGGTTCAATTCCAGACCTGGGGTGCAATCTGTGTGGAGTTTGCGTGTTCTCTCTGTGTTCACATGGGTTTCCTCAGGCTGCTTCCCACAGTGAAAAGACCTACTGGCAGGTTAACTGGCTTCTGTGGGTGCCCTGTGATGAACTGGAGGCTCTCCCCTGGGACTCGATACTGCTTGAAATGTTTAGAAAAGGGATGGAGGAATGGCTTGATTGCTCTGCCACACAGGATAGCCTGCTCTTTGACCTGTGAGAAAGGCTTCTCTGGTGTGGGTCTCGAGTTGCCCCAGGCAGGACAGGGAGGATTTCAGATGACAGAACGATAGGACGTTTGCTACAAGTTTCTAAGAAGAGTAGGTAATGAGGAAACAGGAAACTCAGAACTGCACTACCTGTTCTGTGTCCATCTGTCACAAAAGCTTTTTTCATGCTAAAGGACCTAAAAGTGAGATCTGTGCGTTAACAGAAATTGTGATATTCCTAGAAGGGTGCATGAAATGCAATAGATTGCATTGAATATTGACAGAGATGACAGAACACTTTTTTAAAATGGACTGACAGAATATTGTTTTAAAATGCCAAGCTCTCCCCACTTTGATACACCATACCACCCCTCCAAATACAGCTGCAGGTTGCTTCTTCAGAGCCTTCCCCTTGGCTTGAAGCGATTGCTTTTAAAATGGGTTCATGATGTTGTTCACAAGCAGTAGACCGAGAAGTAGTCAGATGACTTCAATCTCAGGCATCAGGGAAAGAATTATAGTTTTGATCAGCTCTACCACACCTTTAGGGGAGAAACTGATGTTTAAAGACAGCAAGTCACGGACTACTAACTGAATCAATCAGAGGGCTGTACAGCTCACTGTGCTTCATGCTGGGTAAGGGCTAGCAGGGCTATATACTGTAGCTTCAGGCTGGAGAGGCAGTGATCTGTCACACCTTGGGGAGCAGACAAGATCAACATAAAAAGTCCTAGAGCAAGGAAATAGTTCAACAACTAATCTGATCTTTCAGATGCTGGCAGCTAATAAGCACCAACTTTTTTTTTTTTTACAGCATAACACCAGAAATCTACAATACACAGAAGGGCTGAGTAAATGTAGCAAGCTTGCAAGTGTTAACGTTTTTACACTTCTGAAATACTTAGAATTACAAAAGGGCAAGGGATCCTTCTTTTTATCAGGTCCACATCACACATTTTGTATCAAAACATCAACTGCCTCACGGTGCTGCTCAGCAGCAGACGTAGTTAAGATGAGGCATCGGCTCTGCTTTACCCCCAGTCTGACAGTTTTCCTACTAGCACTGTACTACTTAAGACATTTAAACTACTCCTGTCTGTCAAACACACCCGGTTTAGGTTTATGAGTCTTACATTCTTCCTAGCAAGTGGTCAAGTGGTGCTTACGACGTCGGAGTGCGTCAACACAAATAAAAATACAGTACCAACACTTAAACCTGCAACTTGAATGCCTCTCGGGGAAAAGTCCGGCCTGGGAGAAAGCGAGGCTACGGGGAACAGGATCCAGTGAGTGTTTCAGTGGATGAAGGCTGTACTTACTCGTTTCTTTCCAGGCGTAAAACCAGCTCTTTCCCCTCTGCTGTTATCTTGATTTCCGCGTTCGGGGGAGGCTGATTTAAGGCATGAAAAGGGAAAACCAAGTGAGAAGAGGCACTGAGAGCTAAAACGGACAGATAAAAGGGTGTCTGAAGGGCTGTTGTAACTTTCAAGTCAACATCTTCCCTGTAAAGTATTTACCTTCCCTCAATAGAGAGCCGCACTGGAGTGCCAAACTTGCCAACGTATGTAATAATTAAGCGCTGAAATGCATTACCGAAATGTAGGTTGTCTAAACTACATGATGCGACAGGTTTCAATTAAGGGATTTTGAAAGAAGCGAGGTCTGAAATGAACTGACCTTACTGCTGGAAGGTGACCTCTTCTGACGAGCAGGGCTCATCCACTGGGGAATAATAATTTCATATTGAACTACGTGGTCAAGTCTGTGCGCTTTGTGGTCCGGCCACTGGGTTTCTGTAAGAATTATGAAAAGCGATCGATGGAATATTGGTCACCGCGTTGTCAAAGCACCGGTAACGCAAAACCGGTTTCTCAATGCTTGAAATGCAGTGTCTGAAGTGCTTAAGATGAAAGATCCAGAAAAAAGCCCAAAATGAACAATTAAAAATTGAAGTCGATATTCCGCTTACATTCGCAGAAACGTATTCTGGTAGAAAATACGGTGTAACTATTTCAACAGTGCGGATATAGATTTTTACTTCAATTCACTTATTTTGAATTAGCAAATCCCAGTGTTAAATTGCGCTTCATTTCATTTTGATTTCTAGCAAATTATTACATTTGATTTCAAGCAATGCACATACACCTGCAAAAACTGTCCAATACACTAGTGAATATGCATTTCCTAATAAAATCTGGACGTTAATAAAATAACTCCAACACCAGTTCTTTTCCCGACAACGAGACGTTTCTTTTGCAATCACCAAAAAATGCATTAATATGTTTAAATGCAAAGCCATTTACGTTGAAGTCCTGCACCTCAAATGAAAAAAGAAACATATTTGCGTGCCTATGAACAATACAGTATATTCTATACAAGATCCGACTCACCTCCAAACGCTGCATGTCCATGCACAGCACATTTTAGAAGCCTGATATAAAATACATACAGATAAAAAAAGTGTTGTAATGCGCCGGCAACGCCAAGCCTGGAGCTTGGATTCACAGAATGATGCATTGTAAAAAAAAAAAGGGGTAAAAATACAAGCTCCTCTGTCAATACAGTACCGCGTTCTCGCTTTTGTGTTGGTTTGTGGTAACGCGATACAGCTCGCAAGGAGCTATCAGCGTATGATTCCGGCTGTGCACCCTTCGCATCGCGGTTATGTGCACGCCAGCTCCTCCCCCTTGCCAGTCTGGAAGCGCCAAGGATGCTAGCCGCAGTTCTAGGGAGCTCTCGTTGGGCCGAAGAGGAGAGCCCCGAGGACGGACTGGCAGGCGCCACAATTGTGGTCCAAAACCATTTTTTTGTTGTTGGTGGTGTTGTTAAGGGAGGGTCGGGTGATTTATCATAAATGGTGACACTTTCGTCTTGATTCTTAAGAAAAATGATTAAAAAAAAGGTAGAACAGTATTGCTCAAAATGAATCTTGAATCTATTTAGTAAGTCAATTAAAAAGGGGGCAGGGCTAGAGCTTTTCTGGATATGTTACGTTCTCTGTCCAAAACATGATTCACGACAAACCCCGCGCACAGGACTTAAACGACTGTGAAAATATACGGATTTTCACAGAATGAAGCGCCCTCAGAATACCTCATAAAGGTTGATAGTAGATTATTAGCCTTGTTTGAACATATTGACTTGATACATTTTTGTTTCACTGTAAAGCAGAACAGAAGGATGGGAAGCTCCGATATAGCCTGTGAGCACCAGGCAATACAACCGAACAAGGAAACATTTCAGATAGGAGGAAATGTCAGCTAGAAAAAAATCGCCATGTAACATATTCAACCTATTACTTCACTGCTATCATCTTGTATTTTGCATTTGTTTAGAGGTGATCAAAACATTTCATAATAACAGAACACTACTGTACATAACACTCCATTTACCACAAAAGCTTCTCAATAGCAAATTTATTGGAGAGTGAAATGGGGCATACTTTTGACATGGAGTAATTGAAGTAAATTCCTTTCAAAACACCCACATTGATTTTATACACAGTATATTATCTCTAGTAATGTGACCGGAACATACATGGAAGTATTCCATTACAGTTGGGTAAGCATGAGAATAAAATCTTTGGAGTCTCAAATTACAAGACAATCCTAAAACAGAAAATGACAGTTAAAAGAATCATGCTGCTCTTTTTCTTTAAAAAAAAAAACTATGATTCAGACTATGAGCAACATGCAATATAAAATGGGAAAATCTGAAGTGTTTCTATTCCAGTATTTTATCCAGCCCGTGGCCTTGCTGTGAAACGGTCCTCTACAGTCCAGTTATAAAACCCTCAGCACTCGCTCCTCGCCCTCCTCCTCTTCGTCGTCCGAGTCCGTGACGTTGACTCTCTGCAGGCGGGGGGGCTGTGGCAGGGGGGCGCTGAAGACCCCGATGTCCAGCGCTGGCCCCAGGCCGAGGTACTCCTCCGAGCAGTGGCTGGAGGGACAGGCCTGGCTAGGCTGGGGGCCCGCTCTGGGCCCTCCGGCCTCCACGCCCGCTCTGAAGGGATAGTCACGGTTCAAAGCAGAAAACATGGCCTCGTGCTTCTGATAGTGCTCCTCATAGTAGCCGAAAAAGTCTGCCATGGGGTTGGGGTACTCAGTGTAGTTGAATGGAGTGCGGTTGTAAGGACAAGGGCTGGAAAATAAAGGGCCATTTTGTTATAAGCGAATTATTGCAAGCACCATAAAGCATTTAAAATGCCCAATACCCATCATACTGTTACATAACAGAATGACCATAAGACCTGGGCATTGTCAATGAAAGCCATAGAACACCACCCTTTAATAACATTGATTACATTTATACATTTACTTCAAAAAGTTTCTCTTTGTTTTGGTTTTTAAAAAATTCATTCTGTGAGAACTTAACATGATACGCTGATGTTTTTGTCAATCTCTTTATGTATATACACTATAAACACTACAAAAGAGCTGATACTTTAAAAGTATCACTTAAAACATTTCTTTTCCCAAGGTATTTGCTCAATTATGTTGAAAATAAAAATTAGTTACTAGAAAGGAGTGCCAAAGCGTTTTGGTACAGCACATACCTAGGATTGCATTTTGAACAGTGGCGGCTCGTAATGTGAAACGCACAGTAATTTAAGGGATTTCCAATTATTCTCCGCACTAAACCTCTTTAAATGTTGGCTAACAAAATGTGGAGAATCTCATTTTGCAACGAATCTTGTTATCCTTTTCAATGGTCACATTTTTTCCCCCAATATCGTGCTTGGTGTTGTACGGAAAATATTGTTTCAATCATACAATTTAACAGTGCATTTCTGCAGGTTAGTTTCTTTGTTCTTCACAACAGGTATTTCACTGAACCTGTATTTCTCATATACAAGCATAAAGGAGTTCAGGAATGAGGTCTCCATTAACAGAAATGACAATGACAGGCGCTCCTATGACAGGTGTGTTTTTAGGATTGCCAGAAAGACCACATGGATTGAAAATGAGCAAAATGGCAAGGAGCCTCATCTTGTATTACTCTTCAACAGGGCCCGTCTTCAATTTGTTAATGCTACACCTTACGAGTTACCACTGATTCCAATAGGATTTCTAGCATTATGTACAGCAGAAATGCCAATGGGTGCTGACCTGGGTGCGAAGAAGTGTGGTCCTGGTAGAAAGAATGGAGGAGGGAAGGGGAATGGCGGGGCAGGAAAGAGAGCGGCTGGGTGTGCCAGGGGGCGAGGGGGGTAGATGGGAGGGTGGTGGAGGGCTGGAACGCCTAGCTGGGAGTCTCTGGAGCAGACTGGCATGTTGGCATAGGGGATCTCTTTGGATTTGGGCAGCTCGGGAGCAGCGCTGCATTGAGGTCGGGTGCTGTGTATTGTCTCTGGGCTTTCGCGCACAATATCCCCGGGCACAAGAGGAAACTTGAGCTCAGGCAGGCTGCGCAGGGGAGCTGGCATGGCTACACTGTGGCTGGCTTCAGTCTTTACTGGCAGGATAGTAGATGAGGCTGGCACTGGTTGGCAAGACGGGAGGCAGGCAGTTGGAAGGATCACCTGAACTGGACTAGCTGGCTGAAACATAGTTACTGGGGCTGAATCCTGAGCAGTGCTGACTGTTGCCTGAATAACAGAATGCTGACTATTTCCTGCAAAAGAGACATCTTATATAGAGAATCAAACTGTATATCTGACTTTTCTAGTTTCTAAATACATCATGGTTTTAGGACACCATTTGACCTTTATGTAAAAAAGATATACAGAATTCAAATATTCTTGGACAAAGAGGGTTGTCATTTCATTTATGCTAGCAAGAGTTTCATATTGATTTATATATTATACAGCATATTCTGCACATCCTGAACAGGTTTGAACCATTCACCACAGTGTGGTGAAAAACTAAGTACACCCTCAAGATTTTTTTTAACACAGACATATTGACCTTCGCCTAGTCCTCTCCAAGTACTAAATAAAAATAACTTATTTCATTTGACAAATAACACAAAAATTCTACTTTTTCACTATTTGTTTTGAAGAAGAATTTTAGCATTTACCTTTTTTAAAGTGTATAAGATAGTGACAAGTTGGCTTTGAAACATGTCTTTTACCTAGCAACAGTATGAAAGAAGAATTGCAAGCATATTATTTGACTTTTTGATATTAATGCTACAACTGCAGAATGACTAGCTCATTTCACACCTTTTATTTATATACTTCCTTTTGTCTGTATACAAGGTAAATCTCTTCTTACCAAGAATGTGGTCAATTAGAGAAAAACAACTCCTAATATGGAAACTTAGAATGAGCTTTCCTATGCAAATTTGCTGTTTAAAACTCATTGCATTTATCATCTCGGTGGAGAGGTTACTCACAGGTCTGTACGAGAGGGCTGCTCTCAGATCTGCATGATTATATCCTCCCCATGCGCATGAATAAAGGACTCTGCTTGACCACACCTAACCCGAGTGAAGAGTTTTCTTTGACAATTTCTAAACTTTTCTTCGACAGTTTCATCAGACTGGGAAGAGTTACAAAGCCATTTCTAAACAATATGAAGTCCATCATTCCCCACTGAGAAAGATCATCTTCAAACGAAGAAAATTCAAGACCTTTGACGATCTACCCAAGAGAGACCGATCTACCAAATTCACAAGCAAATCTACAAACAGAACAGCTCCAAAAGAAGATTTCAGAATGGCCAAGTGAAAGTCCAGACCTACACCCTTTACACCCTTCACCCTTCCAGAATCCTCTGGGATTCTGTGGCAGGACCAGAGAAGAGCTGTAAGAAAACCCTCACATATCACAGAGGTGAAGGAAGAGTGACACAGAATACCTCCCAGTCAATGTGAGAAATCAATCACCTATTACAGGAAATGTTTAATTCAAGTTATTGCTGCTAAAGGGGTTGCCACAAGTTACTAATTAAGGGGTGCACTTACTTTTCACAAAAATATTGATTTTTTAAAACTAAATCAAGGAGTACAGTGTGTTATTTGTCAAATGAGGTGTTTTATCTCCTATTAGGACTTGTTGGGGACTTGGGGATGGTCAAATACATCTAAATATGTTAAACCATGAACTCTTAAGGGTATTTTTATCACCACACTATCTAACAGTGAACTGTAAGTGGAACAAGCATTGGTTTGTTTCATAGAACGTATTGTTTTTAAAAAAAAACACATTAGGAATGCATCTTTTCTTTTTCTAGTGCCGCAAGAAAATATTGAATTTCTACAGATGATGTTGTGCTTTGTTTTCAAAACATTGCCAAAAGCCAGGTGCTTTTAAAACGCCAGTTGGGTTGCTTATTGGGAAGGTCCAGAGTCACAGCAAGCCCGTGTCTTTCCATTCCCCTGCACTCACCTGCAGGCGAGGGGTAGCTAGAGCCTATGTGTACCACGGGGGCAGACATGGAGCAGGCAGCCGGTCCAGCGGCCACAGCTGTGGATGTACAGCTCTGCGAGGAAGCAGGCACTGAGGATGGCATGATACCAGGAGGGTAGCAGCACTTTTTCTTCCCTGGTCTTGGCTGATAAACCCAACCTAATAAAACAGGAGCACCATCATTGAAAGATTAGGCTAATTATATTAGACAACATATCAGAGACACGAATCAGTTCGGATGGCAGCTATTGATCTTTTCTATCTGGATTGAATTCCTTGTTAGAATACCATCTTGTGTTCCATGTTTTCTTTCTGGAGATGAAACCACTGCACCTATATTTGGTTAGTGTGTATGAACATTATCACCAAGAATGGCCTTATTCCACTATGGCCATGATGGCGACACAGACACAGAATCCTTGTTTGTGATTAGGGTTTATGCAAAAACAATGAACACACTATGTTACTCCATTTAAAAAAAAAAAAAGTAATTACATTTTGGATCAAGAATAAAAGAATGAATAGAAGAACAATCTTCTACACTCAAGTTCAAGTGTTACAAACCTAGCTTTCTAGGTATCATGGACAGCTATTTTCAATTTAAGATGACTGCAGTGATAATGTATGAAATTAAAAGAGTGTCACTTTCTCCAGTATGCGTGCTTGATGCTCCTTGACATAATCCTCTTATAATTTAAAACTATTTCCATCTCAACACCAACTCACTGCATGGATAGGAAAAAACAGCAGATTGGCTCAGCATGAAGTCTGTACAACCCTCTTGTTGCTTACTGGCACATCTCCCTTTGCATCAACAGGAACTGAATGCTTTTCATTTATCTAAAATCTGGAATTTGTGAAGAACAAATAGGAACTCATTAAGTCTGAGTTGACCGTTGCATGCAGATAGAAAGCAGATGATTTGAGGGAAGGCTAAAAAAGCTTTAATCACACCAGTGATCACTAGCAGTGATATGTGTGCATGAATGTGAGAAAGGAATTGAGCACTTCCGCTGATAGCGTCAGGATAACAAGAGTAAGAGCCAAAAATACTCTTTTACTTCTACCACATGAAAACTGGCAGCAATGGGCGCCCATGGATGCGAGAAACAATAAATTAGCAGCGCTTGGACTTGTAAAAATAGCTGTGCTGATTGCTTCAAATCTGCTGTGCTTCAGTTGGCTCCGTCTCTCACTCACCAGGGAATTCTTCTCGGTGCTTGTCTTTGATCCTCTGCGCCGCATCGTAGTAAGGCTTCTTCTGCTCCTCGGACAGCCGGTTCCACTCCACTCCCAGCTGCACGCTGATGTCCGCGTTGTTAGCGGTGGGGTTGGCTTTGGCCAGAGCAGGTCTGTGAATCCTGGCCCACACCATGAAGGCATTCATGGGGCGCTTGATGTGTCCGTTCCGCTCCTTACAGTGAGGAATCTGAAAATCCCCTGTTAAGAGAATCGATCACAGGCAGGCTCAAAGTCTGGAAGTCACTTTCTCCATAGGAAAGGTGGAACTCGTTACAATTATACATCACTTTTCTGAACGCTCCATTCAAAGCGCTTTACAGGTAATGGGGACTCCCCTCCACCACCACCAGTGTGTAGCCCCACCTGGATGATGCGACAGCAGCCATAGTGCTCCAGTACGCTCACCACACATCAGCTCTCAGTGGGGAGGAGAACAGAGTGATGAAGCCAGTTCAGAGATGGGGATTATTAGGAGGCCATGACTGGTAAAGGCCAGGGGGGAATTTGGCCAGGACACTGGGGTTACACCCCTACTCTTTTTGAGATATGATGTGGAATTTCTAATGACCACAGAGAATCAGGACCTCAGTTTTATATTTTTTTTATGATGCTTCCTTGAAACTTACCGAAATCTTGGCATACAAGAAGTAGGTAACTAAAACTATATCTGCACAATCTGCAACTTTATCTACACAATATAAGGAGCATGTTCTGCTGGGTGAAAGCGTGGAAAGTTATACAGCTAGTCATACACAAGATATCTACTTACTTCTGTGTAGACCTCTAGTAAAATACATTGTAGAATAAACTGAACTGACCCACAGAACAGAAATGGGGGTTTGAATAATTGAAAAACACACTGCGCTGAATCTGAAAAAAAAACGTTCTCTCTGTATGGTAGGCTCTTATTGATCGCGAATGTTATGTTTGATGCTTTTGCACATTAGTATGGGAAAAAAATCAGAGCATTTCAAAAATCCCTACATTAGAGGAAACGGCGTGTCAAAGTCAGCTGTCCCCACTGCAGCCCTGCGTGACCTCGGGCGCGGAGTTACCTGACTCCGACGGCGGGAGGGTGAGCGGCACGTTTCTGGTCTCCACCTTCACGGAGGTGTGCGCCAGCGGCTGCAGCGCGATGGGCAGAGCGGGGAAGGGCACTTTGCTCAGCCGGATGGGCTCGGCGGTCAGGAAGGCCGTCGGGAAGCTGTGGTGCAGGACCGCCGGGGCCGCGCCTCCTCCCCGCCCCGCCGCCGCGCCGCTGGGCGGGATCCGTTCCGTGTCCTCGGGCGGGAGCGGTCGAGGCGTCGCGAAAGCCCCGTCGCTCTTCTCCCCTTTCAGGCCGCTGGGAGTCGGCCCAGCGTGGGGGTGACCCACGCCTTCCCCCCCAGCGTGGGGGTGACCCACGCCTTCCGCCGCTCGGCCCTCCTCAGTTTCCACTCCTCCATCGTCCCCGTTTGCACTTCTCCTCCTTTTCTCTTTCACCGGCACTCCCACCACGGTTTTCCCACTCGAGGACCTCTCCGCTTTAAAAATGACCGGTACATCTTCCCGCCTGGGGACCGTTTGGACACGTAATTCACAGGGCCCGCCTGCCTCGGTCTTAACTTGCTCCTCTTTCCGGCCGGACTCTTCAGTTTGGGGTTTGACGGGGCAGCCGGAGCGACTCTGGCGCGCCTGGGTTTTGTTTTCCTTTCTGATGCGATTTTCACTCCTTGTGGCGGGTGACGCTGCTGGTTTTGCCCCGGGTCCTGGGCGTGTGTCCATTGCGGGCCTCCGGCTGGGTTTAATTGTGATCTCAACGTCGCTCCTTAGCCCTTTTCCGTTGACAGACAGCGGCTGGAACGGCCGGAATTCAAAACGGACACCTTGCCGGCGCGAGGGGGGGGGGGGCTTTTATTGGCTTGCCGGCGCGACTCGCAGCGGTCGTCACAATAGGGACCGCGGCGACCCGCGAGACGTCAAAAGGTTGCCATGGTTCGCCTTCACGAACTGAATCCGTCGTCGCTAAAACATCGCTTCTCTCACGAACCGTATGTGACAGAAGTGTTATAACCCCGTTAACTAGCACACACCCTCTCACCCCGCTCGAAATCAGAACAATCAAAATTACACCCTAACACGAACACCAGCCATTCATTTGGACTTCACATCCGCGACGCAAACGAGCCTCCTTCCCGGGATTCATAGCGACCCCTTTGCCCTTGAAACACGTGGGAGCTGAAATGCGTTCATATACCCCACGCATCTTGCACACGTGTGAATACGCAAGGAGGATGTTTTTTTTTAATGAATGCTGTGCCTGAAGAGATTTTTGAAGCTAATAAATTGTATTGAGTGACTCGTGTAAGTTAAGACTGATGGTAGAGTTAAGACTTACGATATCAGTGTCTTCTAGTTAAATAAAAATAAAAGTTAATAACTTTCCGTTTTTATCTGGTCTGAATCGTTTGGGACTCGAGACAGCTCATTGGTTCCGTGAATCAAATCGCATAGTTGTGCAGGAAGACGTTAAAAAGTGTTTTTGTTTGAGTATTTTATAAATGCACTTTTTAGTTTAACTGCGAATTATGTGTGAAGCACTGTCGTGCAACACAGTGGTTCAGTGGGTAGTGTTGTTGCCTCACTCCTTCTGGGTTACTGGAGACTGGAGTACCTTCTGTATGGAGCCTGCACGTTCCCCCTGGTGCTATAGAGTCATCCCACCTTCCACGGCCGTGTGGCTGGGTCAGCTGGGGGTCTCTAAATTGCCACCTTGATGGACTGGTGTCCCGTTCAGAAGGCAGTCCCACCTCTGGATTGCCACAGGCCTCTCCAACAATAAGTGGTTTTCCTTTTTTTTCTTGAACTGAGAAGAGTATGTGGAGAATCCACAGTCCTCAGACACACTGACAGTCAACCCAGAGGACATCTTCAGAATCAACAGTAAAATAGGGACCAGGGGACGCCAGGGGAAACCACAAGGAAGAGCATTTAACACTGAGAACAGGAGGCACCTCTTTCCACAGAGGGTGGTGGGAGTGTGGAACATGCTGCCCAGCCATGTTGTAGAAGTCGAAAACCTGGTTTCTTCTAAGAACCAGCTGGAGGGGAATCTTGGATTGATTAGCTCCTAACCACCAGACTTGATGGACCAAATGGCCTTCTGTCATTTGCAACCCTCCTTATATTCTTTAATTGAGCTGTGTTTTTTAAAAAAATCTACCAGTTGTTTTTAATTACACCCACTGCATTCCAGTCCATCGTAGGGCATGCACAGACACAAACATACACACAAACACTCACACCAGGGCCCTTATTCCCAGAAACCAGTTAAGCTACCAGTAGGTGTTTGGACAGTGGGAGGAAACCCATGCAAACACAGGGGGACCACATAAGCTCCACACAGTGACAAAGATAGTGCCCCCCGGTCCAGAATTGTACCCAGCGCCGCGAGGCAGGAATGCTAACCACTGCGTCACCACGCCACCCCGTATAACTAAACCACTGACAAAACAGGATGTAGGAAAAAAAGAAGCTGGTGGTTTCTAAAGCTAAAAATGGCTGTTTTAGTAGCTTACATATCTCACAACCTCATTTAAAAGACCTTATAATGAGAAGTTAAAAGGAAGAAATTCTACATAAAACCAATATGACAAACCATGCAAGAGCCCTATACGAATCCAGTCACTGCTTTATTAAAAACTGCATGAAGAACTGACATACATGTACCTTAATTCAACATTACAGACAGCAGAGATGCGACTACAAAGTGACCCAGCTTTGGATCGGCGCTCATGTTCATCAAGGAATGCCTTCTTGAGATGTAGGTCTGCCCATCACTATTACTGTTTTTCCACGTAATATAATTGCTGCGGAGTTAAAGCGCTTACTTGTTCACCTTTTCATTCCATGTGAAATGGGAAAAATCACACCCATCTTTTCACCTGTGGTTATAAAACCCACCAATTTCAGTTACAACTACCTCTGGGCAGAAAACAGGGCAGATAAGCACTTCACAGCTGACACAGCAGGGCTGAAGGAAAACCGGGCCAGAGTATTAGGTAAACCACTCGTCTCATCCTTTCCTTCTGGCACCAGAGATAAACAGCTCCACCTGTTTGTGACCCCTCCTCTGCTCAGGCCTTCCATTACACAGCCAGAGCTGGTGTTTAGCCCGTGGGGAATATGTGCTGTCAGGTGTGTGCTTGGCTAGCTCTCCCCCTCCAGAATCTCGGGGTGCTCCTGCCAGAACTGGTCCCCGATGATGTCACAATGCAGGGCGACGACTCTGCTCCGGCTGCGCGTCACCACCACCTCCTTCTCCTGCTCTTCGCTCGCATGTTTCACTGGTTTCGTCACGGTTTCGTCGAACTTCGAATGCATTTAAAAACGGGGTTAAAAAGTTACGCTTTTTGGGGGGGGTTCAAAATGCAGAAAAGCCAAGCAGCCTTAAATCTAAATACACACATGCAGACACTGCTATATCCCGATGCATGTCAGCTATTCTGGTGTACAGGAATGAAAACAGCATCACACAGTATCACACAAGCGTGGAGATGCATTCCTGACTAGTGGACACAAATACTGGATAAGACAAAAGATGAAGGATCATCTTGGAGAAACAGTAATTATGTAAACGGCACGTTTTCATGAAAGACTTTGCTATCTTTGCATTTCACCTTTTTCCAGACCAGAGCTGTGCCTTTCCTGTGGAGTAGGGGCTCGTTGTTGTAGTTAATGTTGAACTCCGCAAACAAGATCTCGTTCTTATCAGCTGCTAGCGTGCCCTAAAAAACACAATGGAAAGCATCAGCACCTCTCCAGCAAACGCCATCAGGCACCAGGTGGTCTGATAAACGAATCCATCCACCTTCTAAACTGCTCTATCCAGTACAGATGTATTGTTGGAGCCAGAGCCTATCCCAGCAAGCAACGGGAACAAGGTGGGATACACCCTGGACAGGATGCCAGTCCATCACAGTGCACACACACACAGACACACAATTTTCCCAGAAGCCAATTAACCTACCAGCATGACTTTAGACTGTGGGAGGAAAGCAGAGCATCCGGAGGACACCCATGATAACATGGGGAGAACATAAAAACTCCACACAGACAGCAGCCCAGGAACTGAACCCAGAGGCCCCAGCACTGCAAAGCAGCAATGCTAACCAGTGCGGTATCGCACACCCCACACATAAACATAAATAAACCACTGCGCCACCAGAATTGGAACATCTTAAAACTCTGCAAGCCAACTCAAATGGCCCACCCAGCCCTGGAAAATCAAATCTGAAAATATCATGGGACCACCCCCAAAAAAATCCCATCCCAGCTGAATGATCACGTTACGGGTTTTTTTCAATGGCCCGCAATCTGAACGCCAGGCACTAGAATCCTGTTTTGTAAACCTGATGAACAGCATCGAGCCTTTGTGTTACAGAAGTGAAAACACTGCGACGTTGTTTCACATGATTTCAGTTTTAAGTCCTGTTTTTCAAAAGGCACATACATAAATTAGCACGATACCATATGTCACTAAAATTGTACAAGCAGGCCAATCCCTCTTCATGGGTATTCCTGTGCTATAAGGGCCCTTATCAGCTCTGGGTTTTATGAAGAATTCTGTACAAAAGCTGAACTGCATTCTGCATGAATATCCTAGATATCGACTCAGGCCCAGAAGATGAAAGTGCTGATCAGAGCTTATTTACCGCAGTGTAGAGTCATCACATGATGTTTATGGTTCAAGCCTGTTATTTTCCAGTATCTGAGTTATAATTAAGTCCCACAAGCGAAGCTGAGTGATATAGCCCACACCACACCAGAGCCCCGTAATAAAGCTAAGGATTCAATTACACACAGGATGTGTCCAATCAGAAACCTGGTTATAAAGAATTTACCTTTGACGTGGTATGAAGACCTTAAAACAGCTTCTGTATTTTATTTGTGATTTTTATATTTTATTTTATTAAAAGCTTTGATGAGTCCTAAAATAATTAGAGAGGTGTCCTGTTTTAACTCAAGAAGGACTGCCATAAGCATCTTTAAATAAACATGTAAGAATTAGAATAAAAATGATAAAAATAAAAATTCTAATTCTGGTCATTCTTTACCATGGATTATAAAGTATTTCTTGTTAGGTGACTGCAGTCATAAATTTGTCTCAGATGATTAATCACTAAAAGTGGCTTTCTAAAGCTAGAAAAAAATACATTTTTAATTTAAATGTACATTTAAATTAGAACTAAATTACATTTTTTTTAAATGTATTGGTCACACCAGCTGTTTCAGAAATCTAGCCCACTGTTTGAAAGCACAGCAATCCTCCAGTTAGCCCACACACACCCCCCCCAAAAAAAACTTCTCACCCTCAGTCTCTCCTCTGCTTGGGATGTGGTCAGCCCACCCTTCTGCACCAAAGTCCAAAACACCGTGTTGTACAAATTATTAATATGACCTGAAAAAAAGGAGCACCATGCAAGTTACAACAGTGGTCAGAGATTCAGGATGTGAGAAACAGAAACAATCCAGCGAGAGAGCAAAGAGATTCCAGTCGCCGAACATTTGAAGAGCATCTATCCTGTCTTCTAACCACTTTACCCAGTACAGCGTCGCAGAGGAACTGGAGCAACAGGCACAGGAGAAGGAAACACTCTGGATGGGACACCACTCCATCACAGGACACACACACACACTCACACCAGAGCCAGTTTTCCCAGAACCCAAGTGACCTACCAGCCTATCTACTGTGGGAGGAAACCCACACAAACGTGGGAAGAACATACAAACTCTACACAGACAGCAACCCCAGGGATTGAACCCAGGGCACCAGCACTGTGAGACAGCAGTGCCGACCCATTTGCAGAGCAAAATTTTTTAAACTGGAAAACAAAACATTCACGTGTTTTACTTAGTCGAAAGAGTCTCTGGTGGTGGAGAATGAAGCGCTGGGAGCACTCACAGTCGGCCTGTCTCCAGCTGAGGTAGTCTCTGAGGTTCTGGTTGCTAGGATACAGCACCACCCTGCCATCAAACCCAGGGGGATACTTCAGCTCCTGGTCCCCAAAATAGTCCTTCCAGTAGAAGACGTAGCTAGAGGAGAACTGCGATGCCACATGAGTCATCAGCTTGCTGTACAGGCAAGAGAAGATAAGATGGACACGCTTGTGGTCTCTGTTACCCACCAAAATTAAAAATACAGCTATTCACAGTGTGTTCAGCCAGAAGAGGCAAGCTCACAGACGCACTGGACTTCACATTTGTCCTGTGCTGTGGGCAGTCAGAGGTGACAGGTGCGGCTATCTTGGTCATAGCTGTGTGGGTTTTAGTGAGACAGGATGCAGGCTGCAGCAACGTAATTTGAGATTCTTTCCACTGCAGTGGGTCAGAGGTCTCTGGAGGTGTGTAGAGCCTTTAAGAGGGTGTCTTTTCTCATGTCCTTAAAACCTTTGCAAGTCAGGTCTCTCCCGTATATACAGACCTTTTTAACCTCTCCCTGTCCCTGTCAGTTGTGCCAGAGTGCGTCAAGAGAACCACAACTGTGCCACTGCCCAAGCAGACCAAGATAACTTGTTTGAACGATTACGGCCCAGTGGCACTCACTTCAGTGATATGAAGTGACTGGAAAGCCTCGTACTGGCCTATATAATAATAATTGCTTACACTTATATAGCACTTTTCTGGACACTGTGCTCAAAGCACTTTACAGGTAATGGGGACTCCCCTCCACCACCACTATTGTATACCCCCACCTGGATGATGTGACAGCAGGCAGAGTGCACCAGTATGCTCTCCATACACTGAGGAGAGCAGAGTAATGAAGTTAGTTCATAGAGGGGGATTATTAGGAGGCCATGATTGGTAAGGGCCAATGGGAAATTTGGCCAGGACACCAGGGTTACACCCCTACTCTTATCGAGAAACGCACTGGGATTTTTAATGACCACAGAGAGTCAGGACCTCTTTTTTACGTCTCATCCGAAGGGCGGCGTCTGTTTACAGTATAGTGTCCTCGTCACTATACTGGGGCATTAGGACCCACGTGGACCACAGGGTGAGCGCCCCCTGCTGGCCCCACTAACACCTCTTCCAGCAGCAGCCTCAGCTTTCCCAGGAGGTCTCCCATCCAGGTACTGGCCAGGCTCACACCTGCTGAGCTTCAGCGGGCTGCCAGTTGTGAGTTGCAAGGTGATATAAACTGCACTATCCCAGCCTCCCTCGACCCACTTCAGTTGGCTTACCGCCCAAATAGATCATTGAATGATGCCATATCTCTAGCACTTCATACTGTCCTAGAACATTTGGACAGGTGGGGTACCTATGGTAGGATGCTATTAATAGATTCCAGCTCAGCCTTTAACACAAGGCTATATAACAGCTTCTACCCTACTGCAGTATGCATCCTTAACAGCTAACTGCAGTTCCTGAGAACTCAGTGCACCTCTGCAGTACGCACTTTTTGCAGGGACTACCATGTTTTTTTTTCACTACCACATCTTTATTTTTCTTCACAATGCTTTTATCGCTCTTGTTATTATTTATCATGCTTGCAATGTGCTGTCTACATTGTGTGGTGTCGTCTGCTGTACTGTGTGTGTGTAAGAGATCAGTGTGAATAAGAATTCCAGTGTGCATGTCCCTGTGGCAGTGACCTCCCCTATGCCTCTGTCTCTGTCCCCTGCGCCTGGTTGAAAACAAGAAGCTGGGGGCCCCACCTGGCTCTCCTCTTGAACCAGTGGGAGGACCTCTTGAAGACGAAGCTGTACTCGTCGCTCTGCCCGTAGGCGATGACGATGTCCTCCAGCTCCTCCATGACCGAGCGGGCGCTGCGCGTCATCAGGCCCAGCGCGCGCTCGTCGTTGGGCTTCGCGAACTGGTGCTGCTCAGCAAACCTGGGGAGGGAAGGGGGGTTAATATCGGCAAACAAGAAAGGAGAAGAGACCCTCTGGGTCAGGCCCAGCTCGCTCTCTTTCAGTCCTCTCTTCCGCGACCACACAGGTGACGCACAGATCCACCACACAATTTCCTGCTCTGCCCCATTCGGCCGGTGAGAACTTCCCACTGCGCAGACAGCCTCTGGATTGGCCAGGAGGAAGTTCTGCACATGCCGCTTTGTGTAGGTCTCAAATGGGTGCACAATCACAGCTGTGCCACGGTTTTGGAGACGAGAAACATCTCAGTCCTGTCGCCGAATTTAAGTTTAATGACACCTACACCCGTCGTGCTTAAGATTTTATTCAAAATCGGAATGTGTCAAGCACCTGTGCATTTCACTGCTTATTAAGAATTTTATTTGAAATAATAGCAAAGCACCGGCAGCCATATCACCCTGCAGCTCTCAACTGGCAGCCCACTGAAGCTCAGCAGGTGTGAGCCTGGTCAGTACCTGGATGGGAGACCACCTAGGAAGCTATGGTTGCTGCTGGAAGAGGTGTTAGTGGGGGCAGCAGGGGGCGCCCACCCTGCGGTCTGTGTGGGTCCTAATGCCCCGATATAGTTGGGGGGACACTATACTGTAGTGGGCGCCGTCTTTCGGATGAGACGTAAAACCGAGGGCCTGACTCTCAGTAGTCATTAAAGATCCCTGGGCATTTCCCGATAAGAGTAGGGAGTTATCCCGATGTCCGGGCCAAATTTCACCCCTCGGCCTTTACCGTGGCCACCAAATTGTCCCCATGTGTGATTGGCTTGCACTGGCCCTGCAATGGACTGGCGTCCCGTCCAGGGTGTACCCTGCCTTGTGCTCATTGCTTGCCGGGTAGGCTCCAGCTTCCTGCGACACCATATGGTATGAAGTGGTTTGGTAAATGACATGACTTAATAGCAAAGTCCTTCACTCAGAAAAGAAAAAGCTAACAACTGAATGCATTAGGCATCCCCATCCAGTGAACGGGGTTACCTGGGATCACCTGCAGTACCCTTAAAGCTGACTGAACTGCAAGGTCATCTGCAATGCTACTCACTTGTGGAAGTTTCGACCGTCTAAGCGCACCACGATGTAGCAGTTC
This sequence comes from Atractosteus spatula, assembly GCF_055471065.1. Classification (NCBI taxonomy): domain Eukaryota; kingdom Metazoa; phylum Chordata; class Actinopteri; order Semionotiformes; family Lepisosteidae; genus Atractosteus; species Atractosteus spatula. Next base: position 29,818,002 of record NC_142719.1, read on the forward strand.
CTCAGGCAGGTGTCGTCCGTCTCGAAGGAGCGGACATACTCGAATTTGCTCTTGGCCATGACGGGAGCGCGTGAGGCGAGGAAGCCGCGGACAGAGGAGGCCCGACCGCCTCTGTGTGCCGCGCGGTTGGCCAGGCACGATCCGAAGGCTCTGCGGAACGGAGTCAGGCGCGGTCCCGCTAACATCAGCTACCTGTGAGCAGGAAGAACACAAACACAGAAAACCCGCGGGCTTGGTTTGTAAAGCTGCGATACAGCGATATGAGACGTAAAACCGAGGTCCGAGATATGGCATCATTCACTGATCTATTTGGGCGGTAAGCCAACTGAAGTGGGTCGAGGGAGTCTGGGATAGTGCAGTTTATATCACCTTGCAACCCGCTGAAGCTCAGCAGGTGTGAGCCTGTCCGGTACCTGGATGGGAGACCTCCTGGGAAAAACTAAGGTTGCTGCTGGAAGAGGTGTTAGTGGGGCCAGCAGGGGGTGCTCACCCTGCGGTCCATTTGGGTCCTAATGCCCCAGTATAGTGTCGGGGACACAATACTATAAACAGATGCCATCCTTCAGATGAGACGTAAAACCGAGGTCCTGACTCTCTGTGGTCATTAAAAATCCCAGTGTTTCTCGAAAAGAGTAGGGGTGTAACCCCAGTGTCCTGGGCAATTTTCCCATTGGCCCTTACCAATCATGGCCTCCTAATAATCCCCATCTATGAATTGGCTTCATTACTATGTTCTTTTTAACAGCTGGTGTGTGGGGTGCGTGTTGGCGCACTGTGGCTGCCATTGCATCATCCAGGTGGGGCTGCACATTGGTGGTGGAGGGGAGTCCCCATTACCTGTAAAGAGCTTTGAGTGGAGTGTCCAGAAAAGTGCTATATAAGTGTAAGAACTTATTATTATAGTTCAGGTGGGTAGCTGCGTCAGCATGTGTAGGCTGCAAAGGAACACGTAATAATAAGGTTTATTCCATGCTGAAAAAAAGAAGAAAGAAAACACAACGTTTCGGCCGTGGAGCCTTCTCACACCTGAAGAAGGCTCCATAGTCGAAACATTGTGTTTTCTTTCTTCTCTTTTCAGCATGGAATAAACCTATTACTTGTTCCATTATTATAGTACGCACCAGGTACAAACGACCTAATATTCTGCTGAACACCAATTAAAGTAGCAGCTCTGTTATTGTATTCTACGTAGTATTAGGATATTTAAAGATCTGCCACAACACTTATCTAATGCAAACGTCAAAGAGATTTAGATTAGAAATACAGGCCAGTATAATGGGCTGTACTGATTTGACTTTAAGGCTCAATATCTCTAAGAATGTAAAGCGCTTTGCATGGAGTGTCCAGAAGGGCGCAGTAGAAGTGTAAGGGATTATTAATGTGCTTGCTGCTTTTGCAAATTACGCATATCCGAATATATGCTTATCATCGGGACTACAAACACCGGAATTCATAACGAGGACCTTAACCGAAGGGCCTTCCAGCACATCAATGGGTTCGGGACCGACACATTAACACAGCGTTTAGCTACATGATAGCAGTGTCATAGATGTTTGTTTTTTTCCGCAAGATATATATATATAACAGGGCATATTAACCACAAGTAGAGAGAAACGACCCTTTCCTCAAAAAGAAAGAACACAAGACTGGTTGAAAATGCACGTAACTAGGTGCTAAGCGTATAACACATTTTAACAACCCTTACCCATTCCTCCTGTCATATGTGACTTTAACCAAGCTGTCGGATAAACGCAAGCTATCTCAACAACCTCGTGTAGCGTACAACTAATGTGTACAGGGAAACCGTAGTCAATGTGTACAGGCCAGACTCATATACTGCATTTCGGAGGGGGGAATAGCGTAGTACACTTTCAGACCAGCTTGTAGTTAAGGAGAAAGAGCAATTAAAAATAAAAATATGTAGTTATAATACCTCGTTATTCTGGAGAAATGATATAACTTATACTTTTATTGTATTGGTTTTTGCAAACGGTATGTAGAATTACACGATCACCCCTACAACAAATTCCAGCTTTAACGTGCGGTACTACATTTAGAGGATCCAACTGTATCATAAAGCTACATGTACTTTGGTTCCTATCTGTGAACTCAGGCGAGTGAGAGGAAAACGCGTAATGCAATTTCCAGAAAAAGGTCGCAACAACTTGAAATGAACGCATTTGTGTCGGTGGTTATTAATAAATATAAACGAAAACATAAATCGCATAATGAACACAAAAACTGTTGTAGCAAAAAAACGGCAACTTGTGTGCTGATACTCCCTCTAGCGGCAATGAGGAAGCAGTTCTATAAACTCCTTGGACTACATATCCCATGACGCACAGCTCCGGGTCTTTCAAACATGGAGGAGAGTGAACGAAAAGTGACGGATAGATGCTCTGCCACCGAAAAGCGCGGTGATATTATGAACCCCAGTTCGCTTCAGGACCCAGACGAGGAGCAGGGCGAAGAGCCCGAAGATGACCAGAAAGTTAAGCTGGACGTCAGCTCGGATAAGTTTGATCCGTTGTTGGCGCTTTACTGTCCCGAAATCTCGCTGCCGTACCCCAATGTGAGGTGCTTCAACAACATCGCTCAGTATGAAAGTTTTCTCAGAGGGGGCAGCGGCAGAGCGAAGCCGCAGAACGTGGCGAAAAAAAACAAGAAAGCCAAGAAAGGCGTCCCGGACCCAGAGAGGATCGAGAGGCTAAAAAAGTTGATGGTGAATGCGCCGACGGAGGAGGGAGCTGGGGGCCGCCAGAGACCGCCAAGAAAAACTAGGGCTCCCAAAAATGTTCTGACCAGAATGGCCGGTGAGCAAAAACTGTAACGCCTGTACAGTCCGCACACACTTAACTCTACTTACACCCGTCACGTAAAAATCGTTGTATGTTTAATGCAAATGATGAAACTTTGCCCAAACGATTGTGCAAGCGGTAGTCAAAGCAACTTCATTTTCAAATTCTCAGATGATACAGCTGTGCTTGGCTTAATGTATTATCAGATACGGTATTACAGTGTGCCTTGCCTTGTGGTAAATAAGCTGGCATCTCACTGCTATGCCCTGTTTGCCTCGTCAGTTCACGCTGGGAGCCCCCTGGGAGAGCTGTACCGCTGTGTCCAGGAGAAGATCCGGGTCAAAGTTCACATCCGCACTTTCAAAGGGCTGAGAGGAGTCTGCAGTGGGTTCCTGGTGGCCTTTGACAAGTTCTGGAACATGGTACCTCCCTTCCCATTGTCAGAGTGCTATACAGGAAATTTTGCCTGTGTCTTTAGGTTCCTGGCTCCGAGGTCTTGTATAGCAGTAGCAGGTTGCCTCTTCAAAGAAGTAAACTGGCTGGCAGCTGCTCTGGTGAAAAGGCTTAGACTGGAACATTCCAGTATACAGTATTTCAAAGAAAAACACTGTGCCTTGTTCAGTCATGTGCTGTAGTTTTCTTGTCCTTCTGCCATCCTTGGTTAAAAGGCTCTTCTCAGTCTTGTGTTCGTCCTGATAGTCGTTCCCCTTGTTTTGCACTTTTAACAACATTTTTGGCGCATCAACCAAAAGCCAAAAGGTTGAGGACGAAATTAAGAAACGCAGAGTCCGCGCAGTGTGCGTTTCTCCTCCAGGCACGGTCACAGTGCGAGAGAGGACACCCAGCGTGCTTCTTTGTGAGCATGATGTCTGGATTTTAGCTGCTGTTTGCTGGCCCGTTGGAATGTGTGCTTTGGCGAGCTGTGGAGCTGTCTGTGACCGGCCTGACCCTCCCCTCTGCTGTTTCAGGCTCTGGTGGACGTTGACGAGACCTACAGGAAGCCCCTGCTGGGGGAGGCCTTTCACCACGAGCGTGCTCTGACTGTCACCAGGGTGGGTACGGCCAACCGTGGCGTCCAGGCAAACAAGCCTGCTCCCATCCATCCCTTTTCTAAACCTTTTATTCAATTCAGGGTTGCAGGGTAGCCGGAGCCTATCCCAGCATGCAACGGGTGCCAGGCAGGGTGCACCCTGGATGGGACGCCAGTCCTTCACAGGGCACATACAGACACAAACATGTGGGCCAGTTTTCCTAGAAGCCAGTTAACCTACCAGTACGTCTTTGTACTGTGGGAGGAAAACAGAACATCATAAAGAAACGTATGCAATCGTTATGAGAACATGCAAACTCCACACAGATAGCACCCCAGGTAGCAGATAGCAGCAGTGTTAACCACTGTGCCACCATGCTACCCTTCAAAGCTGGTAGTCTTTTTTTTAGAATTTAGAATTGCATATTATTTTTTTTCTACCCACCCAACTTAGAGTTGCCACTCGTGTGTGTGTGTGTTCATATGACCCACAGCTACGAACCCTGTAACTGCACACAGGGGAGAAAGAGGAAGTGCGGGCAGACTCCTCTGGCCCACTCACTTCTGAGCCAATCGTCTTTTAATACGTCACCTGCAGCACCGCCCCCAGACTGCATGATCAGCTTTGATTGGAGGAGAGGCACTTCCCTCTCCAACAGCACTACTTGCCTGCTTTGCCCCAGGAGGTATCCCAATCCCAGCCAGTCTGCCTCGTGCCCTTACTGTCTGAGCCCCCTCAACAGCTGTATTCTTGAAAACTTGTACATTTACCTATGCAGTTGTAAGTAATATAGCAAGCTTGAGATATTCAGGCTGTGGTATCCAGCAGTGCACAGTCGAATCCAGGAGTGGATCTAACTGCTTTGCAGTGGGAGTCTCACCAGTTTCCTTTGAGATTTAATGACAGGGAGCCCTCTCTCCTCTTGCTTGCACAGTTCAGGATGTAGCGGCAGCCTGAGAAGGCTTTGCGATATTTTATCAAGTTCAAGTTTAAAGTTTATCAAATGCACATCAATACAATGAAATCAAATGATCATGTCGCCCATTTCCATCTCCTCCAGCTGTTTGACATGGCGAAAACATGCAAACTCCACACAGATAGCACCCCAGGTCCAGATTGAATGCAGTGTTAACCAAGTGGATCTAACTGCTGCGCAGTGGGAGTCTCACCAGTTTCCTGTGAGATTTATTGACAGGGAGCTCTCTCTCCTCTTGCTTGCATGGTTCAGGGGGGTAGCGCCAGCAGGAGACGGCTTTGCTTAGCGGTATTTGATCATGTCGCCCATGTCCGTGTGCTGCAGCTGTTCGACAGGCTGAAGCTGCAGGAATCCCCGGATTTCGGGACGCCGGAAGAAAAGCGCGGAGGGGACCCGCCGAGGACGCAGGAGACCAGGACCGCCGGCGAGCCCCCGCCGGCTGGGGAGCACACGGCGGGCCGCCAGCTGCGCAGGTCGCCGAGGAAGAAGGCGTGTGGCGACCCCGGCAAGGAGAGGGAGGGGCCGGGCCCGGGAGGAGCGCAGGACACGGCTCCGGGTCACTGTCCGCGGACTGAACCAGAGAGCGGGACACAGGGCGGGGGAAGACACCCCAAGCCCAGAGTGGACTACCAGCATGTGCACAGAAGGCACGTCAACCAGCTCTTCATCCGGGGAGAAAATATACTGCTAGTCAATTTAGAACAGTAGCGATAAAGAGAACGTCAAGTCACCGGAAAATCGAATCAAATGTAGTTTTATGACGTTTAACGCCTACATTTAAACGGATTTATAAGCTGATTACGGCATCCCGTGTTTTCAGCGGCGCTGGCCGAACAGCTAGCCTCCGGCGTCGGGAGCGGTACTGTTCTCCTTCACGTCGCTCCTGGACAGGGGCGGAGCAGAGCGGCGCAGCGGGCCAGCGCTGGAGAAGGCGGCCCGGACGCCCTTCTCTCACACATCGACCTGGTCCACGCACAGGGGCCGGGGGGCGAAACGCGCCTCCGTGCTGCATTGCTTTGGAGTTCCGTTTCTGTCTTTCTCACGGGGGAGAAAAGAACGTTAACGCGTTGCCTGAAGTGGCACCACACGGTAATGAGAAATTGAAGAAAATAAAATGATATGCAGCAACAAAGCAAAGTGATAAAAAAAATGAGGCGTGTGAAGATATTTACAGATTTTTTGAAGAAACCTGGAGTATTATAATAAAATGTGTCTTTCTACCCTTAATGCTGCCGGTTATGAAGGTATATTGGTATATAAGGGTTAAATAAAATGGTGAAAATTAGATAAATATCTAAGAATTATTTGAATGAGACCAAGCCAGTAGATTATTGTCTCATAAATGCTTTAGTGGTGATTCCCATGTAATTATCATTTACCCAGGGTGGGGAGATTTGACCCGAATTAGTTTTTCTAGTCTGTTCCAGCCGCATTAGCTTTTTAATAAAGAAGCTTTTTCACGCCCCCTGCTGAGCTCCCTGCAGTTAGTGCTGTCAGCCAGCAGAGGGAGCGAGGTACTGATTTTTCTATTTTCTACACAAATCCCTTTTTTAAGAGTGCTAGCTTGCTTCAAGCCAAAAAAAGAGTCTTTTTTTTTCAAAATTCGCTGTATTATGTCAGCTATGCGCGTATACCGTAAGTAGTTTATTCAGTGTGATAAAACTGGTGAGGTTAGTTTCAGGATGAGCATCCCTAGTCCTCAGAGAGCCTAACGGTTCTCAGGTTTTCGTTCCTCCTTCTGTTCTTAATAACTTAATTGAGCTCATTAATTAAACAAGAGGTCAAATGAGCTGTCTCATTCAGGCCCTCGCCAGTAGCTAATCGAAAACTACCACGCACAGAACAGGAGTGATCCCGCCCCAGGTCAGGATTGGAGCTTGTTTTGACGTACTGCACGTCTCCGAAGAAGCCGAGCAAGTTCCAAGATTCATTTCACTGCCCATGAAACTAAAACCTCCGGCCAGTGGAGGGGCGTTGGTGTGCCTCAGGAGTGAGTGAGCCCGGCTGATCTCCACCAGATGATTTCTGGAGGTCACGTCAGCTCCGCCTTGGGCAGCCATGGAACCTGAAGACGTACGTCAACACTTAAAAAGTGACCAAATTGAACTCGAGGTCCCCTTTGCGATTCTAGAGATAAGCCAGGAGAATGAGAGGCCCTGTGAGAGCTCTGAGGGGGGGGGGCGGTACCTGTGGAAGATTGCCGCCGGGCCCCCTGTCGTCTCTCGTCCGGCCTGGCGGCAGGAGAGTGTGCCAGAGGGAGGCCTCTGTCCTGCCAGATGGCGTTCCTCTCCCCCTCCGGGGGCACGGTGTGACCTGCCAGAGCAGCCTTGGCTTCTGCCCGGGGGCGCAGCACTGTCGCCCCAGGTCTTGCGCGTCCGAGCGGGCCCCCTGCCTCTTTCCCTCGCTGTGCGGTGGGGGCCCACCTGCGTCCCCTGGGCTGCCAGCGTCCAGCAGGAAATAAAGCAAGAGGAAGAGCCCAGGGGCTCCAGCCGCAGCCTCTGTTCTGCAAATCCGACACGATCCGAACGGGTTTTTGTTACTTTTGCAGGGTGGGGGTGAAACATCTCCAGCGATCGAGAGAAGGAACTGAATTGCACAGCCCACATCTCTCTTTTTCAATTGAGTACATTGAATTCTTTAGATTGTTTTTTTTTTCAGATCTCGATGTGTTCAGTGCATAATGTCGATTCCCCTGGATTTAACAACAGAAATTAGGATTTCTAAGAGGAGATCTTTTGGCCTCTCTGGTAATTGATCCAAGGATCTTATCCAACTGTTTCTTGAAAGAAGCCAGGGTTTTGGCTTTTAAAACATGGCTAGGCAGCTTGTTCCACACCCCCACCACCCTTTGTGTAAAGACGTATCTCCTGTCCTGATTGAAAAATCTTATCCTTCTGTTTTTAAAAATAAGCCAGGTTATCGGCTTCAACAACGTGGCTGGACAGCTTGTGCCACACCCCCCCCACCCTTTTTGCAGAAGTGCCTCCTGTTCTACAAAACCTGATGGACCGTTACCCCCAAGGAATGCACTGGGGAGTCCTGAAGTTAGTTAAAAACTTCATTTTTGGTATTAATCCTTGTCAATAAATTCAGGGCTTCCCCGTTCAGGGGTCCAATGGCCTCAGCGTCTGCTAGCTTCTGCTCCAGTGGAGCTTTAAAAATGATCTAATTAAGGCCAAGATTTAACTAATCACTAATTAGACCTTTTGGAATTGTTTCTAGTTTTGGAACCATCAGAGATTTAAATTGACCCGTTCATCATCTTGAGCAGCTTAAACACTGCTTGTTAGGAGCAGAAAACAAGTAGGTCAAATCAAGTTATGAGTTCAGTTAAGAAAACCGAAAGTCCACCTGAGACAAAAAGCATTATTGAACAGCAGTCCTGATCGGAATAAACGCTGACTGGGAATCGACCTTGAAGAGCCTGAGTCTGGGAGGGCAGAGGATTCGTACATGAATTAAAGAAGTCAGACAAACTTCTCCATCTACAGCTTTTTTCTTCCTTGTTTTTTTTCTATACAAGCCGCAATCCAACTTGACAAGTTGAAAGTCCCAGTGTGGGAAATCACTCCTTGAACAGAAAGGAAGCGGAGGGGGCAGTGGTTTTGAGTTTAAAAAAAAAAAACTCCATTTGTTTGTCTTTTCTTCCCTTTTTTATAAATGACATGGCCCTCTCTGAGGGCTTCATAAATGGTATATGAATTATTGAGCTCTCAGGTTTGAAGCTGTAAATGGTGTTTGGCTGTGCTTATGGTTTCTGACATTCTGATCATGATTACATCTTTAATGCATGCATCGCCCCCTAAACACAGGACTCGAGAGCTTGAGCGATCCCACAGCATTTAAAAGCTTTCAAACTTCAGGAAGCCTTTGCAGAAATAAACATGCACACACACACACATTAATAAAGAATACTGTATGTGCTGTTTAATACATATTTGGCTGACACTGTAATCCGGAGCAAAGGTTATTAATTTCCTCTTTTGTACGTGCAGATCTGGGCAGCACTACATACAGTACCTTTCTCTACCTGAGATCTGAGTCCATGGGCCCTCTGATTAGAAGGAATACCCACACTTAAGTACACACTCTTCATTTTTCAACACAGCCCACCACAAACTGGAGCTATTTTTTTCCAGCTCAGCCGATCGACCTCTTCTGTGACACAGCCCTCTTGTAATAATAATAATTGCTTACATGCATAAAGCGCTTTTCTGGACACTGCGCTCAAAGCACTTTACAGGTAATGGGGACTCCTCTCCACCAGTGTGTAGCCCCACCTGGATGATGTGACAGCAGCCAGAGTGCTCCAGTATGCTCTCCACACACTGAGGAGAACAGAGTGATGAAGCCAGTTCAGAGATGGGGATTATTAGGAGGCCATGACTGGTAAACGCCAATGGGAAATTTGGCCGGGACACCAGGGTTACACCCCTACTCTTTTGGAGAAACATCCTGGGATTTTTAACAACCACAAACGTCAGGACCTCAGTTTTACATCTCATGTGAAGGACGGCACCTTTTTAAAGTACAGTGTCCCCATCACTATACTGGGGCATTAGGGACCCACAAGGACCACAGGGTGAGCGCCTACAACTGGTCCCACTGACACCTCTTCCAGCAGCAGCCTTTGTTTTTCCCAGTAGGTCTCCCATCCAGGTACTGACCAAGCTCACACCTGCTGAGCTTCAGTGGGCTGCCAGCTGAGAGTTGCAGGGTGATTATGGACGCCCCTGACACCAGGGTGTAGCGTGAATCACTGCAGGTCCAGCAGCTCCACACGTGGAGACACATGGTCCTGCTGGTCACTGCAGCACCCGCATCCCCCAGAGGCCGGCCCATGTGTCCTGCCACTCCAGCCCCTCACAGCAAGGACGCCGGCCCACAGTTTCGGTCGTCTCCAGGCTAACCGCAGACCCCCCCCTCGCCCCCAAGTCATGTCAACCCTGGCCTCCCTGTGCCCCAAGTCTCCTAGACAGGAGGAACATCAGACACCATCATCCCCTAGCACTGATCTCATTTGAGAGCCTCAAATTGGCATCTTTTCACTCTTCCCTCTTTGAGCGCGTCTACCCTGCCTTCATCACACCCGTCTCCTGCGCCCTGCCCCGTCTTCCTCCCCTCTGCCTCTCCTCTTCACCCCCTGAGGGAGGCCCCACAGACTGACAGGCTGAGGCAGCTCCCTGCTCTATCCTCTCGTACGCGTCGATCTGGCGTTTCCACAAGCGCGTGGGCTGTTTGAGGGAACAAACATGTCGGAAGTGAAAAGGGCCCACCCTGAGGTATAAATGGAAACAATTCCTTGAAGCGATCGCTGTCACAGGAACGCTGCAGCTTTATTTATTTTTTTCCCCCGAAACAGGAAAGTGAATGATGGCCAAGTGCTTTACGCACACAGTATACACATGGGACCATTAGTTATTCTGTAGCCATGCAAATTAAACAAAGAGAAAAAAAATGATGTATGATTAATAACCTTCGCAAAGCTCTTAATGTTGAAGCAGTCTCCATGTTGCTTTAATATTGAATCTCTTTGGTAACTTCCTGGGTCAAGTCCGGAGGTGAAGACATTGATTTGTAACCAGGTGACACCCATGCCCATTTTTAGGACCTACAGCAAGACCTCTGGAATTGGGGTTACAAGGACTGGCACGTTTGCATTTCGGAAGGCTTAAAGGGTTAAAGCTCGCTTGTGCCTGGGTGGGGTCAATTAGGAATTAAAGTTCCACATGTAATGAACGTGCTCATCAGGGAGAGAGCGCTGGGGAATGCTGTGTGTCCCAGATCCCAGACTGGGCTGAGGTCCTGTCCTCATGGGAGGACCGTCAGGGACTTTAAACCTGTTTCAGGACAGTGCAGAGGCAGCCGGGGCTGAAACCAGCTCCTTCTCTCCCCTCCTGCTCTGTCAGGGTCCGTGCACGAGGATCTGACAGGGGAACTTCACATTAAAATGAGCGGCAACACTGAGCAGATTCACAGCGGAGAACGGGGGTTGCTGGCTTCCAGGAATCTGTCTAAAATGCCCTGTTCACTACACAAAACACCACAAGAGGCCTGATGTCTCCATTACACTGTAGAAGCAGCACTCCGGGCTGTTCAGATCTTGTAGAAATAAAATCTAAAGCCCCAGAGTTTCTTCCACTTCTTGCTAAAACAGCAGTACACACTTTATCCCGGCACCACAAAGGACAATGGTCACACATTCTGATGACATGTTCCTAGAGCCTACCCAGTCCCGGCCCGATGTAACTGTTTAACAGAGACTCCAGGGGCGACAGCTTCCACAGTGCAGCAGCCACGAGGGAGGGGGGCAAAGGAAGCCCGTGTTTCTCAGGCACGAGCATCGCAACAGCTTAGTTCATGACGGAGGCCCTGTGGAGCTCGGGGGCGCCAGTTTCACAGAGGAAGTGAAAATCCCAGTGCTGCCCCTCCAGCAGTAGTGCTCTTTTCCCCAACTCAAGCATTGCTCAGTGAAACCGGGAAAAAGAAAAACATTGTTCAACAAGCGTTTTTCTGGCTTCTATTTTGACCTGGGGAAACCTGTCCACCAGGACTAGTCCTATCCAGCGCTACACTAAAGGCCCCTGCTGGTGTACAAGCAGTAGGGTGAGAGAAGAGGTTCAGACTTATCCCCTGGTAATGTCTTCTTTCACATTTCTCCAACTAAAGAAGTTCCCAGCTGCTCTCGTCTGCAGTAAAACTGATGCACTGGCCAAAATATTAGGAGTTGCCCGTCAAAGTGAACACAACTAGCCCCAGATGCCCACGCGTCTGAAGACTGGCGGGATGTGCTGTACCCCTGCTCTCGGCAAGGAGACTGGAGTGGGACCGGGCTGCAAACAGTTCAGAATGGAATTATTGCGGCCCAGCCTTTGAGCTACACGTGCTTTGTCCTGATCAAGCTATTTTAGCTGTTTGCAACAAGTTATTGGGTGGAGGTAGGTGGAGTCACCAGTCAAAATATTAGAAAGCACCAACCGTACTGAAATAATCTGGACATTCACCAGCATTGTGCTGCTATGTGGTTTCTGGTCTAGAAGTGGAGGCAGACTGTTCACCTGTCGCAGGGATCTGACTGATACTGGGGGTTACTGGCTCCACTTCTCAAAACAAAAAGCCAGTTTCCTAAACCAGCGCAAACACTCCGAGGTCCCAGTGTGCAGGCCGGCAGCACTGATGGTGTGAGAAACCAATGCCACAGCCTTAAGAATGAGGCGGGGAAGACACTTTGCTTCCACTGCCTCCAAGACGTGATGACCTTGAAGAGCACAACGAAAATAAACCCGTTGCAGACCGCATCAGCGCCACAGCAGAGTGGCCGAGGCTACAGCTTCGCCCTGCTCGCCTTCTCTCTGGACAAGACTCAAGTTTGCTTTGCTACTGATCAAATATCCCTTTCTAGAAAATAAGTGACTGATCCAGCGAAGGGCAGGCCAAGCATCCCAACTCCTTGTTCCCACAGACGCTAACGACAGAGCAGGGCATGGGCAGACCTGCCTGCTCCTCTGCCCCAAGCTCTCTGCTCTAAATAAAAGCCAGGCAGAGGAAATAAAAAAAAAGAGCACTTAATACGAATTGTCAACTGTTGATCTATTCTAGAGCCTGAATTGCATGTGACAGTGACACTTCACAGCACATTGCCCTGGATCTGTGTAAAAGCTGACAGGCCATCGCTAGGCCTACTGGATTATTAATGAACTGCAGTCTCTTAAGCAGATGCATATTCATTAGCTGACCAGCTGGCACAGGTTTGCAGATGTCAGCAGTCAAGACAGCTCTGTCTTATCGGCAGCCCAGCCCCAAGAATAAAGATCTTTAACTGCTAAATGAGGCTACGCAACCCCCCCCCTCCCCATCTCTCTCTCCCAAAGAACATCAGTGAGATTCGGTGGAAGGGCTCTGCAATCAATATATTAATGAGCATCACAGCAGCAGTTAGAAACACAATATGCCTGTGCAAATATTAGATTGCATTGTCCCTGCCATATTTCCTCAGCCCCTGAAGCCAAGCCAGGAACAGACGGCTTCCACTTTATTTAAAAATCCAAACTCTTGCCAAATGGAACCCCTTTGGAGCCTCAGACAGATTTCACCTATCGCAGGGGGTCTCCACTCCCAATCCCTGGGGTCTTAGTATGTCTGCAGACTTTCATTGCTACCCGGCTTTCGATGACCCAACATGGGCTCAGTCGGAATTAACTTCACTGGACCCACTGAACAAGTGCTCTTTAGATGCCGTTGCCATGAGGGATGTAGAAGACCCTCAGACACACTGGCACCTCCAAGACAAGGCCTGCAGACCCCCCCCCCCAAATGCATTCCGAAAGAGAGGACCAGCACAACATCACACAAAGAGAAGCATTCAGCAGCATTTGTGAAAAAATGACTCAATTCCACGTCTTCACAAATCATATTTCCATATCATAGCAGTGTGGCACAGAAATCACAGAGTGGGATAATCATGCTGTGATGTGCCCACACCAACTGCATGATGATGCCAATCAGAGGAATTATACAATATACATAAATAACCCACAGTTTTACCCACCTTCTTGGTTGATCTCAAAATAAGCACAGCGGGGTCTGGTCAAAACTAGGGTGGAAGGTCACCAAGGAAAACTAGGCAAGTGGGGTTGGTGGACCAGTAGGTGGAGCTCTTCCCCTAACTGGACCAGATCTCCAAACCAACATCCCAGTACGTAAGCAGGGACACTGTGCTACAGAAGGTACCATCGTTCAGAATGAGACAATTCAGCTGAATTCCTGAATAGCTCAATTGAATATCCCATTGCTTGCAAGAGAAGGGGTGTTACCCCCCGGTTTCCTGCCAAAATTTACTCTTTTGGCTTGCCCAGACTGGTCTATCCACAAGTTCCCCCTTTAATTCAGCTGGTGAAGTAATTTCTCACTTCTGCACCTGATCAAGCGGCTCACGTCACCCAGGTGGGGCTGCACTTCACCGGTGGATGAAGAGGGCACAGCCGGAGCACTGCAATTTGACCAATGCTGTCTGATCTTCCAGAAAAGTAACAGATGACACGGAAAAACCTGAGAGACTGGCATCAATACAGTAACTGAGACAAAAAAAAGCCCAACAAAACAGAGCAAAACCCTTTTTAATGAGCTCTGGTTTACTCAGTCCCAAACCAATAGACACTTACAAAGTGTACTGGCACTCAGTAAAACAAAATGTGAATTATTAGCAGTCCACCACCTCGTAGGGACCCTTGGTTTGGATCAGGAAATGGGCAGAACCTTTATAGCCAGGGTTTAGGACTCCTGCAGTCGCTGGCTTGTTTCTCACTCCCACAGGGCATCCCAAATTCAGCTTCCCAGCCTGGCTTTCCTGCAAACGCTGCTGGCGGAAGGTCACCAACCGTCACTTGATCAAACAAAAGTGTACCAACAGCTTGGCAAATTCTTTTTATTTAAATATTACTGATACTTTAACCACAGTCGTCTCATTCTGAAACACGTGAATGTAACACAGGAAGAAACCCGGAACTGAGCACGCAGAGATTTCCAGATCAAGACGGCAAAGGTTGTCGAAAATGGTTTAGTTCCCCAGAAAGCACCAACTCCCACTTCTCAGCTGGAGTGTGCTGGTGGTGGGGGGAGTAAGTACAAGGAGGCCAGAAGGGCAGTGTATCCGGGCCGGATTAATGTTCAGTATCTGGAGGAGGAAAGGCTTTTGATAAGAAATTAAATGCGCCCTATTCTTGAAAGATCAAAAACCGTAGGAGCATTAATTACACTGCCTTTCATCCCTGGCTTAACAAATGAAAAGCCTTCATCCCACAACCCACTGTCCCCTCCCTGTAAACTAATATTGCCTTAATTTGGATCTAATTAGAAACAGTAGAGCCAGGGATGAAAACAGGGAAAGTTGTACTTGGTCATGTCATTGTTCGTGTCACAGTTTTCAATTAACAGAGTTCTGAGAAGCAAGGGACAGCAGTCTGTGACTCGACAGCTCCCATTAAAACTCGCACGTTCCTCTTTCATGAGCCACAATAGAAAGCAGACCCACTATTCAGGACTAATACAACTCAAATAATGAGCTTGCAAACATGTTTTAATTAACTGTTTAATGTTATACATAAAAGATCATTATGATTACAATCAAAACAGACTTGTAATGGATTGAAAAGAAATTTCCATTGTTTAAGAAAGAGGAGGCTCTCGTTTCCTTTTACATTTGCATAACTAATAGTGTTTTTTTTTTTAGTAACGCTCCCACCCCTAAAAGCACACACCACAGATTTTAAACGTTACAGAACTATCGTGATTGAAAATATTTTAAAAAAATAACTAGCCCCTCTTGAATAATCATATTAAAAAAAATAAACATTTGGTCATTTATTAATGTATAATGCCTTGGAAACTGACGGAAGGCTGGTCTGTCTGTGGCCATGTACACAACAGCGTTTGAAAATGCCTCTGCTCACACGACACACAAGCTTTTATACACTCTGAACAAAAACCAAACAACGTGCAACCTTCTCTGCCCATCAGTGTAGGTCTGATTTCACACAGCCCATGGCCCGACAGGTCTGTGTCACACAGCTAAGCTTCCTGTGCCCCCACCCTGTGCCCTGGGTGTCCAGATGTGCTTGTGCACGGCTCCCTTACTGACAACCTCCACCACCCCTGGGCTCACTCTGTCCGGACAGCCAGAAATCACACACTTCCTTCTTCCGTTACAAAGACTTGCATAATTCATGTTAAAAAAACCCACCCAAACGTAACCTAGTAAACTGAACGAGGATCTGGGGTGTGGAATAAAAATATTTTTGTACATATATACTTTGTGGATGTCAATTATGGCCGGTGATAAATACTGAATGTTGCCTTTCCTTGATGAGGTTGTTTTCGGCAATGTAAAGGCAACTGACTGGCCCTCAGTTCCCCAGTATTAAAGTAAAGACCAATAACCCAGCGTGGGGATACTGCTTCTTCTAAAACTACAGTTCTTTGTTATTTGGATGAAAAAATCTGATCATACTTTAAAAAAATAAACCCATCAGAAAGGCCACAGAGAATCCCTGTAGTTAAAACAGCCTCTCAGTTATTCATTTTTTTCTCATATTAACAGCCCACTTTTAGAATGCAGGATTACTGTATAAAGTACAAAGATCATTAGGATTAAGCATGGTAAACTAGCAGAAAAAAGGTTTGCCCATGTTAAAAGACTGTCTCTGGTGACAAG
This sequence comes from Atractosteus spatula, assembly GCF_055471065.1. Classification (NCBI taxonomy): domain Eukaryota; kingdom Metazoa; phylum Chordata; class Actinopteri; order Semionotiformes; family Lepisosteidae; genus Atractosteus; species Atractosteus spatula. The sequence continues at coordinate 29,834,016 of NC_142719.1, forward strand.
ATCATTAAAGATACTAAGTTTCTTTGTTTGTTAAGTCTGCCATCTGGATCCTGATACGTTTTCAATAATTCTTCAGCAATGCAATAATTTATTCGTTTTCACAACCAAAGAAATATTTACAAAGTTGACCATCATAATTCTTTGATTCACTGTCTGACCGATGGACAATGCGAGGTTATACATGGAATGACATTTCACAGGTTAAAAAAAGGAGGGTGGGGACAGGAAACAAAAGGATAAAAGGAAAAAAAAATCAGAATTACTTGACTTCTCAGTTCTCCTGGACCTCTGCTATGTGTTTTTGTCAGGATAGGAAAGCTGACTTCCCCCTTGGCTTTCACATGAATCAAACTACTTGCTGCCAATGGGATGACTTAGCAGAGACTGCATTGTAAAGTAATGTACCAGTATATGATCATATACGCATTTTTGCCCCTATACAAAATTAGCCTCCATATATTTCAAAAAAACCAAACGGGTCCTTGGTTATAACCAATTTAAATATACAAAAAAGAAAAAGACGGGTGACGGCATTTGATATTTTTCAAGTACTCTTTGTGTGCAGCTCTTAGAATCCTTCATCGCTGTATATTCAGAAAACTGCTCATCTTCGCAGACTTTTTTTTTCATTTGCCAAAGTTGGCAAAATTTGCAAAGGCATCATGCTTGGGCTGCACCATGGCCGGGGTCATGCCAGCTGCCATGCCCACTGCTGGCATGCCCATTCCCATGGAGCCTGGCACCCCCATTCCTGCCAGGGGCATTCCCATGTTCATATTCATCATTCCCTGATTGACTGTACCCACGGGGCCCGGAGCCACGCCCACAGGGCCCATGCCCATCGCCCCCGTGGCCATGGTGGGTGGCATTCCCACAGCCATGCCTGGTCCTGGCATCACAGGGGTTGAGGGCGGCCTGACGGGCATCGCGGAGGGCTGCATATTGAGGTTCATGCCCGCAAAGCTCTGGGCGACCACGTTCATGGGCGGCTGTACACCTGTGAGAAAAGACATTCAAAAAACACATTAAAGAACAACTGCAGCTCCTATGTGTTTGGGCCATTGTCACAACCTCAGGAAAGTGTGCTTTGACTGCACAACTGCTAAAAAATGTTTTGAGTTCATTTCCCATTTCAAGATGTAGGGCTAAAAATAAGAGGGCACTGAACTAGTAAGGGCAAAAAAAAAAAACACCCACAGACCGCTCCTCATCACAGTCATACTAATAATGTTTCTCCGATTATGGGCAATTTAAAATAAAAGCCTCGAAAACGCTAAATCAGTTATGCACCGAGACTGAGTGCACTGCTAAATCACATTACAGTCCCTTGCCCCCGCGAAAGACAAAAAAAAAATTCTCAACTCGACACAGGAAAATGAATCACTAGGAAGATCCCCTGTGCCTGCACAAATATAACCCAGAATCGCCTCAGATTAACTGAAAGAGAATATTTCATGGAGACACAGATACAGAATTCCAGATGGCTTTTACTGTCTTTGTTTTGCACAGAAGGTCCCAGAGAGAGGCACGGCTCGCTTTCCTGCCACTGCGATGAAATCCCTTAGTGGGATGGGCCGAAAGACAGCGCACCAAGGGACTGCCTGGCATCTCTGTTTAGAGACGCAGTTGGAAAACTGCATGCAATGCATTAGATGCCTGAATTCCATCTAGAAAGCCGATGTGAACATGCGACTTGTCCCGAGAGTGCAGGCTTAAATCCAGCACGCGCAGCTTGCTCACCCTACACCAGGGGTGTCCCCCGCACACATATGGGTCCGACTTACAACAGGAGGACAAACAAAAACACTCCACTGCTGCCAGCAGACCAGTGGAGTAGCTCTACAGGGGGAAAGTGAAAACTGTAGATCTGTACCATTTGAAGTGAATCCATAATCTATACTGGTCTGCTAACCTACACAGGTTCCTATCCAGCAGCTCTCAAGGCACGTCACCAGGCAGCCATGCAGCTGTTTTACTGAATCACACTTCCACAAGGTGCAAGCGACTGGAGGACGTGCTGCTGTGTTAGTGTGCAAGGGAGCTGCAGTCTCAAGAAAAGGCATCCAGGCATCTTGCACTGAAATACGACCCACGTGGTTTCCAGAGACGCTACCTGGTTGGCTAGAGAAACTATCCTCAGTGGGCCAGGGGCTCTTACCCTGCTGCTGCATCATGGTGTTCAGGGAAGGCTGGGAGGGCTTGGGGGGCTGCATGCCCGGACACAGGAAGTCCAGGCTGATGTTGACGCTGGGGTCTGACCATGTGGAAGGCAGGGAGGCCTTGGCTCCTGGCTTCTGAGCCCCCTGCATCTGCTGGACTGGGACCGGGCCAGGCTTCTGCAGAGGCCCACTTAGGTTCTGCAAGGGCTTCACAAGACAAGAGAGGAATAAAAAGGTTTGCAGTTTAGACTGCAGTTTTATCGCAGGGGTTACATATGAAAGGAAGGCATAGGGCCCATATTGCATCCTTGGTAGGTTTAGTTGCTGGTTACACAGCTGTTATTAAAGTGGATGCTTTTCCATCCTCCATGCCCTCTGCATGAAGAATTACCTCCTGTTCTTGGTTCTAAATGTATTTCCACAGTTCCCACCTGTGTCTCCTGGTTCATGTCCACTTTGCTGACTTTGTCAATGTCTTTCAGGATTCTAAATACATGAATCAGGTCCACTTCTTAGTGTTCTCTGCTCTAAGACTAAAAAGGTTGCATTCTTCCAGCCTGTCAATGTAGAATGCATGAGGAAATTCTTTCCTGACGTCAGCAATCAGGACTTTCAAAGCTTCTCACAAGAAAAATCAGGAACTTAACCAGAGAAAGGCTCTATTAATTCTGATACCAGTCAAGAAACCTAAACTAAACTGAGTCTTAACCTGGAAAAGAAGGACGAACAGTATATGTAAGGTTCCTTTTATGGTTAGTCTTTTATAGTAAAGTTATGTTCATAGTTAATTTTAAATATATACAATAATCTGTGAAAACTATTTTCAGTATATTTTCTTTATGCCATCTAACACCTAGAGAATGATCAGAAGAACTGAACAAATTCAAAAGCACAATAGATTGAAATGTGATTATTACCCCCCCAGGTGCTATAGCATACAGAATTGTGGTTTTAGTTCTTTAAAAGTTTCCGAGTCATCTTTTGTTATGAAGCATACCTCTCAATAGGGGAATTATAAATATAACTGGAAAAAGCCGAGTGACTGCAGGAAACTGAAAGCATCGGAAATCTACAGCGACATTTTTTTTCACTGTATGGTAAAATTAAGACTCGCTTTCTACTCCTTGTCAAATCCAATCAATTGAGAGAAGACAAAACTTTTCTTTTTGCCACAAACAAAATAAAAAAAAACTTGCAATTTAAAACTAGGTCAACCTTATTACATGCAAACAGCATCTTTGCACCAGGTTTTTGTTTCATTTTAATGCTTTTCTTCCTCAGAGTTGTTCCATTTCCTTCTGCCCTCCCTCTGACGGGTGTCCCCGAGGAGGACCATCAGGAATGCTGGGAGAAAACATCTGGCACTATGACGGGACTCGCTGCACATTAACCCTCCATCTTCCTGCCCAAATCCTTCATTCCCTTTCAATTTGCACTGCCAGCTAGGGCTTTCAGATGTGGAGAGGGCAGCATGTAAAACATGCACTGCATTACAAACCTTTAAAGAATATTAAACCCTGCCAATTTGTAAGAAATGGCCATCTGTTTTCATTTTTTCTTACCAAGTGTACTGGTGCATTCGTGCGCTGACTGCACTGACAAAATAACTGAAGCATTTTCCTTACCAGCGCAAAAGACACATTTTAAACCTGTATTTGAAAAGTGGAAATACAGGACACTGTTAATAAAGAGTAAAACCGGTCTCAGTGGTCAGGCCATGCTGCAGTGGCAGAGGAGCCCGTACCTGTGATCTGGACATGGGGAGGTTTGTGCTGGCGCCCATGGTCTGCGTGCTGGACATGGCAAAGTTCATGCTTTGAGAGGAGGCCATGGTGGCTTGAGAGGAGCCCATAAGGTCAAAGAGGTCATTGGATGGGGTGGAGGGCACCGGTGTGGGTGGGGACTGCATGCTGGCAAAAAGATCCCCCCCCGTGGAGCTCAGAGGCTGGGGGGCAGATACTGGCTGGCTGGGGGCAAAGGCGTTCCAGTCCCCGAACTCGCCATTCCCACTGGTTGCTGTGCCTGGAAACAAAAAGGAAAGGTGTCCAATAGAAGCGAGAAAGAGTGGAAAGGGCCACCAAGGTTGGAATTCTCTTAGAGGCTTGTGACGTCAGGGACTGATCAAAGGAATGTAAAAGGTTAGTGCTTAGACTACATACTAAATTTAGTCTTTTCACCCATAACCAAAAAAGCATGAATGCTTCACTCAGTTAAGCACGCAGGTCACTTTTCGTAGCCTGATCCATCAGATCTCAGAACATGAGCATGGCCAGGTCTGGTCAGTATTAGGACAGGAGACTTCTAAGAAAAGCAGGTTACTGTTGCAGGTGGAGTCCAAGGGCCAGCAGATGGCACTGTTTCTTCTGAAGCAGAATTCCCCCAGACCAAAGCACCAGGATAGTACCCAGGAAAAATGTGCTGTAGTAGTCGGTGTCCTTTGATTGACCCACTAAACGACAAGATTCTCACAACTTAAGTCTTTAAAGATCCCATGGTACTTTCTGAACAAGTAGGGGTATTAACCCACATGCCCTGACTAAATTCCACTCTGGGCTTGTACCGTCTTCTCAAAAGTTCCTCCTTCATTAAATTGGTGAACCAATCTCTCATGTCTCCATCTGATTTGCTCGGAATGATCACCCAGCTGGTTCTGCACCTTCTGTGGTGAGTGAAGTGGGCCCCCCCGTCCAATACACAAAAGTGCTTTTGAATGAAAAGCACTACATAAATGCAATCAAAAACAAAGTTCCTCTTTTCCCTATATATTTGATATTTTTATATCCACTTCAAAAATAAAAATCACTGTACACCAGTATCACAAGTAGGGGAAACCACAGTTTCACGGCTTTTAATAGAAAGCGCTTCAGTACATCATCTCCTGCTGAGTGTAAGAGGTGCATGGCTTATCTGAGGCAGATGCTGGGAAAATAAGGCTTCAGGGAGATGGGACTGAATCCTGAACTGGTCTGACAAAAGACATCTCCTGCTGGTTCTTTGCAGTCTGAACTCTGACCAGGACCGCAGGGCATACCAGAGGCACGTTCACATCTAGAGAAGGAACAGAAGAAAGCCAGCAGCCCGTCCTTTCTAAAAACACAGAGCTGGCGGTGGTGTACAGAACGTGACCAAACCACCAAGCGAATCCGGGGGTTCTGTGAAGAGGCAGCTCGGCAGAGGTCACGGCAGCTCGGTGAGGTTCTGCGAAGCTGGACAAGCACATCGGTCCGGACAGCGTTCTTCTTCGGGCGTCACCTTTCCCGCTGCGGTGCTGTGAAAGGGGTGATGGGAGGAGACGAGTCGTGTCTAACGGGAGCCGACGCCGTCCATCCCGATTACCGTTGGCAGGTAGAGGCTCCATCTGGACAGCTCCCCCGGCCTCATCCATTTTTCAGGAGTTTCTGCGGGCCGTGTTGGGAAGACAGGGCTCTTGGAAGGCACAGGGATGACGAAACCATTTTGTGTCGCCAAAAATAGTCTGGTATTTCTGCCAGCAAGCGCAGGCGTCAATGGCATTTCCATTCAACAACTGGCACGCTTGTGTTTATACACTGGTAAGGAGAGTGTACAACCAGTCACACAGCCCAGGTAAAACTGAACATAAACAACTGCAGAATTCCAAAGCACCTCTTAAATGGGTCATAGGGACACCGCACAGCTTCATTGGAAATCCTCTTCGACCACATTTCCTCGCTGAAAGTGGAACCTCAAGGTCAATGATGTGTCAGTGGTGCATTTCTGCTGTAATGAGGACGAGACTGAACAGCCCAGCGTCAACTTGACATCTTCGCTCAGAGATCATCAGCGCTGCCTTTGCGCAAGCTTGAAGCATCAGGACCTGGCCAACACAGGGTTTGTTCACGCGCGTGTAAAACAGCACTGCGGGGCATTTTTCAAGGACCGTGCAACCTCTCAGACATCCGTGTCACCACATCCTCACAGGCAGGCGTTCAGGCAGTTTTTATCTTCATCACTCACAATGACAATCTTGCACTGAACAAGACCTGCAAGTGAAGCATCTTCAGCACTGAATCGCTATTACAAGACACTTCCTGTGCCTTCAACCAACACCACCCAGCCTTTCGAAAGCCCATGCATTTATGCTATTATCTTATCTAAGCCTTATCTATTAATCCAGACACCTCTTTTGCAAGAGGGTCAACTCCTTTTCAGTTTGATTATGTTAGAAAACATGTTCATAGGACAGGAGTCTACAACAAAAAATATAGCTTTGGTGCCTGTTGTACTAAAACTACACTGTACCAAACAGTACAGTACTAAAACTGCAGAACTCACAGTATGACAAGGGAAAGCAGGTCTCAACTCATGCTTGACATACCGGTTCCTGAAGGAAAACTAGCAGAAGCTGCTCGTGACGAGAAATCAGCGAACCCTCCGATAAGGTCTGTGTTTCCACCTACAGGAGGAAAAAAAAACAGACCCGTGTGAATTGGAACAATCTGGTAATAGCTGTGTTTATCATTTCATCTCTCTCTATATTAGGCTTAATTCTACAGTATGTGCTTGCAGCTCACAGGAAAATAAAAAAAGGAGATACAGCATTATTGATAAGCTCAGAGGCAGCTGAAGTGTGGGTGTCGTCTGCTTGACGAGCCATTATCACAAAGGCTAGTCAAGAGATGTGAAAAGTATGTAGGAAAGATGTGATGAGACATAACACATCTGTTTAGCTTGCAGAGGCAAAAACGTCAGTAGGGCGGGACAGCACATCTGTGCAGCACTCCAGCCCCACAAGGGATTGTTTCAACATCTGGTGCTACAGCTAAATGGTCTTACTGCTGCAAGACATTCAGCTCCATCTGCTGCAGTTAGCCTTACTGCCTAGAAGCCTCTTCTTCCGATGCCTGGGTAATAAAAAAATATATGCAAGCACCCAACAACAAAAAAAATACAGAACACCAGCAATCCCAGCATCATGGGAAGAGATTATCAGGGATTTTAACCAAACTTCAGAACAAAACCTAAACTCATACATATTTAGGCTTGAACACTTCCGGGTAAAACTGTTACACTGTCTTATTTTTTCTTTAATTAAGCCAGTTCAAGACTAAAAATAAACGCAGGATAGCAATGACAGCACCATTTTTTCTTTCAAATTTATTATCCAATTTTAAGAAAGTGCTGTATTATAAGTGTGCCCAGGATTTGTTGCTTTCTTGCTCCTGGTTTGCAGGTTCATGGACAAACATGAAAAGTTCCAGACGGGAGAGACAGATCCTGCTGATTTTTACCTGCGGGATGTGGCTGACTGGATGGCACAGCCGTGTCCACCATTAAGAAGTCAACCAAGCCAGCGCTGGGGGGCTGGGTGACCGCTGAGCCTGCTGCTTGAGACTACACAAGAAAAGAAAAACACAGGGAGATCTGAGAACACCTCGGATATCAATCAGGCACAACGTTACCGTAACTTTCAGCAGTCACAAGATGGCAGTGTAAGGCTTTCAGGCAGAATTAACGTTTAAGTCTGCATTAGTCAGCACACTCCACTGATTAAGGAGACAGGTATTTCTCCATCAGCCCACCCCCCAACACCACAACTGTTTGTTCTATTAATTATATAGAAATTACTACACAGATTCTCTTGACTTGATTCTGAAGATAATTCTTATTGAGCCAATTAGTACAGTATGGCAAACGTATTCCGAACTTGATGACTGTAATCAGGCTCTGCGCTGCTACACTGCCTTCCAATCCATCACGCAAACATTACTGAAGTACAGAAGACAGGAGCGAACAATAATGGTCTCAGCCATTAGAAATAAGGAGATGAATAAATAAACGACCCTTTTCAGGACAGCTGTCAGATCGCTGTCTACCGAGACTGCACTGGTGAGGCTGGGGCAATGAGAAATGTACTCGTCAAGTTATCTGAAGGATTATCTCTTTCTGTAAGCTTGGTTTGTTTCCTGGGATCACCTCCCTCACTTTACGACATTGGTGAAAGTGTGCGAGAGACTGAAGCATTTTCAGAGCTGAATACGGTCTGTAAAGATTCAGTGATGTGGTATAAAAGGGTTTTGCTGCTCCAGTACAGAGGGATTAAAGTGTGGATTAAGTCTTTCTCACAAGGGACAAAGTTCTCATACAAGACTCGGATTGCAGCAATACCAGCTCTACCATGTTTCCCCGTTTCATGCGGCAGTGGCCGGCCTCCCTCTGTACCTTGTTAGCGCTCTGCACCGCCGTGTCTGGACTGGGCTTGTCCCCCGTATAGTGCGCGGCCGCCCCCAGGTCCACCGTCTTGGAGGGGACCCCGCCTCGTTTCCGGGTGGTAGTGGTCTCCATGGCCTGCGTGATGTGAATGCTCTTGGTCGTGACTGTTTCCTCCTCGTCCTTGAACTCCGACTTCCCAGGCCGCCCGTTTCGGGACGCCCTGTCGTCCTCGTTGTCACTGTTAAGCGGACACGCAGGAGGGGCGCAACGTGAAAGGTGGGAAGACCCAGCCGCTGCAGCTGCAGCTGAAGGGCTCGCAGGCCAGTGGGGATGACGATGTCAGGTAATGACACTAAAAGGTGCTCAGACACCGAGCTCGTCGACAAAACAGCAACTGATCTTGGCGTCTAATTTAATCTGTCTGACTTCAGTACACCTCGCCAGGAACAGAAAAACCCTAATGGAATTAGGAATCCATTGCTGCAGTCTTGTTGTACATTTACAGCATGGTACTACTTTTCTGGAGTTTTCATAGCTGGGAGATCTGTTTCCTGCTCTCTTGCTCCAAGGCTGCTTCAGATCTCCCAGGTCAGCTCCTTCAAATCCTCTCAAATTAAATCTTGATTACGTGCTAGCTTTTAATTGCTTAATTTCCTGGATTCATTTCTACAAGAGACAGCTTAAAACAACTATTCTTCAAAACCCCTCTTTACCTGAATCTCTCCGGAGAGTCATCCCGGTCTTTCTTGCGGAATTTGCTGATGGTGTCGTCGATCGTACTGCCGATCTTGTCGCTGATTTCGCCCAGCTTTTCGCTGAACGGGAACACGCCCTTGTTTTTGTCCCAGTCCTCATCCCACTTTGACTTGGGCTCGGAGTCATACCGGTCTCCCGCTGCATGGGGACAGAGAACAAAACAATTGGGGGGGTGGGGAGGGAACGGAAAAGAAAACAGAAATGTGGAATTTGTTTTTTTAAGCCTTTCTACTGTCCTGTAAACTCAACTCCCAGTGGTTTTGAAGCCAGCTGAAAGCCCCCCGAGCTCTTCTGGATCGAGGACTCTGCACAACAGGTGAAGGACCTGAGAGAGCCACAAGTTAGCCTGCAAGCTCAAGCACAGCAGCCGCGACTCGGGTTCTGTCTTATTCACCAAGGGGAACCTGCAAAGAGCACTTCAGAAGGAAATCCGAAGGCCAAACGCTCTCAGGGAGCTCGCTTTGCTCTCTGTGGCTCTGGCCCAGTACCATGGCTGGTCAGAAAATGGACTGTAGGCAGGAGGAGTGAGCCGAGTCCCTGAATAACTCAGATAGGTGACACTGGGGAACGCGTGTGATCGACCCAAGAGCACAGAATAAAACTGAACAAGTCAAAAGCCCAGTACAATTACAGGACAGTGCTGCTATGTTATGCCGAGCGCTAACCTAACTAAACCTTTAAAAGGATTTCCTGTAGCAAGATTCATTAAACAAGTGCAGCACACGCCAGACCATGAAGAATTTTACCACTCAATCAGAGTATTTTAGCAAAGCACATCTGATGGCTGATGTAATGCTGCTTTTTTTAAAAAATTAATAATCACATTAAAGGACAAATGACAAATCGAGTTTGTGTTAATTCCAATTTCCGATGTTTCTGATTTTCTTCATAGTCCTTCATTTTAGCGAGATAACTCGGGATCATTCAACTTTTTTTGAGAAGATACGTGCACAATCAGAAAGGCCATAATTTAAAAGATGTTTTGTTACATGCAGGGGGGGAAAAAAAGCACATTTCATGAACTTCTCAAACCCTGCAGACGCGGTTGCATGACAAGATAAAAGTGTTAGCACAGAAAATCAAGACAACTGTAATCAAAAGATCAGTCATCTGGATAAGGAAATCTGCAGGGAAAAAGGGGAAATCAAAAGGACTAAGGAGCGATATGCAAGAACTCATCTGAACCAGCTGCCATCAGATCTGCTGGTGTGTTAGGAGGAAGAGACACCACTGCTTTGCAGAGATACATCCAAGTCATTTCTCTTAGCCTGCAAAATTCCCTTTTTCGTATTTCTTTTTCTGTGTGCACCCACTGCCTCCTGGTTTTGAATGCAGGAGTATCTAATACGCATCCCACCTGCTTCAACCCGCCAGCGGACGTGGCCGTCTGGACACTCGGCCAGCTCTAATCAACACGCAATGCCGAGTTAGCAAGTGTAGCAAGGGTTTGGCCAGAAAGTCTCGGCCTGAGCTTCCATTTATAAATCTGTCCCGATTTTCGTGTAGGGGCTTGAAAAAACAAACACTTCTTAGGTTTAAGAAGTTCAGTCCCAGGGTCTTGATTTTCCAGGTAGCCACCTTCCCACTCACTGAAGCGCTAATTACTTACTGTATCTAAACCCGCCCAAACTGTCAGAGGAGACCCCGATATATTTGTCCTTGTTCTTCTTTGCTTTCTTCCTCTCTTCCCGGAGCCTGTCGTCGTCCTGAACAAACTCCACCATCTCTTTTACCTTCTGTCGCACATTGATGCCCTGATCTTTCCCGTTCTCGTCTACAAAAGAGGCAAAAAAATGAAATTAAAGGCACGAAAGCTCCCCCCCCACCTGTGAAAACATTCAGAGCTTCTCATTAGAAACCTGATATGATCACGGAATTAAAAAGAGTTTGGATCAGTGAGCTTTTTCTTGGGTCCCCCTTTCCAAGAACTGTCCAGATCCCTCCCCCCCCCCACACACACATATGATATGAAACAGAACATAAAACTGTCGCTACAGGGTGCGTTCCAGGCTTGCTTTCACACCATCACAAGGAGCCAGCACCCCCCGCTGTGTCTGTGCTTTAAACTCGCCCATTAATCTTAAGGACGACACTGTAATCAAAACCAGAGACCATCGCATTGCTCCGATGTCACAGCGGGAGGTGAAACAGACTTTGCTCTTCAGCAAACCTTTTTAAGGGCACAGCGATCGTTCCCTTGGCTCGGCCTGTGGAAAGGCACGAGGGATACCCAGACCAGAGGGGCTTTTACTCCTTCCGCTCTGTCAAAACTGCGAGATCACTTAAGAGAAGGCCTTGCAACAGGTACTTGCGGGACCTAACGGCTGGGAGTTAATGCAACTCTCTGGAACACGAAAACAAAGCTTGAGGAATATCTATGACCCACAGTTTTTTTTTTTCCCCCAGCGATTGTCTTCTGTTTCCGAAGACCTTCTGTTTCTCTTTCCAGGGGGGAGAGGGCCTACTACAACCGCAGAGAGCTGATCTCTCTTGCTACATGCCACACGGTCCGCTTTGCCGCTGATAAGATACGTGTAACCGATCAGCTTCAACCCACGTGCTGGATCGCTTGGCGTTCAGGCGCCCCGACCTTCCTCTCCCTGTGCAATTACAGTTATACCTTTGAAAGTGGGGTCCCCCCGAGACCCCAGACACGCCGTTCATGGTTACTTCATTTTAAATGGAATAAAAAAAAAACAGATATACGCGCTGTATAAAGACAATCGTTCACACTGAGCCAGTGCTTTCCCATTTTCCACGTCCGAGCAGTCGAGTTCTTGCCTTCACTAATTAATACTCTAGGGTCCCCCTTCTTAGAATCCGCACACTCCACACAGCTGACAACGAGCACATTCTAATTGGTGCAGGGGATCTGATCAGCGAAAGGCATCGAGAGTGACTGACAACCGGGGCTCCTGCTGTAATTTGCTCTCCAGTTGCCACCCACCCACCTCCCCCCATCTTTCCTTTAATGCTTACCTACAAAATGGTAATTTTCCAGCGACCGCAGATCATAGATGTGTTCTCTGGCGCTCGTCACGACTCGCTCTGACCCGTTTCTTATGAGGTATGCCAGCAGCAGTAAGGACTGGGAAGGAGAAGAATAAAAATACACATATACTTTTAAAGAACACTGTTTTTCAGAGCAAACACCCCCCCCCCATCAATATAGCCGAAAGCAGCCAGGATCCATAGACTTGTTTATTCCAAATACACCCAGAGCGGAGAATGTTAACAATTCTACAGATGTCTTCTCTTTCTTCACTCCTTTCTGCAGTCTAATCAAAACTGACAGCTGCATCATTTTCACCAGCTGCATATAATTTCATAACTAAGTCCGCTGACTAATATGGCCCTCTACTGAGAAGATGCACGCGTTTGAAAGGGCAGGCAGGCCCCGTTGCAAGCCAAGTGTATACAATTAAGGGGCGTCATGAATTTCTGATTAAATTAATCCACAAGGCAGAAGCAGTCTTCGCTGGTATCTGTATAGAGGGCCTTTTGAAAAAGAAAGATGCAGCGCTAGCATGTGAAATACTTATGCAGTAAGGTAGCTTGTTTAACTTTCAGATCTTTTTTTTTTAATTAGGGGCACTGAATTCTAGGTAGAACACTGAGCTTCCAGGGATCGTACGACGCACATTTCAAAGTTTATTAAACTGATGCCAATCCTGCAAATCTGCAAGGTTTAAAGGAACAAGGGAAACTAATACAAACGGGAAATTAAATTACACTGTACTATATACCGAGGATGTTTTCAATTAATGTACATGTTCCTGTAGGTAAAATGAAGGTGGACCACCAAATGCTGTGGTAAGCATTTGAAAAATGTAATAAGAAAATAGAAAAAAAAGAATTCAGCATTATAGAAATACTCAGGTACCTGCAGTTTCAGTAATACCATCTATACCTTCACAATAAAGGCTAAAAATTTTGATCAGTTTTTCGAATGTGAGCATTCCTTTATTTACACAAGTTTTTTTTTACAGAATGTCCCAGAACATTAAAGCAGCTTTAAGTTAAAAAAATCACTTTCCTAATTCTAGAAAGCTTGCTTTTACATAAAATTGTTTCACACAAGAGAAACTCTTCAAATTCACTCAATTACCAGCTAGTCACACCCCAAAACCCTTGCATTATCTTTCTGGGGACTGGCAGAAAAATAGCAGATCTTCCACAAAATCCCTCAATCCAATGAAAAGCTCCAAAACCACAACCACCATCTTTCCACATCACAAGAAAGCTGGCCAGGAAATCAGACAAGTGGATTTAGCTACAGACAGGAACGTGATGTGTGACCGTTCCATTCAGCTACACACTGACAATGATGCTTAGCACCTTCAGAGCTACACCTCCCAATCTCTGAAAGCATCTTTCACCTGTCTGCATACAGACTGAACGTCCCTAAACTGCAAAAGCAGTGCAGGCCAACTGAATACGACGGAGAACAGGAGCAGTGGTTTTCCGAGTAAATTATAAAATGGAATTGTTTTTTCTGCACTTCAGGACTTTATTGTACTCAACCAAGTCTTGAGAATTCGTTGGGATTTATGCAGACCTTGTACACTCTTCTCCAGTTCTTCTTGTTGTCTTTCAACATTCGGGTCCACAACATGTTCATCACTTCAGGGAACTGTTCATACATGAAGGTGGATCTGGGAAGAACAAGTAAAACACTCATGAGTGGAAAGGAAGAGGCCGCGCATTAAAACAAAAGGGCTCTGTGGAGTCTGGGACAAGCTGTCCTGCCATGCTGATGAAGAGGATCCTCCCAAGTGCGTCTAGATATGGCCCAATGAGATCACTGGGCTGACTCGCCACTGGCAGACAGACAAGCTACGTGAGCACAACAGCCTCCTCTCATTTGAAACTTTGCTTTAGAGTATCTCACAGTCTCTTACAAGATACTCAAATCGAAATTCTATGTTTGAATGCTATAAAATGTAAATAATTACAAGTTAATCTCATTTTATGTATGCTTTATCAGCATACTATCTAAGATCATTGGGTAGACAGGTCACAGCAGTACTGAAGAGACAGACAGTATGAGGTGACTGCCGCAGTGCTGTGTTGGGAGAGTTAGACAGGCAGAGCTGTATGCTAGTTACTGCTACATAATAAACCAGAGAGAGCACTCACCTGGCTATCTCCCCCATCAGCTGCCCAGATGGTCCCCAGGGATCATCGTTGGTAGCTTCTCGAACCTTCGATTCGATCTCTGAATAATTCATCACCACGTTGGTGCTGCAAGAGAAAAATACAGTCACATGTTTTGCAGTGAATGTCTGGATGCACAACCCCTCGAAGTTTAACCACAGTCCTGCTGGGTGGTTTAAATAACCTGTGTGGTGAACAGTACAAGACTACAGGAATCACACAGTCTTATTTAAGCAGTCTGAGCCATGGTTTGATCACTCCTGGGAAAAGACACTGATTGGGGATTATTCTATCAGATCTGTCAAGGGGCCAGCATACAGCTAAACACCCGAGGAGGCCTGGATATTATTCTGACCATGTATTGTGTGGAATCTGTTGATGCAATAAAAGAGATTGTCAATTTCCTGTCAGGCCTCATTGCTTTCAAATTCCCACACGAGAACGTGTCAATCCAAACTCAATGCACTAAGAAACAGCTGGAAAGAGAGATTTTAACCAGAAAGCCTCATTTGATTGAGAATAATAGCTCTTCATTTTCTAGTGAGAAAGATGATCTTCAAAAGGTGCAGTTTTACACTTTTAAAGAAAATTCCAAGTTTCTTTTCCACCCTGAATAACCTAAAAACCAATTACGCCCTGGTTTCCAAGAAAGGGAATATTCCAGCTTCTTAATCTTATTTTTCTGTTGTGACAAAGGTCACTACAGGGAAGTTATTTAACTAGTTATAAATTTATAAAAGCATTATATACTGTATATATATATATCAGTAGTCCAAAAAAATGATTTTCCGAGGAGGAGAAATTTTTAATTCATTTAAAATCTCTTCAATGAAAATCTGTCGTCAGAACAAACAGTGAAACACAAACTAGAGGGCAACTAGTGTGAACTCTGAGGAAGTGCACTAAAAACCAAGAACAGGAGGCACTTCTTTACACAAAGGGTTGTGGGAGTATGGAACAGTAAATACAGAATGTTAGCCGAGGCTCCCACAAAGTCCACCTTAAGTGAAAATCTGAAACAAATGTAAAAATAATAAAAAAAACATTCGACAGTCTGCTTTGTGGGAGAACACATGACCAAAAAATATATTCATCAGAAATGCCAAATGCATTGGCCTATACACACACTTCCTACAGGTAACAGCAAAATATGTCACAGCACATTTTGCAAAAGCTAAATTAAAAAAAAACCAAAAAAAAGTAGAGTTGGCTGCAGACCAGGCTCGTCGTTAATCCTCGTTTTAAAATGGATTATTTTTTCTTCCTTTCCCATGTTTTCTAACGACCTGCATCGCGCACTCTACTCCACAGATCCTGTAACCTCTGCTGCAGAGCCTAATTTCTCTGTGGCCAGATGTGAGGGGAAATGAGTGCTCGGATTCCAAGACTTCCCGAGACGGATATGAACTTGTGAGCTCAGGACAGTGGCAGAGACCAGGGGGAGCCCCGTGACCAGATTAAATTGGGCTCAATCCAGGGGGAGGGATAAAGAGTAATGAACATTTAACACATGCCTAGCCAGAACAACCTGCCAGAGTGAATCTGCCTCCGTGCTGTAGAAAAGCAAAAATTGCAAGTAAAGAACAAAAATGAAAGGAGTTGAAATCAGAACTGCCCAGTGACAAAATGCTTTTGTGCAGACTCTCATGCTTTTAGTGCCTTGTTTTTTTTGTCTCAAGAACAGACAGTTGATTTGCGTAACTGGATATTGTATGAAGGCTCGGATGGTTTAGATTCTTGCAAAAGTGGCAGATCTTTGCAGTTCTTCCCCAGCTCTGTCAGAACACCACACACAGTGCTTACAACTGGCCTAGGGCCTTTCCAGCCAAATTCAGTAAACGCGCTGCTTTTCTAGGAGAAATAAACACTTTGGTGAAAGAGCGCGTTAAATAGATTAGCAAGTGTAAGACAACATGAATCATTCTGCAAGAGCATTAACTCCTTGCCAAGAAGCATGATGCAATTATTTCACATACATGGCAAAACAGATTTAGTTGAATTTAAAAAATAAACCTGCAAACTGAACAGTCTAACGTCAGACCAGAACAGAAGGTTATAGTAGTAACTTCATTCAATAGTTCTTCCACCTTAGTATAGTTGGTTGTCTAGTTTTAAAATAATGTGTTACAAGACTTATGATCCTGACAGAACCTGCCATCACAGAATAAGACTTCCATGCACTCGCCAGGCAGCCAGATGTCTTTAAAACGGAAGGAGATGGGATGACATAACTCACAATGGCCAGGCACACAAGGGCTCCTCACTGCTGATAACGCTGGACAGATACGAGGGGTTTCCGAGCTCAAAAGGCAGCTAATCTCACTTCCTCTCCAGCTGCAAAGCATTTCAACAATTATTATTATTTAGACAGGAAAACTGTATGAACCGTAGGAACCATTCCTCCCCCTTCGCTCAGAAAGACATTTATAAAAAAAAAGGCTTTGCAGATGTCTGTGGCTTTCCAAGGCACAGTTTTCAAAGTAATAACTTTCTGGAAATCATTATGCTGAGCTCACAATTAGCTATTGCCCATGACCTGCCCTAGAGCCTGACTGGGTTAGATACACAAAAGAAGTGAAGGTGTGTGGTAGAGCACTGAGTTTTACCTACACCTGCAGTCGACAACAAATCAGAGGCCAGGTTGTGCTAAGTCCTGCATTCCTGTAGGCACTGGACTACTGACTGCACTTCACTGATTGTCCTTAAAACAGGACACTTTTGATACGGAACCACCTATATTTAAATGGTAAAGGTTGGAATGCATTTAACCAGGAGATTAGTACATCCACCGACCAACCACTTTATCCAGTACAGGGCTCATTGGGGGAGCTAGAGCCTATCCTGGCCAGCAACAGGCACAAGGCAGGATACATCCTGGATGGGATGCCAGTCCAACGCAGGGCACACACAGACACAGACACGCACACACTCACACCAGGGCTAGTTTTTTCCCAGAAGACAATTAACCTACTAGTTTGTCTTTGCACTTTGGGAGGAAGTCAGAGCACCCAGAGGAAACTCATGCAAACACTGGAAGAACATACAGCCTCCACACAGACAGCACCCCAGGTCTGGAATTGAACCCAGGACTCCAGCACTGCGAGGCAGCAATGCTGACCACTGTGGCACAGTGGATCCCGGAGATAAACATAAATCAAGAAAACAAAGACCGATCACAAGCAAGTGCTTAAAAGCAGAGCTTAAAGAGTTAATTTCTACATCCATCTTCAGAAAGGCATTTATTAAAATGAGCAATTTTATTAAGGAGAGCATTTCCCACCTGATTCCTGGACAGGTCTGCACCAAATTCCCCAAAGCAGAGGGTGCAAGGAGGAATTTCACCCTGGAAGGGAGGTCATTTTGTTGCAGGGTGAGCCCATGGCTACAGAGACGCCATTTAACCCACCCAGAATCACTGATGGGATGGTGAAGCCAGAGACCCCCACCAGACAGGGCAGGACGTGCAAACTCCACACAGAAGGTGCCTGCATGCAAAATTGAACCAGTACCTAAGAACTATGAGGCAGCAGCACCAACTGCTTCTTATACACACAGCTCAGTCGTAGAGAGAAGGAAATCCAAGCCCTACATACAGTCCTGTCCTCATCCACTGCACGCGTTTTTAAGTTAAGGTGACATCAGCGCCATACTGTTAGCTGTCTTATCCACCCAGCCCCCTCCCCATCTCATTCGGTGTTCACCCTCCAATCCTACTGGATATCTGTGCGCTTCATGCCTCATTTCCCCTCTGTTTGCAGGAGGTGTCTGGTTATGATTACAATCTGCTGTGCAAAGGCATCTGTTCTGGAGGATTTCTCCAGGGCGTTGCAGCAACTACTGCATCCAACGTGTCCTGACCCACGTGTCACAGGGACCAACCTCTGAATGGCAGCTCCCAATCACAAAGCTGCAATTTTCAGCAAAACAAATTGCAGAGTGGATAAAAACGCACTTAAAACCTTCAAGACTAATATTACTAATGTAATATTCAGGTTGCTCTTACTTAGATTCTACCACAAGCAGAAGAAATTAATTTACTGGAGGATTTTAAAGCACAGTGCGACAAACCACAGGGTGGGGTGCTGTCAAATTTAAAAATGGATTTCTACGAACAATACTAAGAAGATTGGCAATAAAGATCTCCTTGCTTATCTGTTGGCACCTCTTCATCTTGAAGGGTTTCACAGCAAAGCAGCTCGACTGGCACACAGCTGCGGAAGAGTGAATCCGTTTAGAAACCTCAGTGGAAGATGGCTGCAGCCATCAGACTCTTAGCAGGAGGATGTCCGAGAAAGAAGAGAGCTAAGAAACGAGGCAGGGTTGCAGGATTTCAATGTGCCACGGAAACAACCCAGTTCCTATTCGACCAGGGTTTCTGAGCTGAATTCCCGAAACTTAAGCATGATTTTGCCCATTAGTTGAAAACAATCTGACCTTATATAACCCTAACCACAAAATCCCTTTAGAAAAAAAATCACTGACCGTGGCTCCTTCTAAAGACTGACATTAATAACCGAACAAGTGAATTAGCCTTTATTGAATTAAGGTCATTTGGCTGGCCCACCCACTTTCCTAACATGATCAGCTCTGGTTTGTTTTTAATGTTTTACTTTCTTCTGCTTAAACCGATTTTCATGGCTGGTGTTGCTTTGCGATTACCACTGCACACTTTTAGGTTTTACAGTTGGCGACTGTTTTATTACCATGACGTATTGTAATTTTTTCGGCTAGCTTTTGCATCGCAGTCTTCATTAAAAAGGTGCTGCATGAGAAAATACGGACCGATCGGACTTCTGTTTTACAGAGCAGGACCCAGATGGGGGACTTTCACAGATCCTTTAGTAAGGGCTGTCTGCAGGGTCTTGTGCCCTCTTGTACTGCAGTGTACTGGGGCTGCAGGTCTGCGCGTCTACTGGCCTTATTAGCAACCACACAGATGGTCTGCTGGCTTAAGTGGCTGTAGCACACACAGGACTCACCCTGCTACAAGGCAGAGGTCAAGCGCCTTCAGAGAGATGAGCATATGGGACAGGACACCGGCCCTGCAGCACATCATGGCAACAGCAGCGCCGAAAAAAATAAATAATCAATGAGTATTATACAACACAGGCAAAGGATTTTAACTCCTGGAATTTTAAACTTTAAAACCACAGAAAAGGTACACAGCCAAGCCACATTCAATTTATAACACTGTGCCAAGCCATGGAGGGTGCAGTTCCATTTTCCAACAATACTCGTGTGTCAACTGGCCTCAGAATTGCTGACGACAGAAAAGGCCAGATCCCACCACGTCTCCAGGCCAGCTCCATTAAGTGTTTAGTGATGATCAGTGCACGAAGAAGTCCACTTGTTTGTGACAATGACGCCTCAGAATAGCGGTCTGAACCACTGTGCTTTGATTCCAGGAGATACTGTATCGGCTCAAGTTTCAAACAAATCAAATGGATTCATACCAGAACATACTGGAACTTAAAGGAATATCCTGGACTGAGAGGCTGAACCTTTTTAGCCTTTGACAAAGTCAAAGCAACACTGAAACACAAACAGGAGGACCCAAAACATGGGTGTGTGCATTTAAAACTAGGGACCGGAGGCACTTCTGTGCACTAAGAGTGGTAGGAGCATGCAACGAGCCTCGCAGCCACATAGTTGAAGCCAACCACCTTGGCTTCATTCAAGAACCAGCTGGACGAGATCCTGAGATCAATTAGCCACTCATGACTGAACAAGCCACAGAGGCCGAAATGCCTTCTTCTGTTTGTAACACTTCTTATTTAATTGCATTTGCCAATCACAGGAGAAGGCAGGTTTCTGCCACAGAGAGACACTACGACACCACCTCTGTCCGGGCTGTCTGAGTAACCTTTTCCTTGTCCCTGACTAACACACTATGTGCCTATGTGCCTGATCTAGCTTAACTGCTGGTCCACACTGCAAGAGCCTGCCAAGCACAGCATCCTGCTATCCCAAATACAGTTACAGCCATGCAGGGGCAGAGAGAGGGGCTGTATCAACATCTGGCTGTTTCCTGGTACACCCTGAAGGGAGTTATCCGCTGCTAAATTTAACAACAACCAAAAGTGCCAAGACAGCATAACAAGCATCCTTGGAAAACCTAAAAAAAAATACTCCAACTCTCACTAAGAATAGGATAGCCCAAAATATATTTAGTTGCTTGATTTCTGGACCAGAGATTAAGAAACAAAACAGTAAAACATAAGCTATACTGCTGGATTGCATACGTCAGATACACTACAGGTTTGCACATGCACTTGAGCCACATTTGTAAGCACAGCCAGAGCCCAAGCAATCTACCCTGAATGAGAGCGTCATTAAAGCATTAGTCGCCAGACATTGTCACTCTCTCCTCCCAGGCTGCTACTATAACTCAAACGGTGGCAGCGCCTTATCAGCACAGACTGCTGCCCCTTGATCACACACAGAAAAGGACAGGGCCATTAACGCGCCGTCAGGCACCGCTCTGCTGTAGCACAGAGCAGCTCTCGTCCTTCGAGACGACAGGACAGAGAAAAAGCGACAAATTCTGAAGGGTCTGACTAGTGGGGCAGCCGTGTCTCGCAAGAATCTAGAGCTGTGGGAAACCAGAAGAGCACAAATGCAAAGACTGAAGGTGCCTTCCCAGCAGCACAAGAAAAGGGTAGAATTTCTGATGACTATCCCAATGAATAATAAATGGAGGCACTTTTAAAGGAATAGCCCTAATGCTTTAAGCAAATCCTGCAAAACCGGTACACGAGCGCAGAAATACTTCACAATGATAAAGAGAGCAAGCAGCAGGGGACGACAAGCCAACTATAACAGTAACATACACAAAAAAGCCCTTGTCCTTGTCCTCAAGGGCACCCTGGCTGTGGAACATGAGTGCAGTCTGAAAGAGGTTCTCGTGGCCCCTGATGGAACGCAGGCCTGTTCGCACATTCGCTGAAGGCATCATCTTGCAAACGCACAGGGACACACTCTGTGAGCAGTTTTTAAATCCCCGTTGAGCCTACGTGGAGGAAGGACAAAAAAAAACTCTAGCAGTTGTATGTGAGCTTCACCATACCGGTCCAGATCAATAGCCCAGCCAGATGAATCTCTATCACATGACGGCCTTGAGAAAAAAAATTACTCCAACCGAACGCTTTATTAATCCACTCCGTTCATACCGTTACTTGTATATCGCTGCTCTTGTAGTACTTGCTTTTATTTCTCAGCATATACACAGTCAGTGAAAAGGGTAAAAAATAATATTGTAGCATGGGTGCAAATGTGCACATTTTGGGCATTTAAGTGGATCTCAGGGCAGTTTGCTCATTGAATTGGTTCTTAGTTGTTAGCTAATGACAGTGATCCTGGACCGATCCCAGAAAGCGACACTTTTTGAAAGTGGGGTTACGTAGTGAAGGCACCGAGATCTGAAGTCACTCCGAGTAGAGCAATCAATCAGTGTCTTCAGATCACAGTACCTTGAGACTGTTTCAGGACACTGTGCCAATGGGATTCCAGAAGCTCAAACTTACTGATTGATTATAATAATAATAATAATAATAATAATTGCTTACACTTATAGAGCGCTTTTCTGGACACTCCACTCAAAGCGCTTTACAGGTAATGGGGACTCCCCTCCACCACCACCAGTGTGCAGCCCCACCTGGATGATGCGACAGCAGCCATAGTGCTCCAGTACGCTCACCAGCTCTCAGTGGGGAGGAGAATCTGATGATGCCAGTTCATAGATGGGGATTATTAGGAGGCCATGATTGGTAAGGGCCAATGGGAAATTTGGTGAGGTTACACCCCTACTTTTTTCAAGAAAAGCCCAGGGATTTTTAATGACCAAAGAGAGTCAGGACCTCGGTTTTACATCTTATCTGAAGGACGGTGCCTTTTTACGGTATAGTGTCCCCGTCACTATACTGGGGACCAGATAGGCCACAGAGTGAGCGCCCCCTACTGGCCCTACTAACACCTCTTCCAGCAGCAGCCTTAGTTTTTCCCAGGAGGTCTCCCATCCAGGTACTGGCCAGGCTCACACCTGCTGAGCTTCATTGGGCTGCCAGCTGTGAGTTGCAGGGTGATACAGCTGCTGGCTATTAGATTAGGTACATTAAAAATTGTTGGTATATCACAGTGCCTCATACACAGCAGTGTTAACAGTAAACACAGATTAGGGATGGCAGTGTTAACTCTGGGGAGGTCAAAGTCTGACATTAAACTGGAGATGTTCGAGCTGGTTCAGCACAAGGTGACAGACTGGCTTCCTGTTTGAGCACGACACGCCAATGTCACAGACGCATGACAGTGCTACTCTAGTCCTTTCAGTGCAACAAAAACAGGCTAACAGCACATTTTACTGTTCAAGAGCTCCGAAGCAAAATGGATCCGATATGCCTGGATGTTATAAAGCAGTTTCCAACAGCAAATGCTAACTTTTGGTCTTGTGACATCTGCTTTTGTTTTACAAGCTTTTAAGAAGATACGGCGATTTGGCTTTCTAATTGTTATGCATATAACGCACTTAACTTGTGCAACATAGGTTAATATCCTGTAGGACGCCTGCATACTGCTCGACTTTAAAGCACTTAACAACACAGTGATATCCAAGGGCTTCACAATTCCATCAAATGGAAGCCGCTGTCTATGTAAATACGGCCTTGTAACTCAATCGTCTTCCCCATTAAAAAAGCCAGGGAGGTAAAATACATAATATTAAACAGTGTTAAAGATGAAAAGAGCCAGAAGTAAGCCAGGCATAATGCGTTATTACTTCCTGCCTTGAGGTCAGAAGCCCAGGTAAGAACAAACCTCAAGTTCCTATTAAGATCTGGGGCACTGCCAGCTTACTGATGCAGTCTCTCTTTCCACAGCCGCCTAGAGCAGTTTAATTTCTGCTTCGGGTTCAAACTCATTAAGTCACTCACACAACACAGCTCTCCTTTTTACGCTGCAGAAAAGCAGGAGACCTTTAGACCTTTAAAAAGAGAGAAACAAGATAATAGTTTTGGAATTTGATCTTAAGAGGACCAATGGAACTATTGTACAAAAAATGGGTTTTAATACAACTATTTTACAACTGTTCTTTCCATACCAGCAGGCAACTAACAAGAGGATACAAGTGTTTTTAAAGCACTGTTAAACACAATATTTGATTAAAAGGTTAATTTCAGGCTGATTACAATGATTGCAATGGAAAATAACAAGGGGATGTTGTAAAAGAATGTAAAAGCCAAATACATATAAATATCCACAGCAACCTAAAAACACACAAAAAAATAAGCCAAGAAGACAGAGCCCACTGACGTTAGCGCTGTTGGTTGAGGCAGTGGGTGTGGACGAAGAAAGGCTGGAACAAAGGTAATGGAACTCGGCTGGGTTATTCAACAACCAGAAATTCCAAATGGGTTAGATATAAAACAGAAGAAGATTTGGGGATTACAGATCTATTTAAAAGGACGGGAAAGGTTTGAAATCAATACCAGGGCACAGGATGAGTCACGCTGTCTGACACTCACAGATCCCTAATATATAACTGGAGCACAACAATCAACATGAGAACAAAAGCTGAAAATCCATAAGCACATCTCAGTCACTTAACAGTCACAAAGACAGTCCTCACAACTGGTCCTGCAGAGCTATGGGGCCTTGGAGTGACTTGACAACTAACCCTTGACTTGGAAGAGCTAAATCACTGGTTGACAACCCCAGTCCAATTTGACACTGGACTCATTAGCAGGTGCTGATGATTTAAAGAGACCTAGAAAACCTGCTGGATTCTGGCCATCGAGGACTGTAGTTGTGTACCTGGGATCTAAAATCAGTGCTTCCCAATAATCCCGGGCCTGGTGATCCACACAGCTGTTGGCTTCCATCCCATCCCTCCTGAATTAGATCAAGCGAGGCTTCAATTAGGAAGTTGCTTCAAGAGAATGCTTGCTTGTTGTTTTTAATCAAAGGTCTGGGATTTGATTTCACTTAAAAAAAAAACAACGGTTATTGCTCCAACATGTTTGAGAGCTGAGAACAAACAGTTCAAATCAATCTTATAACTATTAGGTCAGTTAAGGGTGTGATTGTGTAACTGAGGGCTGGGCTGGAACAAAATCCAACAGGTGCACGGGTCCCAAGGGACCAAGATCGGGAACTACTGTTAACTAAAGGGCTTTGATCTCCGGTCCGCGAGGTCCGGAATCCAACAAGTGTTTCAGGTCTCCCAAAGCTGTCGACAGTTCTTCATCTGACGGGAGTGTTGAACGGACATGACTAAGTTTTAAACTGGTTCAGATATACCTTCCATGAAATCCCAGGGTTTCTCGAAAAGAGTAGGGGTGTAACCCCGGCGTCCTGGCCAAATTTCCCATGCCTCCTAATAATCCCCCTCTATGAATTGGCTACATTACTTTGTTCTCCTCCCCCCCCCCCCCCACCTCCCACTCCGACGGCAGGCGGAGCGACGCGCCGGTTGGAGTATTTCTCGGTCGCGTTTAATGGCAACGTCAGCTCAAAGATTTGGTTCAAACCACCAAATGGAGACGGGCGTGCCGACAAGCGGACCCTGCTGATGCGGGATTAACGCTAGGATGAGAGAGAGACATACCTTCCACGCAGAGCTGTTGTTTACCTGAAAACGACATGCAAAACTTACTGGACCCCGAGGTCCGGAATTCAAGATCCCCACAGTTTTCAAAGGCTTACACCACTGCGGACCCATATTTCCCTAAAACCCGCAGGGCTGCGGCTTTCCACGACCTGACAAATTGGATTTCGTCTCGTCTTTTTGTCTTGTAACGACGTACACTGCCACTTGGACATGTCGTGAAGCTTCCCTGGCTGAAGGCTGAAGCTCTGCGTCGCAGACTCGAGCACCGTGATGCCACCCGAGCTGCGCTCCAAGTTGCACTCGATAGCAGATTTAAAAAAACAACAACGATCGCCTCAATCGTTTAGCAATGAAAAAGTCGCAAGGGAAGGAGAGCGGATGCGGGAGGGGAGCTCGGAAGATCAAAGTGAACAGATGTGACTTCACACTGCAGGGCAGCTGTGCCGGCTGAAGCAGGCGGGCAGAGCGTGCCTGAATTTTAATTCTCTTGTCTAGCAGTCTGTCGAACATCACCTGGCACGTCTGGTCCCATTGACAAATGAAAGGTGGGGCAGCTTGATTACAGCTCCACAGAGAGAAGAAAATGATTTTTTGTTGTTTTTTGTATTGCTAACTGTTGCAGTAAAGAGTGCAGCGAAGGGTTAACCCACCACCAACTTAACACACCTGTTCCTTGGATGTCAACTGCCATCATAAACAGGTTTATCTTCTCTAAACGGTCGCTTTGAAGGAGGATATCGAGGACCCCCAAGAGGAAGGACGGATCAGTCTCCCTTCTGTGCCAGTCTGCCACAAAGCTGGTTAAAAGCCAGACATAAAAGATCTGAAACGCCTTTCGGCTAGAGTAAAGGGGGCTTTCAAGACAGATGATCAAAATCCAGAAAAAACAAAACGGAACAAAAGGTCGACCCCAAAAGCAGAGCTTCCAGCTCAAAGAAGCCACACAAGGAGGACAGCAGAAGTACACTCGGACCTGGGAAGGCTGGCACGTTTGTTTTTTTTTTTACTTTTTAAAAAAGGGCTGCGCAGGTGGCACAAGTGTGCTAAGACACTGCTCTGGGAAATGACTGACTGACTGCTTTTCTGGAATGGCTTAAGGAGAATCTCGGATCAATATTAAGCTATGATCCATCAAGCCAGTCAGATGGTCCCGAGTGCTACCGGTATTGTTTGTGACCTTTTGAGCTCTTTTAAGCCAGCAGCCTTTATCCCACACTAAGAAAAAATGATCCATAACAACCAGCCACCAGGAAAAACCATTACAGCCGTCTTACTGGTCAGCACAGGAGAGGGCACAGAGCCTCGGCGCACAGACTACCGTGTTTGAAGATTTGAAAGACTTGTCACTGGGAGGTGGGAGGGTTAAAATCTAAAAAAGGAAATAAAAAAAAGAAGAACCCAAGCTGCTATTAAGGTATGTCCCAGTCCATGAAAACCTGTTTACTTGCATCAGACAGGAGTGACACAGGTGCAGCTCAGAAAAGTGTTTGTCACTGAGCACAGCATCCAACATGGAGCATAGAGGGCGGTGTCTTGTTTTTTCGGTCTGCTCATTATCTGGGTGGAACAGAGCCGTTTCCTTAAAGGCGCGGAAGGCGAACGGCTTCTCTCTCTCTCTTTCTGTGTGTCTGTGTGTGTCTGTGTGTGTCTGTATGTACTGATGTGCAGCAGAGCTCGAGTACATCCCAGCCCCCACCACTCTGTCTTGTTTTAATGTGCTGCTGCATGTTCCTTCTTTGCAATAAAAAAAAAAACTGCACAGATTAGATGGTCTGAAAGAAGTTTCAATTGCTCACCCCCTTCCCCGAATTTGAGAAATGCTGGCCTCTGTATAGAAAAGCCCATTTTCATTTTATCTGATTGATTTTGTTGTACTTTTTGCGTCAAGACAGCCGCTGCTGCACTGTGCCTCAAACCCAGCCCCTTGGAATCTCTCCTGGCCCAGGCCGAGCCACGTCAGCCCACTCTCTACCCAAAAGCTATTTTTCTCCCCTGTCTGTCGCTACACTTCTATATAAACCTCAGAGCTCCACCTTGCAGGGAAGGCAGCTCAGGAGAAAAAAAAAAGAGGGCTTTCGGACTGGCTACAAATAAAGCAGTGCAGAAATCACTCTCTGCTGTACGTGTGCTGTATAACCAGTCAATCCAGAACTTAAGAGGGGATCCATATGTCCCGAGATCATAACCGCAGGGCGCAGACCAGGAGAGTTTCGTTACAATTTCGAACAAACACCTTACACAACCCAGCTCAACACCAGACCTCTGGGATTATACATCTGTTCACAGAGCCAGAATTCACCCAAAGCAAGGGCTTAAACTTGAGCTCTTAGACGGAATAACAGAACAAGCAAAATGAAAAGTGAAACACTGATTTTTCCCCTCTTTACATTTAAGAAATTATATTCTTTACCATCCTAAAGAAAGCTTTTACTGAAAATCAGAAGGCATGAATGCTTTTATTTCTTAATTGCCAGCTTCTGTTCCATGGAAACAAGGGGAATCTAGCCTTGACATTTTTCCTTTTTCTGAGGTGATTCCTCTCCCAAGCTCTCCTGGCCACACGGGGTAGGATCTAGGAATCCTGCTTACTAGGAAGCACTGAAGCACCAAGCTGATACTGGAGGGGCTTGCTGGGAAGTAAGACTCATAACTCAATTGGCGAGCTTTCGCAAATTCATCTCTCAAATCGAGTTATACCCCAGAACCGATGCACAAATCAAGAGACACTGCTGGGATAACAGCCAACGAGAGCCAGGAAGAGGGATGGATGGCTTTATTTCTCACATCAAATACATCCTAGTCAAGGTCCTGTCAGTGCTCCTGGGTGCTCTTGCACAGGGGCAACACGAACTGGGACAAATCACAGTTAAGCAGTTTCACCGGTCCTTCAAATTCAAAATGCTATGAGCTCCCTGAACCAGTATGATTCAATCTGAGAAAAGGAAACTTATAAATCAAGTTAATTAGCTCATTTAAAAGTTAAATTGATCAACTTTTAAATTAATTTAAAAAATAAGTCAACACAGTGGAGTTCTACATATGTACTGGACGTGACAAATACTCCAAAATCAAAATAAGTCTTTCAAACCCAGTGCTGTTACCCAATTCAAACCAAGGCTTACGCAACAAGGGGTGAGCTCTGTCACTGTTGGGCAGTGGCCTACATCATGTGTTGCGTAACACAGCTGCAACATTTCTAAAGAATCTCTGTCAAGGTGTTCAGTGTCGTTTCTCAGGAGTGCCCTGCCCCAGAAGAACAATCTGAAAGGCCAAGTCCTGACTTTCGAACCGAAAACAAGGCCCTTTTGTTGGCCCCCCAAATCCCAGGGGCATTTTTCTTGAAAAGAATAGGGGTGTAACCCCTGCGTCCTGGCCAAATTCCCCATTGGCCCTTACCAATCGTGGCCTCCTAATAATCCCCATCTCTGAACTGGCTTCATCACTCTGCTCTCCTCCCCACTGAGAGCTGGTGTGTGGGGAGTGTACTGGTGCACTATGGCTGCCATTACATCATCCAGGTGGGGCTCCACACTGGTGGTGGTGGTGGAGGGGATCCCCATTACTTGTAAAACGCTTTGAGCGGAGTGTCCAGGAAAGTGGTATATAAGTGTAAGCAATTATTATTATTATTATTATTGTTACCTAGGCAAGACAGCCGTACCATGCACAAACACGGATGTTACCGGTGTAAACTCCTTTACAGAAACCTGCCCGCCTTCTGCTTATTCCACCTACAGCACTGAAGCAGGGAAGACACTTTTTAAATGTATCCAACAGGAAGTGGTTAGAACACAGGACACAAAGTGAAATGAGTAAGTGATACATTGGAGACTACTGCCAGACGTAATGGGGAAGGCTTTCATTGCTTCCTATTACAATCTATTGTTGCCAGTTCTTTCTCCCAGGGCGGGCGGGCAAGGGTGGGTTAACAAGTTTATCAGGAACTGCGACACTCTCTGGGACAGGATAAGCAAGAACCTAGAAAACGATCGTTGACAAAACAAACAAAAAAAAATTACAGAAATAAAGAAACACCTACAGCCTTTGCGCAATGCAGACTGGACTTTGAAGTGCACCGCAAAACACGACCGCGTGAACACAAAAGCAATGATTTCCCCCTTTTCAGAATCCTGACCAGGTCATGTGACCACATCACTCCTATCCTGGAGTCCTTGCACTGGCTTCCTGTCAAATTCCGTGTGGACTTTAAAATCCTCATGCTCGCCTATAAGGCTCTGCATGGCTTGGCACCTCAGTACCTGTCTGAACTATTAATGCCCTGCTCCCCACCTCGCAGCCTTCACTTTTCTAATTCTGGTCTCCTAACTTCCCCCAAGCCCGTCTACACTGAATGGGTGACAGGACCTTTCTTCTGTTATGCTTCCAAGCTCTGGAACTCTCTGCCCAAGGATATAAGAGAGTCACCTTTTCTAAACTCCTTCAAATCCAGACTCCAAACCTTCTTCTTTAAAAGAGCCTTTACTGAACTGGATCCATTCTTTACCCCTCTGCCTTTCCACCATCCACGGTATCTTCTGTATATTGTGTGTATTCTTTTTATTTATTGTTGTTGTCATTCTGTAAAGCACTTTGAGAAGCCACCTTTAAAGACACTATATAAAATAACGTTTTTAATTATTATTATTCTTTTACAGCAACAAGACTGGGTCATGTCTTCTGCTCCCATCCTCCCACCTCACCCCAAGCTCATCAAAGGCAAAACAAAGAATTGTGCTACAGCACAGCAGATCTGGGGACAAAGGCCAGTTAATCACCACCTTTAAACCACATCTAAGAAAGCCACAAAGTCATCAAGACAGTACTGTATGAAAAGGCTATTCAACAGAAGTGCTCATCTGTGAGGTTCGCTTTATAATACAGTGAAAGTAAGCAAACAGACAGAGCCGTCCTTCCTCCACAAGCAGAATACAGAACCACAATAAGGAGACGAAAAACCCTGGACATTTCAGGCACGACTCAGACTCTATCCACCGTTCCAAGGTCGCTGTCTGTCTCTGACTTTGGTCTCAACGCAAGTGTCGGCAGTGGCCGGTTTTCAAATGCAAAAATTAAAAATGACTAAAGCTACAATTCCACCATGCCCCCCACCCCCACCCCACCCCACCCCTCAGCTGGGCTCAGTGACAGCCTGCCTGCTTTGATCTGCAGCAGAAAAGAAAAACGTGAGATGATCTGAGGGACGGAAACGGCCTTCTTTCCGCCCGAGTTGTGTCTGCCTTGATGCTGGTCTGATGTGATACCGCTCCAGAGAAAAGATGAAAACACACTTCTAGAAAGCATGGCTACCGAGGCAAGCTAGCTAAGGATCTTACAGTGTCCACAAAGTGGTTTATACAAGAATGCACTCCGTCATATTCCCTTCCTTACAGTACCTGGGGAATTCTGCAGTTCCCCAGATGGCATGATTTGGAGAACAGAGTAGGTAAAACTCTACACTCTACAAATACGCAGCTGTATGGGCTTTAAAATAATATGCAACTGAATGATTCAGAAATGATTCTGTAGAAATCTCGCCGAATTCCCCAGGGAGTTTCTTCAGCCGAAGGAGGAAGAGACTGACAGAAGTGCAGGTCACCACGGACAGGGCCGAGGACAGCCCCACAGTGGCAGTGGAATTCCCACTGACTGCCCAGCGGGACAGAAGACTTGCAGTGTCACAGGTCCACAAGGGCCCCTGTGGAAGAGAGATTCCAGAGAGAGCTAGGGAGAAGAGGGGAAGCCCACAGCTGGTAAACCACCCCCCCCCCCCCGCTTTTACCTGTATTGGCTATTGTGCGCAATAGGACAGCGTGAGCAGAAAAGCAAGGAGAAAGACAGCTCGATCAAGTTAAAAAATTCTAACCGTGTGAACAGTGATGTCAAAGTAACACTTCGGAAAATGAGTCAAGTTCCGAGAGGCCTAACAGCACTTGTAGTGGCAAAACCTTCAAAAAATGTACCGCAGAAACTATTTTCACGGCCCCGATAGAAATCTTTTATCAGAAATCCCTTCTTTCTGCTATTTTGTTTTGCGGTCATAAAATAAAAAAAAAATTACAATCCCTCTACTATTGACAAGATTCAATAGGAGATACCTGACGTTTTCCCATAATCACGTTTATAGCTTGATGGGGTGTAAAATCAGGATTACCAAAAAGGTACACTTAGAACAGGAAAGAACACATAGCATGGAAGTGGTTTTGAAGATACAGTTACATCGTCCCTCCTCTCTTTAGAATGAGGTCTGGATATCCGGCAATACCAATCACAAGTCTCTTATGGTTCTTGTAATTATCTCTGGCTTTCATGCAAAATGCACAGGACAAATAGTGGAAAATAGGCTGTCAAAGTCTGCCTATTTGCTCTACCTGTATTTTACAAAAAAAAGGGAGACCCCCAACCCTTTCTGTCTCAGCTCAACCATTATGCGTGCCATTTAGCTAAACGCAGCTCTGAGCATACTTACACAAGAGACTTCCTTTTGGGTTTTTTTATTCTCACAAAGATCAACCTTAAATAATCAAATCTGAAACAGACAAATCTCTGTAAATGACACTTTGGTGTTCTTCCTGTTTAGCAGGAGCTGTGTGACCTATTTAAAAAGTAATGTATTCAGCAATCTAGTTTGAAGGACATTCCAACTTTTATTGCAGAATAAGAAGCGACAGTATCTGTAACAGGCCTGACAGCTGATGGGAGTTTTAAGGGAATATAAGACCATTTTACTTAAGTTTAACCTTCAATGCTCTTCAGGTAAATGAATGAAACTCCTGCTGCAATGCACAGATTTTACAAACTTCAGCCTCTAATGCCAGTATCGATGAAACAGTAAAGTAGCATAAAGTAATTCAGTACTTAACATCATAAGCCTGCCTATGGCATGCAAAGTCACTCAAAATAAGGTAAAACTCTTGAAATAAACACCAATCACTGGGTAGCTTATTAAAACTGAAAGTGCAATGCAACAAAAAATCTTATCTGTTTTCCCACAATGACATTATACACTATAGCACTGACAGCAAACAGTGCAGTGACGCACTCCCAGACCTAAATATTTAAATGAGTAAGAACTCAAATGAGTTTTTCCAAGAGTATCTGCTGCAATGGTTTAATGTTCCGGAAAATGAACAAAATGAGAAAGAGGTTTCATTTAAAAAGTGTTAAGAGAAAGTCACAAAGTTCACAACGATGAGCTCTTCCAATGTCCTCTCCCCTCCCTAAAGTTCTCGTTCCGTGTGGTGGCCGGCTGTGTATTAATTTTAAGAAGGAATTAAGACTGAATCCATATGCAGAGCAGGATCCACGGGTTCACCTGCTGCATACAGCTTAAAAATGCAGAACTGACGATTATCACAACAATCCAGGCATTTTCTGCGTGCGCATGAGTCAGTGTAAAGGTCTCTCGGAGTCAGATAAAAGGGTCTTTCCTTTGTCGTACTTGGCTGGCTCTTCCCTTATGCATTAGAAGACATGCACTTTGTGTTACTAAACTGGAGTGCGCTTGCCATCTTACAGAATGAGAAACCTGTATCCTACAGTGGAATTTCCTTTCTTGTGAAAATGCAGTGCTGTTGGGTACAGCAGCAGAGTTTGGGGACAACAGCTCTACCACCCTTAACAGAAGTAATGGGAATCCTAGCTAGAGACAGGCAAACATTGCAGTGACAGGTAAAAAGCTCTGAAGTAACAATGCTTTTAAACGGAGAACCCCTCTTGGATTAAATATCACTGAAAGTTACAGACAACAAAAGCGCCTAATGCTTCTATTGCTCTGTATTTGTTCTAGAACAGAAGTGCCTTCAGTTTCCACCCCCAAATGATCAATTTTTCCCAGTGTTCCTGCATACAAAATGAAAGGTTCACTGGTCATTTAAAAATCCTCAGCATGTAAAATAAAATAAAAAAACTTTCAGACTAGTAGCTGTTAAAAGCCAACATGTTTATGTTTACCCAAGCATATCAACACTAAGAATTCTAGAGAGAACCTATCACCTCTTCTTTACCTATTTTATTCAACGCTTTATGAAAAAACAAATCCCAAACAGCTAATGTATATGAAATAAATCTAGCTGGGTTTTCACTCTGTTTCTCATCATGGAGTCTTAATGCATTGCATTGCTGCTATCGTAGTGTCCATAGAAAAAGACCAGTGCCCATGTCACCATTATTGTATTTCTGACAACACGAAAGACTTGTCCGTCTTTCTGAATACGAATTTTCTTATACTGTCTGTACGAAGACGTTTATCAATATTGTTCACACGAGCCTGTAAACGATGTCTAGCTCATAATACCCCTGAAGGAGGAAGTGGCAGTAAAAACCCATCTTTCCTGACACTTAAAAAGTCAGGTGTAGATCTATTGAGGTCTCTACCATCGTCTGCCTTATTCTTCTTAATAGAAGCGGACTCTCCGTTGCAAAATCATTTTACAGTTCGGTTTCTGTCATTACAACCCACATCGGAAGAGACAAAACACATCACATTCAAGGATCAGACACCGAGAAATTAACATTTTTACACCGGATGATTAGGTCGTAGCGTCGTGTTTATCGGTTCATGTACACAGGAAAAGGAAGAACGGAAAGCAGTTTGACAGTTTTTCAAAGCCGGGGCCTAGTTTTGAGCAAATCTGTGAAAGAGTGGGGAATGACAGGGAAAGATTTTCGGAATCTGATGTGGCTTTTTTTAAACCAGAAAAGGCGGAAGAACAGGTTAGTTAATGATCCGGGCTCTCGGCAACCCTGGAAGCCATCAGCAGGAGAGTTGATTCACTTTTAGAGAGTGTAGGGGCACGTCTGTGAAGGGATAGCGTGAGTGGGGAGGAAAAGAAAAGAAGCAGGCAGAGAGGAATCGGACCTGGCTTGAATTTCCGTGCTTTGAGTCGAAAGAGCAGAGGAAGCCATGATGGGTCAGTATCAGCTGAGAACACGGCGTGACGTCTACCGGCTTCATACGTGTCTCTCTCGAACAGGTACAAACCGGGGCCTCACAACAACAAGAAAACACTTCGTCTGGAAAATGTCAAGAATACTCACGCTTTATCCACCAACTCCCTGACTTTCCACATATTCAGCATCTCGGCTCTCTAAGGGGGGCTCTCCGCCTCAGTAACCCGGTGTCCAGTCCGTTTAAACCCGCCGATGGACTCGGATTTCTGTCACCGATACCAAAACCCCCAACTGCCTTAAACTCTCCGGCTCTCACAGCGGCAGCAGGGCCGGGCAGGTTACTACGGAGACGTCCTTGAAACGTCACAGACACGCACAGAGGAGCGCAGCGCAAGCCGATTACGGGTTGTAGTCGTGGTGCATGCCGGGGTTTGTAGTTCTGTTGGGGGGAAAAAACTAACTAGGAAAGTGTTTTTTCCGTTAAACAATCCTCTTTGGGCACATTTCTTGTTGCATCATTACATAGAGGTGTATTGTAATTTTCTATACTACTCTCCTTTTCATTAAACATCATTATTGGTGATTTTAGGATTACTGCACAGTTCTCATGCATTTAAACTGAGAGAATATACACTAAATCCAAAAAATGTGGGGAAACGAGAAGATTTTTTCAGAAAGAAATACTTTTTTTAGGGACCCAAAAGGGTTGTGTGGGGTACCCTGTCAGAGTCCTGAAGACTGTTCAGGATTTGTTTTGGTTTTTTGGATAAAATGAATATGTTTTGTCACCACAAAATTGTTCAGTTTTCCCTTAGTACTCCCACATCATTTACAGGAGCATTTGCATCAAGACCAGGCTGGCGAGACCTGATGCCTGTTTCTGCTCAGTAATAATTACAACTCCTTACACTTATATAACTTTATACTTTTCTGGACACTCCACTCAAAGCTCTTTACAGGTAATGGGGACTCCCCTCCACCACCACCAGTGTGCAGCCCCACCTGGATGATGTGACGGCAGCCATAGTGCGCCAGTACGCTCACCACACACCAGCTCTCAGTGGGGAGGAGAGCAGAGTGATGAAGCCAGTTCATAGATGGGGATTATTAGGAGGCCATGACTGGTAAAGGCCAGGGGTAAATTTGGCCAGGACACCCCTACACTTTTCAAGAAACACCCTGGGATTTCTTAATGAGAGTCAGGACCATTGTTTTAAATCTCATCTGAAAGACTCAAAGACTTTTTTTACAGTATAGCATCCCAATCACTATACTGGGGCATTAGGACCCACACCAACCGCAGGGTGAGCACCCCCTACCAGCCCCACTAACACCTCTTCCAGCAGCAACCTTAGCTTCCCCAGGAGGTCTCCCATCCAGGTACTGGCCAGGCTCACACCTGCTGGGCATCAGTGGGTTGTCATTTGGGATATACAGCTGCTGGCTGCTTGGTTGCTGTTGTATAATCTCTAATCAGAGTGGGTCATATGTTCGTACTACCACTGCGAGCCAACATACAAGTGTAATACATTAACATTCCAGTAATTGGAAAAATATGGTGGCTCAGAGTTAAATAAAATCACAAAGGAAATTAAACTGACTTTTTTTTTTATGGAGTAATAGATGGGTGCTTGCTGGCATCAGCGTGGAACAGAGGTTAAAGTTCTGGACGGGTTGTAGGTTAAAATCCCACAGGAGATACTGTTATTGTACCGTTGACCAAAGCATTTCATCTGAATCATTCCAAGGCAGGAACGGCACATATCCGCTCACCTGTTTTCTAACCACTTCGTCCTATAGAGGGGCGCGGGGGAGCCGGAGTACTCTGTAGATAAAGGCGTCGGCCAAATAAATTAGCGGTAGATCAACAAGCAGGCAAGGGCATTGGGAAACTTACAAACTAGTTTCGCCCCCGGCTGGGGCACATCAGTTCAGTTCCGACGTGCCTTGATTACTGTACTTTGAACCTGGTCTGTACGGTAGTTCCTACTGCCTCGCGGTCTCGGGCACTCGTGGGACACACTGTGCCACAACTTCCTAGGCCGTCTCTCATTACGGAACAAGAAAAGGTTTATTCCCTGCTGAAAGACTAAAAGAAACACAGCGTTTCGGCTGCGGAGCCTTCTTCGGGTGTCTCACCGAAGCCGAAAAAGCCAAAACGTTGTGTTTCTTTTCTTCTCCTTTCAGCATGGAATAACCTTTACTTGTTCCTTTGCAGCTCACGCATGCTGACGCGGCTCCCCACCTGAACCGTTTCTCATTACTGTGCGCAGGACGCGCCAATGTCACACCTCCACCTGCGACATTTTGTGAAAGATGCAAGCAATTTTTGAAAACTCCGTTGCATGTACAGTATGTACAGTATGATCCCCGTTTCTAAAAGGAGCCGGCTGTGGAGTTTATCCGAGTGTAAACCATCACCCCGTCATTATACCTAATGCAAGAAAAATTAAGATCGTGTTTGGTGTCGTTTTTGCTAGTTTATGCTGCACATTCAAACTGGCCTGCGCCGACACAGTCCTCTGTTAGAGCAGACCTTACATCTGCCACTAGACTACGTGTGACGCTAGGGCACCATGACTGCACTGCTGTACTTTACGGCCAGAATGCTGTTGGAGTGTGACATTCCCTGTGTTGAAATACCTGGACCACTTTTTAAAATTGTCCAACAGGAAACATTTGCTGACGAATACAGTTGGCCGCTCCGTGTCGTACAACTCAAACAAAATAAACGGATATGAAATTAAAAAAATGTATTTTTCCTGGAAAATCAATAAACAAATTCAACATAAAAAAATATGTGTGTGACGTCGAAGTTGATGGTCTCTCTTCCCGGCAGAGGCAGTAGCTCGGTTGCCTAACGTACGCTCTCCTGAGACTTACTTGAGTGAAAAAGTGCCGCACGTTTCCTTATAATGCCCTCCTTTCAGGACGCTGAAGTCAAACTAAAACCAGGAGACAAAGAAACAAAACCAAACAAAAAGAGACACGCACACAAAAAAAAACAACGGGCTCAAGTGTCTTTCAAAAATCAATCACGGCAGCCAAACACGTCCTGCCCTTCGGAAGATCTTCATAATAGCACACTTTGTCATCGCCAATAAATCACACGTGTTTCAAAGCGGAGTGGCAGCATCTGCGCTGGATGTCAGGGGAGACGGGGGTCCGTCAGCTCAGATTCCCGGTCCATTTCTCACCAGCTCCAGCGCGCTCCGAAAACACGGCGCGGATCTCGCAGGGAGCACGTGAAACACCCCGAGGGGAAACCCGCAGCGCCCGGCGAAAACAGGCGAGCCCAGAAATAAATGAATAAATAAAAAAATCGTAATAAACAGGAGAGCAAAAACGACAAAAAAGGGGCAATTTGAGTGAGTGTACACCATGACAAGAGACAGCACTTACAGTCACCCAATGCACTACACTCAAGGGAGACAACTCAATTATAGTTGCACGTCCAATGAACTAGCCATGGATAAAGAGGGCGCTGACAAGGTGAGATGGAGGGGGGGCACCATTTGGTTATCAGATCCTTCAGAAACGATTTGGCTTTTATGCTACTTCAGCGATGACAGTGATTGACGTGCACTCCCGTACAAAACTGTTCCCGGTTTCCAATAAAGTATTCAGAAGTGCTGAGACGCCAAGAGGGTTTTTAAGTAGTAAACGATGTCTTTCAAATACACTTAGTCAACAGAGCGCTGAACACCGCTAAGACACACAAGCTCAAGGTGAGCTCCTCCCGGGCAGTCCCAGAGACTGACTGAACTCTTATCAGGTACCTGATTCGCGGGAGCTGATTCTGTTTGCTTTTGAAAAGAAAACGTTTGATCTAGCTGAAATCAAATAATGTGTGACTCGCAAAATCCGGCTATCAGAAGATTTTTCTTATGTCTGACACACACACACACACACATATATATATGTATATATTTTTTAAATGAAATGCAATTAGAACGAAAATCTTTTTGGTGGATTGATGTCTCCTGTAATTAAAAAAAAAACTGCGGGCATGGTGACAGAAAGGAAATGTAAAACGTGTCATACTGCGAGATACGTGTTCTTCATGAGCATCATTCTGTAAAACGTGTAGAGGAAATTTGCGTCTTCGGTGTTCGGTTTTTAATTGACATTGACTGCCATAGGACTACCATAAAGGACGATCCTTTTTTCTGACTCAGGATGAATTGAAGACCCATTTCTAATAGAAAAGAAAACAGTAGCAAAGTTCAGAGTTCTTTGAAAAAGGTCAAGTCTGGGTTCAAAGGGAAATTGGCACCGGGAATGTTTTGAAAAGATTTAAATGGTTAAAGCACTTTTAAAGTGCTGATATCTTCACCAAACGAATGTTTGTCAGGACTTCCAGCTCCCTGATTTGACATTCAAGCAGTCCTTAATATCAACAGTCCATAAAAACAACAATCCTTAATATCAATCCTTTTTTTAACTTTTACTGCACTCCTCACTGACTGTACTTACTCTATTGTATTGTGTATCATTGTATCATTTCGTTACACTGTGTTGTGTTGACTGTGCCAAGCTGCTGTTGCACTGCAATTTCCCTCATGGGATTAATAAAGTATCTATCAACAGTCCTTAATAACAATAGTCTTTATTAACAACAGTACTTAATAACAACAGCTCTGAAAAACAGTCCTTTATAACAACAGCCCTTAATAATAATAATATAATAATAATAATAGTCCTTGACAACAATGATCCTGAATAACAACAGTCTTTAATAACAGGACCTATCAACAGCCCTCAACAACAGCAATAACAGTTTTTAATAACAACAGTCCTTAATATCAGCAGTCCTGAACAACACCAGCCCTTGATAACAAGAGTCTTCATTAACAACAGTACTTAATAACAACAGCCCTTAATAAGAACAGTCCTCGATAACAACGGCCCTGAATGACAAGTCTTTAAATAAAACTGTCCTCAATAACAACAGTCTTTAATAAAAGGACTTATCAACACTCCTCAAAAACAATAGTCCTTAATGACAACAGCCTTTAAGAACAACAGTCCTTAACATCAAGAGCCCTCCTCACTAACAATAGTCCTTAACATCAGCAATCTGACTAAGAGGAAACTGCTCTCAAACAATAACAAGAAACCATGACATTTGTATCACATACTACTGTATCAGCTGGGTCTGCTATTATCTTCTGCGATGCCCCTGAGACACTACCAATTGTTGCTTTTTGTGAGGTTATGTACTTTGACCTTCTTCTGAGGTAATGGCCTGGTCTGCTACTACTTTACAGTCCTGAGGAATGAAAAGACCAAAATCAAAAGTCTGCTTTTCCTCGGGTCATTTCCACCATGATTGGACAAGATGAGTCACTGCTGTAGAATATACTGTTCCATTCTGCAATAGGTTGGTAGGGTGTATATATACACTTCTATGTAATTGATCAAAAAAATGTTCTTTTATACAATATTTCTTTTCTGAATGTTAAGTCAGAGAGAATAATTGAATCATTCAGATGAAGAACCATGTCAGTGCTCTCTATACCGTTTTTATTTTTTATCTTATTCCGACAAATACCCTAGGGGTTAAGACTCCACACGTTTACAACTGAGTCAACAATATTAAATACCAGTCAAACATAAACGTAGAATTATGGATCATTGAATGATCTTTTTCACTGCCACATGGGCCTAGTTTAATTTCTAAGACATCGTTGTTTTGCAACCAAGTGGCTATTCCTCATCACCTGATGTTTTTATTTAAATAGGAAACGCACGTAGCGATCTTATCAGATCTCGACAGCTAAACACGATTGGGCCCTGGTCAACACCTGGACCCGAGGAACTCCTAATAAAGAGAAGAGGTTCCTGTTGTAAGCAGCCTCAATTCAGTCCGTGAAGAAAGAGCATTTCTCCAGCCGGTCCACCCTTATGCGTAAATCACTTTGAGGTGAAACACCTTGTGTAATTGCAATTAATCCTTATGTGCATTATATTCTTTCTGTCAAAATAGGTCCGCATTTTCTCTGATGCTGCTTGTCAGATATTCCTGCTTTGCCGCACTCGCGACTGAATCGGTGAGGGCCGCAGTTTAATTCCTGTTGATGCAGCGAGAGCGAAGGCTAACGTGCAATACGCTGATCAGTCTACTACCTTAAACTTCTTCACTGTCGTAAACATCTGCTCTGTGCCTGCTTGTGTCGCAGTATCTTTGACAAAATATCAAAATATGACATTTCCAAAGAGAAATAACCAAAAAAAAAAGACCTGAAATGAAGTAGCAGGCACACACAAGTGACAGCGACTTGTGATCTCGAGCGACGCTCTTCTGCCGAAGGCTGTTTCACTATCGCCCTCTACAGGGAAGAAGGGGTACCTGCAGAAACCGCACGGACTGGATTGTGGTAACTCCGCTCCATGCTGCTGCAGAGGTTACATTGTCAGTGTGTCGCATCTTTAATGCAGGTCCTATAAGGCTTGGTTTCCCATCTCTTTCAGAACATCGTATTCAATTCAAGTTTTAGGTCTCATTGCTAGCTTTCTCTCTTGTGGGGCAAAGAAATTAAGAATCTGATTCTGTCCTGTTACACCGTAACTAGTTCTACAGTAAATGTGGCTTTTCCGACCTAAACACAAACAAATCCCCACTGCAATAAAAATGTAACCGATTCTCCTTTTTTTTGGCATATTATGTGTTGTGTTTTGTTGTGTTCCTGATCAAAAGTGATAAAGAGACTGCTATCTACATCGACATCAAAAACTGGAAAGAAACATCGAAACATATTGCCCTCAAAGTCCAACTAGCGTTGCCTCTAGTATAAATATTACATCATATTTCACATTTGTTCTTCAAAATAAGCAATGTAAATGAATAAATGAATATGGTATGCAGGGAAAAAAAGCGGCTGATTTTTAGTTGTTATGGATTCACTATGACAACCAAAATCCACAACCGTAGTTAGGGTGGAAAACCTTTTTCTTCAACTTCCCTTCAACTCATTTTTGTTCCTTGTCCTGCTGCCCAACAGGAGTGTGAGTTCGGTAGCTAGTCAGCCGCATGGAGAAGCGGTTCTTGCGCCTGGAAGGCTGTGAGCTCCAATCCCCAGTGAGGGCACTGTAATTTTACCCTGGAGTAAAATACAGGTACTGCACCGTGATTGCTCCAGGAAAAAAACAAACAAACAAACAAAACAGTAGTAACGACAAATACAATCGCAAGGTGATTTGGCTCGATAAATGAATTCTTTAGCAGCGCACAGCAGCGCGCTCACCAGGGACTCGGGGGAGCTGGTTTACAGACTCGAGTTTCGCTCCTTCCTTCGGCACAGTGACAGTTACCAGTGGTGTCAACAGGGGGAGCTGTGAGCCTGCGTTAACTCCCGCTTGCACCTCAGGTTTAGTAGTTGAAGCCTTTGCACTGTTCAGGATCATTTTGAATTAAAAAAAAATTCAAGCTTGCGCCGTCTTCCTCTCCTTTAGTCTTCCTTTGCGGAAGCCTGCTTTTGAATAGTTTGCTCTGTATTTTACATGTTTAGCCTCACGCACGCCGAGCATTTATTTCACTTTACCACTCCCTCCCACGTGTTTATACCTCATCTCTCCTTTGTTCCACATGCCTTATCGTAACTTCACTATGCTTCCTGATACTCTGGTTTTACTGTGATGTGCCAGAGTTAGCACTCAGAGGGGCTACCATGCTCTGTCTTCACTCGGGCATCAAGTACTGCTTGAGACAGTCCAGCCCCACAATACAGGTGGGGGGAATGATGAAACACTGAGACACTACAGCACAGCACAGCACGGAGGGCAACACACACACACACACACACACACACACACACTGCCATTTGCCATTGCAGCTAATTGACTCTGGTTGCTACACCCAAAGGGTGTTGTCTAGCTATGGTCAGAGGGCTGAACTATAACTGCAACTGGACCTGGTCAGGGCTGGGATGGGAGACCTCCAGGTGGTGCTGGTCGACCAGTAGGTGACGCTCTTTTCCAATCCAGTGCCCCAGTATGGTTGATCAGGGACATGGTGGTGTGGCAGCAGCACATCCCTCAGATAAGATATTAAACCGACGTCCTGACTACATGGTCATTAGAGGTTCCATGACACTGTTTATAAGAGTAGGGGTGCCAACCCCAGTCTGGGGAATAAAGACTTGCTTTGAGAGATAGCATGGTTCAGTATACAGCAGGTGACGCTCATTCCGATCCCTTGACATGAAACATAAAGAATCGAAGCTCACATTTTTTTTTTACCTTTTAAATCTACGGGATTTACTCGCCATTTTTTTTTTATTTCTTCTTTGCGCTATCCGCAAAAATAAACCCGAGTTGTGCAGCAGAGTCCCAATGGGAATTCAGTCCCATGGAATTTCTCCGCTGTCGCTGTCCGTTCGTCAGTATTTCCACCGCGGATCTGATATCTTTTTTTTTTTTGTTTTAAAGCGTCTCTGCCGATTCACTTTGCAACTTTTTTTTTTTGTTGTTGCAGCGCTGTGAAGCTGCAGGCAGGGGGTGAGGAGATGTAGGACATGTGGGTGGTTATCTCGCTTGGGAAAAGGACCTTTCAGTCTGATTATGGTTTGTTCCCGGCCAACAATAACATCCTTAAATAAAACGGCACCGAAAGAGGAACCTGGGGCCAGTTGTGTGATTGCGGACCTGAGAACTGAGCCGTGGGCACGGGCAGTAAAATTAAGGCTAATATTCCAAACAAAGCACATTGTTTTCTAATAGCATTGTAAAAATAACCAGCCCTGCATCGTTTCTCCAAATTGGAAACACATGCGGGGAGGGAATAATAATACATTCTAATGTTGTTTTTTTTTGTTCTGTGAAGAAAATTGGAACTCGTCCCTGACCGCAAATGATGATCTGACCGCATTTGTCATGGGAAATTCATCTGGATAAACAGGGTCACTCCATTAGCAGACACGGAAACTGGAAATTTATTCACTTTGGTCCGGGTTTTTTCTCAGCTCTCTATCAGTCTCCAGTCTCCCCCTTACCAAGTGAAGGAAACCCCCCAGAATGGCGTCCCATCTGGCCTGTGTGACTCGCTATTCCCACGGAAGCAGAACGATCAGGAAGGTGTTCTCCTCCACGTTGCCTGGCAGGTGTTGGGAACTGTCCAGGAAGTCGCTAGACTCCCTCGTTATTCGCAAGCAAATCACAGAGCTTCGATGTCCGATGCACAGACTCAAGTGGTAGCTCAGACAGAGCTGGGGCACTTGGGTTAGAAATAAAAACGAGAAGGGTGACAAGGGGAAAACGGGTTGAGGGGTGTTGTGGCAGTTAGTGCTTCTTCCTCGTGGCTTTGGAGTGCTGGGTTTCTCCCAAGCGTGGACTGGGGCACCTTCTGTGCGGAGCGTGCGTGTTCTCCTCTGTTCTCCTGTGGGTCGTCTGGTTTCTTCTCACCTCCCACGGGTGGCTGTCTTGTAGTTTAACTGACATCTCCACCAATTAATTGTCCCAGTGTGTGCGTGCGCGCTCAGCACTGATCCATCCTGGGTGTAGCCCGACGCTTTTGGGAGAGACTGTGGGCTACC
Organism: Atractosteus spatula; assembly: GCF_055471065.1. Taxonomy (NCBI): domain Eukaryota; kingdom Metazoa; phylum Chordata; class Actinopteri; order Semionotiformes; family Lepisosteidae; genus Atractosteus; species Atractosteus spatula. Next base: position 29,877,281 of record NC_142719.1, read on the forward strand.
ATGGCCTATTTATAATACATGGTCGGACAGAGAAGGAGAGAACAGAGAAGGATACAAAAGGAAGAAATTGGCCCTGGAGACAGCACACCTCTGCATAACCCCTAACTCTGGGAAGACTTCTAATATTCCAGCCACTTGAGGTTAAATATCCTCAGCCAAGATATTTGTGACAAGTTCTCCTCTCACTGTAGAACAAGACCTGAGCTTTACATTTCCCACTGAAACCCACAGCAAACCTCTATATTGAAAACGTGCCTTTGTGAGTCCTGCTTGCTGGTATTTACTGAGGCAGTCTTTTCGCTTTGAAAAGTGCCTTTCTGGGTTCAAGTACAGTTCTTTTGTGTTTTTGTGGACATAAACACCTTTTTATATAATTAAAGTTCTCTCACTTTTTTTCATTTCCTGTAAGAATTGGCAGCTCCCCCCTCCCACCACTTCACGCAACTGAAGTTAGGTGGTATCTTTTGAAGCAATATAAAATCTAAATTTTCTCCAGCTGCCTAGTTTTTTTTTAAAAAAAACAATATTAAACTGGCCAAAAAAAAAGAATGTTCCCGCTTTTAAAGAAATGTCACAAAGCCACAAAAAGGAGCAGGGCAGGTCAGGGCCGTGCCTTGAAGTCAATATCAACTCCCCACAATTTCATCGCTGCAGTTACAAGTCGATCCCCGGTTTCTCTGTCTGTGGCATTTGCTCTCACCCTCCGTGTAGGAATCCTAATGAAACCCTTATTTTATTCGCAGCACAAGTGGGAAGACAAAACATTTGGTGTATTACAAAAAAAACATCAAATAAAACCAAAGGCCGAAGCCCTGCCTAGTGAGAGCCAGTGTCACGCAGCTGTGTCTTGAAGCCACTTGGGGACAAATGGAGGAATTAGGAGCCGACAAGCAGCAGAAGCGATGGCAAGGTTTGCTTGCTCGAGCATTCGAGCTGTAGGCCAGGGAGACGGGTGGGACGGCCTACAAGAAGTGGACCGAACCAGAAGGCCGGAAGAACGACACAATGGGCCGAACCCCACCACTGCAATCCGCTCAGCCCGGTCCCCACAGCAACAGAACTCTCCGGAACGGCTCCACAAGTCTGAATATTTTACCCAAACAGATCTTACTTGTTTCAGCATTAATCGATCTCTGAAAACTTTAAATGTAAGATGTCTCTCTGCCTATGGATTAACTCCACAGTGAATTGAATAACAATATACTATATACAACAGAGGACAACAGATTTACTTCTGAATGGAGGTTAGTTTCCAAATACGTCCCTTATAAAGATCATGTTCTGCACATGGTAAATACCCCAGGTTCCAAGTGTTTTTAGTATCTTGGAGAAGGTGTCACTATTCTACTATATACAGGAAACTCCAGGCCAGGGAGGGGCCCAGTGGTTTTGCATTTCCATTTGATAAAATTCTGCTCTGCACTCTGGTATTTAGAAGAATAAACGTTTCTTCAAGGCTAAAGGAGTTTCTAGATGTCCAGCCAGTCTTATAGAATCTGAGAGGCTCTGCCTCCTGCTATACAGTAAGAGTCAGTGTGCGGATACGTGCAGTGACACAATCAGCTTCCCTGTCCCACTGGACCAAGAGCCCTCACTGTTCTGAAGAATTTGCTGATTTACTGCCAAATTCTTATAAAAATTTAATAATAACCATCCCCTACATTCGTACAGCACTTTTCACTTCAAAGGATCTCAAAGGGTACAGAAGGGGACCTACTTGATCCCCCTACTGATGTGCAGCCCCACGACACACAGATCAGGGGAGGAGAGAGAAACTGTACAAGACCAGAGTGGGGTTCAGTCCTCCTGCAGCCCCACGACACACAGATCAGGGGAGGAGAGGGAAACTGTACGAGACCAGAGTGGGGTTCAGTCCTCCTGCAGCCCCATGACACACAGATCAGGGGAGGAGAGAGAAACTGTACAAGACCAGAGTGGGGTTCAGTCCTCCTGCAGCCCCACGACACACAGATCAGGGGAGGAGAGAGAAACTGTACAAGACCAGAGTGGGGTTCAGTCCTCCTGCAGCCCCACGACACACAGATCAGGGGAGGAGAGAGAAACTGCTTCACCAGCTGATTTAAATGGAGACTTTGGAGAAGACAGGCAGTCCAAGTTTAACGTGGAGTTTACTCATGAGACCGAGGTTTACATCTCTACTCTTACAGTGAACTGGGATCTGAGATCTTTAATAACCCAAAGTAGTCAAGACTTCAGTTTAGCCTGTCATCCAAAAACACCTCCTGCAGCAGTGTCCCCTGTCACTGTACTGTGGCATAAGTTTGAAAATTCAAACCTAGAGCACGACATGTATGACTGTTTCTGCATCTGTCAGACACGTTGCTGTTAATTGCGACTGTCCCAGAGTCGACATGAAAAGCGGAACAGCAGGGAATCAAAGACTAATGTATTCACGGATTTCTTAATTTTTATTCATTTTTGTGGAAAAGAAGAGAGTCATAAAACTGCTCAAGCATTTTGAACTTTTTTTCAAATCTATAGCAGACCCCCCCCCCTTCCCCCCATCGGAAAAAAAAGGAAGACTCGAGCCCATCTCCCTGTTCCCACAGAGAGCAATGAGAAACCGCTGTCAGCTGGTGGTTTTGTTGGTTTCCCTTAGAATTTATTGCAATGCCAAAAATTAATTTGTGGATAACAACAAACACAACATCATGTAAAGTTTCATGTGAAAAATGCAAGAATGTCCTAATTGCTCTGGCAAAGCAACGCAGAGAGAAAAAAAAAAAGAGATTTGCCAATAGCAAAAACTTGGGTATATACAGTAAATATATTGCCAAGAGCTAAATCTGGAGTTGGTTTTCCAATAATCTGCACAAAGAACAGGATTGTGAAGGAGGTTTTTCAGTTCAGACCATGTTGAGCAATAGTCAAAATCCAAATAAAACAGAAGGTTTCTGGAAAGCAAGCGAAGGAGAGATGATAGTCCTTTTCCCCACATGTGTGGGTTTCCTTTTTCTTCCTGCCTTGTCTGCTCAGTCGCTGTAGGGCTCAGACCTGGGGAGTACCTTTTCTTGCTACTAACTCTCCGTCCCATCTAAAGTACACAGACGGTAATACGCACCTCATAAGGAAAGCACAGCCCTTGGCTCTTTATGGGCTGTTTAAATGGGTGGTGAAACTCTGTGCCAGGAAGCATCTGGGCCAAATATTGAGGTCTGAGTTCATGCTGCAGCTGGGGAACAGGACAGGTTAGCAGGTTATAACTAAGTTCCTTTCAGCCGAAAACGTCAACGTCTGCCCCCAGTGAGCGGCTGTACGTGCTATGGTATATGTTCACAGACAAACACAGACGTGCCGACAGACACCAACTCATTACTGTGAAATAGTGTTGTGTCTCCCCTGGCACATCGGCTCACTGGGCCAGAACTTATCGCGGTTTCCGTGGTGTGAAATAAACAAAAGGACATATGAACCCCCTCACCCAGTCTCTGGACAGGACCCCGGTCCATTGCAACAAATATGCCTCACTCCAGGTACAATATCAGTGACTGCAGCTGGAACTCGAACCCACAACCCACCAGCTATGAGACCAGAGACCATGCTGCACTGCCCCCACGAACTACTGTGCTACAGACATGACAGTCGGAAAACGGTCCATACAGCACCATTCTGTTCTGAATATTTGCCCAGGCAGGGCCAGACATAGTGTTAACTTCTGATATTCAGGAAGGAGAAATCAAGGAATTCATAAGGAAACAGGATGGGATAGAGAGTTCTAAAGAGAACATGGTGCACAAGTACATATTGAAGCCTGAAATGACACTGATCAAACATGTGGAAGAAGTTCAGAAATCTATATGAGCATATTCTTTCAAAGAGCATTACTGTATATCCTAGATATATTTCTGTACTTGGCTGTAGATGTTGTTCAAAAACCACAGTGTGAGTCATATGAAATAATGAAGCACAGAGGTAGCTACGTCATTCCTGGGCGGCAAAAGTGCCTTGCCCGACAACTCATGTGAAAAGCATTCCTCAACATTCTGCACACTTTCCTCTGCAGAGCCTTCTGCCACAGCTAAAATCTATCCTTTCTGAGATCTCACTCAGGAAAGGGTCTCTCATAAGGTGGTGAGAATATTTCACTGTTTGTGCCCCCAGACAGAAGACTCTAGCTGCCAGATTTCTGGGGCAACCAAAACAAACAATCAGCCGGGCTCCTTCCAAAAAGACACATGGGGTGCGGTTAATCAGGAATAACAAACAATTCCTGCAGGAGAACTGTACTGGAATCCACGAAAAGTCTAGTACTGAAAACTAGCAGGATGTCAAATGTCCTCGTCTCATTTACAATCTTTCCTATTCTGTTAATAGCAACAAGCACGACCTTGCACAAAGGGTTGTGGGAGTGTGGAACAAAACACGCATCCATGTTGTTAAAGGAAACAAATGAAAGATGGGATTGTCTGATGAGTCAGCTGGTAACTACCAAAGCGTCAATGGGCTGAATGGCCTAATCCCATTTGAAATCCTTCTGATGTTCTAATGAACATGCAGGAGTGGTGCAGCATCCTTCTTAGTTGTGCAGGAGGGAACACAATACACACTAATTCAGGGGAATGCTTTGCTCGTTTGTTTTGTTAGCAACATACAAACATTGAATTTTGAATGTGTTTTATGTTTTTAAAAATAAAATCTGTGCCTCCTACCTGATGCTACTGTAGGTTATAACAGTTGGCATACAAATGCAGTTCTTAAGACCTATTATTACTTATTACTAAGATTAATTATTATTTTTTATCTGTATTTTAATCCCCATGCACTTAGGTTTTGTGCGTGATCACTCAAACTTCCCTGAGTACAAAGATGAGTAACAGCTGAAGAGAACCTAAAATATCTCTCTGTATCGCCTCAGTAGAAAAAATACACAATGACATTTTCTAAAGTACTTTTTTCCCATCAAAAGAACAGCTCTTTAGGAAAAATGATTAAAATTAAGAAAATAGTGGAGTGGATTAACATTAAACACCAGAAAGTGTTAGACACTATTGAGACACAGCTGTTGTAGGAAAGTGCTGTCAAGACCCCAGAAAATGTTTCAGGAAACTTTGAGATGATAAAAGTCCTGGGAGAGACAGAGGAGCCAGGGGATATGTCTATCCTCTTGACAGACTGGGGGTAATGCATCACATCTGGGCTTCCTGAGAAACAATCTATCTGGCTAAACACACTGTCAGCATGGTACAGCACAGGAAATCATGATACAACACAGAAAATCACGATACCGCGCAGGACATCATGGTACAGCACAGGAAATCAAAATACTGTATAGCACAGGACATCAAGATACAGTACATCAGATCATGGTAATCATGGACATCCTGATACAGAAAAACACAGGGAATCATGATAACATGCAGGAAATAATGGTGCAGCACAGGAAATCATGGTACAGGTAAAGAAATCTTGGTGCAGCTCACAAAAGCACATTTGTGAGCAGGAAAATCCCAACACAGTGCACGGAATTGCAGGCGCAACAAAATCAAGGTGCAATTGATGACATCATTGTCCTGAGCAGACGACCATGATATATTGCTGTGGAGGTTAGGGATGTACAGAGGAAGGGGGCAGAGTAGGGAAGGACTCAGACTGTGTGGCAGAATGCAACAGGAATACACATAACGTTACAGCTCTTACACACATAACAGCTCGGAGACTAAAGCCTGATAATGTAATATATGGTGAACCACACAACGCAGACAGAGAGTCAGAGACGAGCTGGAAAGCACAGGGGACTGTGGCAAAGAAAAGCCAGTGAGCGTGTCCTCGAGCCTGGCGAACGACAGCTTGGAGAATAACGGCAGACCGCAGATCGCCCTGCCGATTCACAGACGAGTGTGGCAACAGATTAGGAAAGCACAGGACAGCAGTGGGGCGCACACTGACCCATGGTCAACCACTTCCACTCCAACAGGGCCTTTTATAGCACTGTGGTGACATACAGTACAACAACTAACCAACGGCAAGCAAGCCCCTGAGGCGTGCCTTCATGAGGGCACCCCGCACTGGCACAGCCCAGACGTCACCCAGACCTTGCTGTGCTGTGCGCAGGGTTTGCCTGCGTCTTCAGCTTGGTTTGGAGGGCCCGAACATGCAGGGCCTGTGTCGACTTTGGCGTGTTGAGCCCCCTTTCCTTAACTGTAATCCTAGCCAGGGCTGGATTTTGGTGTTCGTAGGCTCTAGGCACTTTCACAAGTGCAAAAAAGGTAAACACCAATTAAATTGCATCGATTGACACGATGCCCTTTAAAACTATTGTAATGACCGGGGGATTCACACAGAATGAAAGGCGCACACCCCTGATGTGCCGGCAACAACACGTTTATTTACCCCCGCCCTGTTGGCCTTTGACAGAGATTGAAACTCCTGGAAGGGGTAACACTCACACAGGGTAAGGAATATTGAGGGGTACTTCAGTTTATTGTAGGTTACAAGGACAAACACTGACAACTATTTACAATGGCTCCTCATAAACTCTCTAAAAATGCTCCTTTTTCATTTATTACTAGTGTTTCCCTACTTCGTAGGCCATAAATATTTCGTAGACCCTTGGCACTGTGCCCACAGTGCCTAATGGGAAATCCAGCACTGATCCTAGCCCCAGCCAGAGCCCTGATCCTAAAACTAAACTTCTGCTGAGGGGCTGAATAGGAAAACCTGTCAGCTACACATCCACTTCCCTTTCAGAGGAGAGCTTACAAAGAAGAGGAGGCTGGTTAGTAGCGAACTGATCCGCAGTGTTTCTGAAGGCAGCCAGGGTATCGCCTTCAACAACACAGGTAGGTATCTTATTCCCACACTCCCACAACCCTTTGCTTAAAGAATCACCTCCTATTTCAATGTACTTAGTAATACAAGTTTATTGTGGTTCCTGTTTTACTGTCAATTTCTGGGGGATTTTGAAGACTTTTGTCAGGTTCTCTTGTCGTCTTCTCTGTTCAAGACTAAAGAGACTTGGTTACTCCGGCCTTCAACGCAGCTGTAGCTCTTCTAGAATGCAGAGACCAGAATCTTCCATGTAATTCTAACTTCAACCTCTGTATCTTGCCTGATCCCAGGCATGAGGCTCAGGGCAGGATCTGCTTTTATAGAACTTGTCTCTCTCTAGCTCTACGGATTGCTGGGAGATTTCACAACAAATCAGAGAGGCGCCTCCCGGACAGGCCCGTCTGAGCCGCGGAACGTGGTGGAGAAGCAGCCGCCGCCCCCTCTGCGGGTTTTCAAGTTTCACAACAGCCCAGCGGGATTGCAGCTCTGAAGATATGCTCCAGGGGCTCTAGGCACAGACAGCCTCAGCCTGTGAAAGTTTTTTTTTCTGTTTTTGTTATTGGAAAAGATGGAGGGCAGCACAGTGGCACAGTGGTTTTAATTCCTGGTGCACTGTCTGGGTGGAGTTTGCATGTTCTCCTCATGTTCACACCCGTTTCCTCCACCAGTCTAAAGGCAGACTGGTAGTTTAATTGGCCTCTGGGAAAACTGGACCTGGTGTGAGTGTGTGCATGCCTGTGTCTAATGGACTGGCTATCCAGGGTGTGTTCTATGCTTGTGCTTGCTGGGATGGACTCCGGCACCCCCATGACTCTGTATTGGATAAATGTTAGAAAATGGATAGATAGGTGGATGGAAAACATGTCAACTACACCGATAGGTCTTACTTCCATTCCAGTATCTAAGCTTACAGAGACAATACATAGAAATCGACTAGGAAGATCGTCATTTGATAACGTCAAAGTCAGGGGTTGAGAAAAGGTCTGTTTTGTTTTAATAATTGCACTGCAATCTCCCTCACGGGATCAATAAAGTATCTATATATCTAATAAAATAGTAGAGTTCTTTGAACAAGCGATAGCAAAAATTGATTCAACCAGAATATTCACATTCAGATTTTCAGAATGGTTTTGATTGAGTTCCACACAGCAGATTAGTTATTACATTGAAAGAAAAAGCACAGGTTGAGTGTAGCAAAATACAACATCAAGGCCCCATCAGGAGTGAGGCCCACGCCAAACTAGGGACTAGAGTTCAATAAGCACTGTACAGTGATCCATACAATGCACAGAGCCAGAGAGACTCAGAGCACAGGGGTCTGGTGAAGCAAAAGCAGTGCTGTGCTGTAAAAGCCAGCAAGTGTGCCTGAGAAGATCAGTGCTTAAATAGAAGCCCATGGGCATATAGAATAATTCAAGTGTTTGGATTGAGAACTAATGGACAGGAAACAGAGAGTACAGTAAAGTATAGTAAAGTGGTGATGGAGCAAAATGGGAGATGATGGAGTGCCACAGGTATCTGAATTAGAACCACAGCCCCTCTTAATTTGCATTCATGTTTCAGATAGTGGTATAAATATCAAACAAGTCACATTCACAGAGATTTAACAAACTATAGAAGCAGCAGATGAAAACAAATTAAATAAAATCTCAGGTCTGGGTAAGCACCCAGCGGATGACTTGTAATACCGATAAGTGCACTGTGTTACAAGCTGCAGATGTGTAACTAAGACGAGAATTGCCAAGTGGGAAAAAGTTTCTGACAGAGATTTGCACATTTTTTGTTGACACATCATTTTCTTCCTCCGGATGATGTGGGAAAGCAATAAAAATCTAAGCAAACAAAATCATCTCTGTGCTGTCACCTCTTTACAAAAAAAAAGATATTGCTGTTCTGGAATCAATCCAGACAAGAGCAATCAGCCATAATCCTGGAATCAAAGGGATGTCTTGCGTTGACAGGCTAAAGGGGCTGAATCTGTTTAGTCCTGATCAAAGAATAGGCCCTGATTCCTGTAAGGTACTGACAAAGGCATCCAGTGGTGTCTGAGATCGATATAATAAACCACAAACCAGAGAAAATAATGGAAAACAGCATTTAAAAGTGAGAGGAGGAGGCAGTTCCTTACACAAAGGATTGTGGGAGTATGGAACAAGCCACCCAGCTGTGGAAGATGATACCCACGTTTTCTTCAAGATATGGCTGGATGTGATCCCCTGATCCTGAGATGCTACCAGCCAAGCCTCTTGGTAGTAACCCTTCTTATGTACCATTTATTTTAAACAATGCAAGGTTTACATGATGCTGGGCCTGTATCTGTCCAGTCATTGGTTTTGCAGTGAAGAAGACTTTCTTAGATATGCATGAGGGGCAAATTTTGCTAATTGTTTTATAGAAACTGCTGAGTGCAAGTGAAGCTCATCTGTGCTGTGATTGTATAGTTCAACCACCAGGTTGCGCTCTGCGCTTTGAAAAAAAGTTAAAAGCCAGTAGAGCTCGCAATTACAAAGTCTGCACAACAGAGTGCACTACCTACATGATACTTTCTCCTCTCAAGTCTCTGTCCCTAAAGAATATGCACTGATGCTATCACTAAACTATTGCTTTATTTAACCTCCTACGTTAAGATTCTCATGTAACCTCAGCCGCTTAGATTGTATTATGTCTCGCAATAGGAAGCACAGACGCAGCTTGGATCTTGCTTGCGTTTGTAGTTAGGGATGTGCATGTAGGTGGGGATTCTTTGCACCTTGATCTCTGCAAGGAATGTCGGCAGAGGAGCTTCACAGTGCTGCTAGCTGGTGGAACAGAGGTGTGTGTATTGCAGCTGGCTGCAGGGCCGACCTGTGTGCAGAACAGCCAGCTGCAGGAACGGGGCTGTAGACACTGATGCTGGCTGCAGGGCTGACCTGCGTGCAGAACAGCCAGCTGCAGGAACGGGGCTGTAGGCCCTGATGCTGGCTGCAGGGCCGACCTGCGTGCAGAACAGCCAGCTGCAGGAACGGGGCTATAGACACTGATGCTGGCTGCAGGGCCGACCTGCGTGCAGAACAGCCAGCTGCAGGAACGGGGCTGTAGGCACTGATGCTGGCTGCAGGGCCTAAGTTGAATGCAGAGTAGCCAACTGCTGGGGCTGCAGCTGTAAGCCTCTCCAGTTTGGTCCTTTGAAAGGACGGGAGATGGTCAATCTGAGAAGCCCACTGCGAGCCTGGGAGTATCAGGCCTGGCAGAGAGAAGGGGGTGAGAGGGAAAGTACCCACACAGCTCTCCCCCATGCCTGGCTAAGCTGAGGGGCCGCTCCCCTTGTTTAAGGGGAAAATGAAACAGTGGGGGGGGGAGGAAAAGGGGAAGGGATTGCCATCGGAGCGCGCAGTGGGAATATCGACCGAGAAGGGAGTGCATCGAATTGAAAAAGGAAACAAATTGTGTGTGTGTGTGTGTGGGGCAGGGGGGGAGACAGGTTCATACTGGAGGGAGATTCCACTTCAGAAAGGTTAATGTTCCCAAGCTGTGCGGAAATCCCGGCGGGCTGGAGCCCGTGTGGGCTGGAATTTGGGAATCGCGCTCCTCCCTCTCGCTCCCTGGCAGGGCACGGCTCCGCTGGGAACGGCTTTTCCACTCCGCGCTCTCTGATCTTGATTGCCAGCGACAGTTCTCCCCGCCCCCCCCCCCAAACAAACTTTGACACAGCGGATAGGAAACAGTTGAAAATTGGATAATGCCTCCAGGCCAAACATTAAAACCACTATCCTGGTTGTTCACCTGCCACGCGGCATCAGCGCCGCGCCGTGCGGGGGCTCTCTGGCACGACCGCACACCCTGCTGCACTGCGGGGGCTGGGAGTCCTTGGTGGGCCACCCTGGCAGCAGTGGGCGCCAGCTCCTGGGTACCTACCCCTGTCTGGACAGGTGCCCCCGCTGCTGAAGCCAGCCCATCCACTCGGGTGGGCGTCAGTCAAAGCTGGTGCCCGTTTAGCTTCCCAGCTGAAAGCCATTAAGCTTCGCTGCAGAATATAAGAAGCACTGGGTTCTGACGTGGCTAATGTGCACAGTGCTGTGCTCTGATTGCTGTGAGGGAGAGTTCTGTTAAAACGTCCTCCTCGACACCCTCCACCAAGAGAAGCATAATCAAGAAACGTTAGCGCTCCCGAAACCAGGCCGACAAAGAGAGACAAAGACAGAACAGCAAGCGCCGACAGAGAAAAGAAGAAGGCTAAAATGCCGAATGACATTTCAAACGCGCCTAGAAAGATTTGTTATGCACGAGGAAAGTTGGTGTAAATGAAAAAAAGGCCAAGACTGTGCATCGGCATCCCACGTCCCCTCTGCGTGTTATCTGAATGGCGATAGTGTAATTTTTTAAATGCAACCTAGTTATTTTTTTGTAGGGCTCCTAATCAAAATCTCCTCCATCAAGCGCCACGCTCGCTTACACTGCGAAATGTTCCTAATGCTGCGTAATGTTTTTTTTTTCTTAAAGTCCCATAAAATCATATTCGGAGCTGCTCTGCAGGCTTGCTTATTTAATCATGTTTGAAGAGAAAATATTATTATTAATTCATATGCTTATTACTGTGATTATGTTGTCTGAGGAGGGGAGCTGGCCTGGGTTTCGGCCCTTCGTTTTCTGCAGTCAAAAAGCAAAAAAGGCAGAAAAAAAAGATAAGACCTCAGAAGGAATAATAAAAAGGAGATTCAATTGTTAGCTGGATCCAGCCACAGTTTCTATCACACAGCATTAACCAAACAGGGGAAATATAAAACGCAGCTAAGCTTGGTGTTTCCAAGTGGTCTGTCCTTACGGTACCGTGTTATGTGTTATACTTCAGAACGTATCATTTTTGATTCAGATTTTTATTCTGGTGAAGAAAGTCTGCAGTAAAGATTGAACAATATTTATGACAATTATGAATCAAAAGGGAAGTTTTATTCTTGTTTTAAATTAAGTTTTATTTTTCACACACTTTCACAACAGTAAACAAAAAAAAACGAAACTACAGTGGCTAATCGTCTCTTGAGGGCTTTATTCATACACATCTTTATCTTTTGAATTCAATTCAATTCAATTTATTTTTATAAAGCGCCTTTCACAACAAGGTTGCCCCAAGGGGCTTAACAAAGCAAGTGACCATACATGTTGTGAAGACAGAACAGAAAAGACCAGAAGACAACCGAGGAGAGGAACCAAAAACTCCTTAGTAAGGAGGAAAAAAACCTCTAGGGGTCCAAGGTCAACTGGCTGCCCAAACCCTTTGGGCAAACAGCACAGCACTGAATGGGGAACAGAGTTTAGCCCTGGTGAAGATTATCCAGAGTATTGATCCCTGAATACTGCCAGTTATTACACTAACTGATTTCACTGAAGGGGGCGGTTGAGGTTGGACCAAAATGTATATTTCACAGACTGATACAGAGAGAAACCGAGTGGAAGAGGAAGAGGGATAGATGTCCTGAATCTCACCTGTTTGATCAACTGAGAAAGGAACAGACGTGTGGTTAAGACTATTGACTTTGCCTTCATTAGTGTATCAATTAAGATCTCAGGCTCTTTATTAAACCAAGGCCCCGTAAACCCAGCCGCTCTGGTGTGTCACTTAGTTCAAAGTGTTGCAACAAATGACTGCATTTGTTCCACATAGGACTGTCAATTGAAATGTCTCTGGTATGAAAGGATCTTTGATAAAGAGGATTCACAGCATTAACAACAAAGGGAGTTAACAGCTGAGACCTGACATTGCTGTCTCTCCTGTTCTAACAGGAAGTATACATGCATTGTTTTCTCTCTGTACAGCATGTACAGTATATATACAGTATATGTGTTTGTGTGTGTAGCACTATATTGTGATTGTATGCAATCCTGTGTGCAATTTACACAAATCAAAATGCCAAGATAATAAGATTCATCTTGATAAATACAGAACTTGATCTAGATTTCTAAGAACAGAAGAATTTAAGGGATAGGTAATTAAAATGTTGCAGAAGACAAAGATGAAAATAGAAAAGGAAATGGAATTATGCCAAATAGAGCAAAGTAATATAATATACAAATAAAGCAAGTTAATATTCATCACGGGAAATCATGTTGTCCTGTTCTTACAGCAGAGAGAATCTGGTCAGCAAAAGAGGTTTTAACAGGACTGTGTTATTTTAAAGGAACAATTCAGATTTACTGTGATGTAAAAAAGAGAAATACAAATAAAAGAGATGTGCATACAAATCACAATCTGTTCTAAAGAATAGTTAACCTGTATTGCAACATTAGTGCACATGGAAAGAATGCTAAAAATATGTCTATTTAATAATATTTAGAAAAAGGAATGCTTAACAGAAAAATTAAATGCTGAAATCAAGGATAAATAAAAACACAGATAGATTCATTATAATTGCACGGTAAAAAGTGTTTATCAGCTTTTCTCATGGAAATTAAACAGGAATATGTGACTCCAAGCTGTACTAATCTTGTTTCAGTAGTTCAGTCACATTCTAATTTCTGAATTCAAAAAATTCGAGACAATAGTAGGAATAAAAAGAGATAGCATACATTAATGTTTTAATACTTGGCATTAACTCTCCTGGCTGAGGAAACAACAGTCCCAGCTATCAGGTCAAGGCTGAGAAAATGAGAAAACCCTCCACACTTGTAAGGAATGAGCCAGGGAGGCAGCCTCAAGGCTCAGCAGGCGAATATTTCTACACAAGAAAGCAGATGTGCAAGGTTACATTCTGGCCTAGTCCCAAATGTCTATTTGACAAATCTATATTGTGAATGAAGCCCCTGGCATCCCACCTCCTAGTCCGGGTATTAGGAGACAGATAGAAAGTAGCTCACGTTAGGTGTTTGTAAATCAAGCCGTTTCACTAAATCTGCTCAGTAATTCTGCAGTTTCTCCATGCTCAAGTCTTCATGTTTTTAAGTGTCTTTGTCAGTGTCCCCTGACTTGTCAGGCGTTTACCATGATTTTACTCTGTGCCTTCATGCACTCTATGCGCTCATGGCGTGCCACCACAGTAAGCATTTACAAGTGACAAACATGGATTTTTTAAGCACTGACCTCTGGGAATCCAGTGTAAAGAAACGTAGGTGACAATGCCTGCGATTGCAAGGGGAAGTGAAATACTACAAAAACTGTGCAGCACACCTGACAGAAGCTGAGGCAGAGCTGCGGGGATTCTACAGTTTATGTTGAACCATTTTTCGTTGGATCACACGGCTATGATACACAGTATGCTGTGCTAGAGGGTAAGTATATAGCCAAGCTCTGACATTGCATATTGCAAAGTAAATAAGAATGGGGGAAATTGCTTGCATTTTTTCCAATGCACGCAGCCAGCTTGTCACAGCAAGCCCGTTATAATCTTTATACAGTGCAGTGTTTCTCCCGCGTGTAGAGAGAAGAGAGAGTTGTCGTGCTTCGATATCTTCTATTATCTCCTTCTCAACACGGTTCATATCAGGAAAAAAGGACAAAATTCAAAGAGAAGGGAGACATCTCGGCTTGCTAAGCGGGCACTGTCAATCTTCCTCCCGTTGAGCGGAAATCTTTCAGAGTTTCCCTGCACAACACAACCTGCATATATTCCCCTTCTTCGGTGAACGCACGGTTTTGAAAAACCTGATTCCTCGACTCCAGTTCCCTGCCCTGGCTCTTCAAGTGCCTTGGGAGGCACCAGGGAGCGTACAGTACACAGCTGTAACCTTTGGAAGCGGAACACGTCAAGCGACAATGAGAAACTAAAAAAAGCATTAAATATGCTTAAACACAGTCAGTTTCGGAGCCGAACAAAAAAGGGGGGAAAAAGATAAAATACTCCAACGAGAACAAAAACCTTTGAAATCGTTTACTGAGCCTTCTGCTTTGCTACGGCCTTTTTAAAACAAGAAGTCAGAGAAACGGGGAGAGCACGAAAGCCCCAAACCCCAGAACATAAATCTTTTATTCCACGTCTGCATCGACTGTCACAGGCGATCACCGGGCTCGGAGATGACAGAGTACCGTCGGCCCCGGAGCTACACTTGCGAGGTGCATCGGTCTCGCGGGGGATCTGCCACCAGAAGCGTCATCAGCGGTAATTACAGCTAATTAACAGAAGAAAACTTATCACAGCAAATGTGCTGTGAAGCCAGCTGCAGCCACGCGTGGGCAGATGGGATCTTTTCTCCCCCCGCTTTCGAACATCACCCACCCCACAGAGCAAAATCAAAAATCGCGGCGGACGAAGAAGCTGCACAGCCTTGGTCGCGCGTGTGAGGGCGCAGGCGGGGTCCCCCTGCAAATCGGAGGAAGGGGCTCTTAAATACTCAGAGGGGAAGTACACAAATACTTAAAAGTTTGTATCTTCCCCCCCCCCAGAGACATGTGATTTTTCTCAGCACCGCAAATAAAATGATTTATATGTGACACACGAGGACAAGGGGGTGGCACAGTGGCGCAGTGGTTAAGATTGCTGCCTCACAGCGCTAGGGCTCTAGTGCAATTCCAGGGGTGCTGTCTGTGTGGAGTCTGCATGTGCTCCCTGTGTTCTCGTGGGTTTCCTATGGGTACTCCGTTTTCATCCCACAGTCCAAAGACATGCTGGTTGGTTATTTGGCTTCGGGGAAATTTGCCCCTGGTGTGTCTGTGTCTGTGTCTGTGTGTGCCCTGTATTGGACTGGCATCCTGTCCAGGGTGTATCCTGCCTTGCGCCTGTTGCTTGCTGGGATAGGCTCCAGCTCCCCTGCAGCCCTGAATTGGAAGAAGTGGTGAGGAAATGGCTGGATGCTCATGAGGAAAAAACATGTAGAGTGCCACTGTATACTTTCTTTTGGGATCCCCTGTCTTGTGTAAAGATAACTTAAACTTTCATTCCTGTAGTGGCGGTAGATGTTTTTACATTGCCCTGCTCCCTAGCCTACTAAACTTTGGATGTTTTCTGTGCGTGAAATACGCAGAGAAACCACAATGAACACACACAGCCAACTGGTTCCTTTTTCTCCATTCCATAATGACCGAAGTGCCTGCAGTCCCTGCCTATTTCGTTAAGTATCCTGGAAAGTTACAGAGCACATGCGCAGTTTGGAAAAGATCTACAGATTTGGAGGTGGATACAGGTTTCCAGGGGATACTGAATTGGATACGACACAGGCACTGAAGGGAGCTGCCGACATCTTCGTGTTGGGAGAAATAGATTACCTTGCAAAACATCTGCGGCGCCCATATTGTCTGTGCCTACGCCTGATGGCAAACAATCTGTCTGAAGGAGCAGAGTGAGACTTCACTCCCCAACTATAACTGTCACAACTGGTAGTGCTCATCCACACAACCTACATAGCTGTGTATCGCAAAATTCATGTGGTTTGTATTATGTGATGAGAAAATCTGTTCTGCAAAAGCATGTACTCTTTGGTTGTTTTGTATTTAATCTCTTGGTCAGCTAAAATCCAGGGCCCGTCAAATGAATCACCCAGCAGAAACCAATATTCACGGATTTAATTGCCTTCGCAGTATATCAAATATGTCTTTGGAGATTTGTCTTTGTATCTTTGTTAGGAGTGTGCTGTAAAGAGTTGGAGGATAGATTTCCTTTTGGCTTTTTTTCTGGAGAGGTGATGTGACTGCAGTGCACGTTTTTATTTCCACTGAAAATAGGAAAAGTGTCAGCTGCCAGCAGGATATTGTGGAGCCTTTCTTAATTAAAGTAAACGAGCAACGAGTTTTTGACATCAATGAAAAAAGACAAGACCTGAATGATGCTCTCATTTCTATTCCCTCCTGAAAATGGGTAAAGACCCCAATCCAGAAGTAATTACAAACAGAACTGTGTCAGGGGGAATTTCCAAACTACTTTCATTTTACTCTCCTTAATGATGGACTAATGGGCTTGATGCCTGTTTATTGTTATCAGGAACAATCATTCAGGATGAATGTCTTGAAATTTATATTTCAATTTTAAAAGTCAGAGTAGACTGCAAGTGGTAATAAACTCTTGGAGTTGTAATTATTTTATTCTCATGCTGCATGTTAGATGCAAGCTCCCATTTGTGCAGATTTGTGCACATTTAAGCAATAATGTACTGAGCGTAGTGGATTGACATCATCAAGTCTGTAAAACACTGTGTAGGGTAAGAAGCGGTGATTAATGCTCCTCTTGAAAGCCAAAGGTGAAAGAATAGTGAGGGAAGCAGGATTAAGATTCCAGGTTAATCTTAGAATATAGGTTCTTACCTATAGGTCTTGTTGTATGAGACTTCATTGCAATTATTAACCACATGTTGCTCCAAGTACCTTGATATTAGGCCAATCTTAAAAATCTGTTTATGACCTAAGTCCATATATAAGATACAGCTTCTTACAACAAACGTTTTTAGACTCTTGCACATTTTACACATTTTATTGCTTTAAAACGTATTTAATAATGTTGGTGATATAAACAACCTACTCCTCACATTCAAATCATAAAAAAGAAAAGAAAGGAGTAAATAATTAATATGAGACGAACAACGAAAATATCTTGATTACATAAGTATTCAAACCCTTTGCTGCGCAAACCTAAATTAGTTTAGTTGCACAAAATGACCTCAACGAGCGACAAAGTTAGTTGAGTGAGAGGCGTATAAGGTCCCTCGGTCAGGTAGTGAATTTCAAGAAAAGATTCAACTATGAAGTCCAAGCAGCATTCCAGACAACTCAATGACAAAGTTACACAAGAGCGCAGATCACGAGAAGGGTACGGAGACATTTCAAAGACTCTGAGTGGGGTAAAGTCAATCTTTAAGAAGTAGAAGGCACCCAGACACTACCGAGATGCAGCTGAGATGGGAGAAAGTGCCCATGAGTCAGAAATACCCGTCACTCCACAAAGTAGGCTTGTAAGGGAACCGAAATAAATCATCTCAAATCCCACATGGGGTTTGCAACCAGGCATCTAAGTGATACTGCAAAAATGTCAACACCGTCCCAACTTTCAAGCACCATGTTAAAGTTCTGCTAAATACTGGCAAATCTTAGTGGAAGACCTGACTCAGACCTAAAACTGGGGAAAACATTCACCTTTCAGCAGGACAATGATCCAAAACACCAGACTGGAGTGGCTTAAGAATTTAAGTGGATGTGAATGTTCATGGGTGGTATGTACTAGTACTTGTATCCTATTGAGAAGCTATGGAAAAAAATGTGAAAACTGCTGTTCATAAGGGCCAAACAGCTGGAGAACCCTTGGGCAAATTTGCCAAGAAGAATGCAAAAACTGTACAAGCCCACGTGAAAAGCTGGTAGCGACTGACCCAAAAGGAGCTGTGGTTGTAATTGCTACCAAAAGTGCTTCCACCAAATATCGAGCTCATGGCTCTGAATATGCATGAGTCAACACTTTTCAGTGTTTTTTCTATTTGGTTTTGGTTTGTGCTGAAATTTAGTGCAATTTATTTTACTCTTTGAATTCTTCAGTCTGAACATTGAGGTTTCAAATAAAACATTCATTTTTAAAAATGTGTAGGCAATATTTTATAATGGGACACCATAGGAAGACTCTGAATGATTCTACAAGGCCCTGTATTAGCTACTGCTTTGGTGGAGTTTAATAGATGGTAAATGCAAAAAACTGAGAGCTTACCCCAAAAATGTGAAAAGGGGACTAATTAAACACTCTGCAGGGGAGAAAAAGCGACAGACCATGCTTTCTTTTTTCAAACTAACTTCTCTTCTCTCACGACAGGGCTGCCATTTTCCAGGAGCTGCTCTGTTCGTCAACAAGTTGAGTCACCCTGTCGATACGGTTTATGTTGAGTGTTTTTTAGTTTCTCTCTTTCAGAGATGGGATGAAGTTAAGCGTCCAGAGAAACCAGGAGCGCTGTCCCTCTGTCCATCCTCTGTCACCTGTTCACACAGCACCTGTGACCTCTCTGCTCTTCACCACCTTCAAACCTCTTGCACTTTAAGACACTGATATCTGAATTCTCAGTGTGATCGCCAGGTGTCTCCACCCAGCTGCTCCTGCCTCTCATTTCCTCCTACATACCTCCTCTCACTCTCTCCGCCCTATCTCTTCCACCTGATTATCTTTCCCCCTCCTCTCCGCTGTCCATTTCCAGAGCCTGATCATTCTCCATCCTCTTTCTGCGGAGGAGGAATAAACGACCTCCTGCAGCCA